>NC_140652.1:600000-1096000 GCF_978046115.1 Saccoglossus kowalevskii
TACTGTACAGGAGTGGTCTTACATTTTTGGTTACTGTACAAGGGTAGTCTTACATTTTTCGTTACTGTACAGGAGTGGTCTTACATTTTTGGTTACTGTACAAGGGTAGTCTAACATTTTTGGTTACTGTACAAGGGTAGTCTAACATTTTTGGTTACTGTACAAGGGTAGTCTAACATTTTTGGTTACTGTACAGGAGTACTCTAACATTTTTGGTTACTGTGCAAGGGTAGTCTAACATTTTTGGTTACTGTACAAGGGTAGTCTAACATTTTTGGTTACTGTACAGAAGTGGTCTTACATTGTTGGTTACTGTACAGAAGTGGTCTTACATTTTTGGTTACTGTACAAGGGTAGTCTAACATTTTTGGTTACTGTACAGGAGTAGTCTAACATTTTTGGTTACTGTAAAGGGTAGTCTAACATTTTTGGTTACTGTACAAGGGTAGTCTAACATTTTGGTTACTGTACAGAAGTGGTCTTACATTTTTGGTTACTGTACAGAAGTGGTCTTACATTTTTGGTTACTGTACAGGAGTGGTCTTACATTTTTGGTTACTGTACAAGGGTAGTCTAACATTTTTGGTTACTGTACAAGGGTAGTCTAACATTTTTGGTTACTGTACAGAAGTGGTCTTACATTTTTGGCTACTGTACAGGAGTGGTCTAACATTTTTGGTTACTGTACAGGAGTGGTTTAACATTTTTGGTTACTGTACAAGGGTAGTCTAACATTTTTGGTTACTGTACAAGGGTAGTCTAACATTTTTGGTTACTGTACAAGGGTAGTCTAACATTTTTGGTTACTGTACAAGGGTAGTCTTACATTTGTGGTTACTGTACATGAGTGGTCTTACATTTTTGGTTACTGTACAAGGGTAGTCTTACATTTTTGGTTACTGTACAGGAGTGGTCTTACATTTTTGGTTACTGTACAAGGGTAGTCTAACACTTTTGGTTACTGTACAAGGGTAGTCTAACATTTTTGGTTACTGTACAGAAGTGGTCTTACATTTTTGGTTACTGTACAGAAGTGGTCTTACATTTTTGGTTACTGTACAGGAGTGGTCTTACATTTTTGGTTACTGTACAAGGGTAGTCTAACATTTTTGGTTACTGTACAGAAGTGGTCTTACATTTTTGGTTACTGTACAAGGGTAGTCTTACATTTTTGGTTACTGTACAGGAGTGGTCTAACATTTTTGGTTACTGTACAAGGGTAGTCTAACATTTTTGGTTACTGTACAAGGGTAGTCTAACATTTTTGGTTACTGTACAGGAGTGGTCTAACATTTTTGGTTACTGTACAGGAGTGGTTTAACATTTTTGGTTACTGTACAAGGGTAGTCTAACATTTTTGGTTACTGTACAAGGGTAGTCTTACATTTTTGGTTACTGTACAGGAGTGGTTTAACATTTTTGGTTACTGTACAGAAGTGGTCTTACATTTTTGGTTACTGTACAAGGGTAGTCTTACATTTTTGGTTACTGTACAGAAGTGGTCTTACATTTTTGGTTACTGTACAAGGGTAGTCTAACATTTTTGGTTACTGTACAAGGGTAGTCTCACATTTTTGGTTACTGTACAAGGGTAGTCTCACATTTTTGGTTACTGTACAAGGGTAGTCTAACATTTTTGGTTACTGTACAAGGGTAGTCTAGTGTATTACAATGAATTGTTCATTAGTGTTTTATTGATTTGCTAATTTAATTATGTGAATTTAACTCACCATTGCAAGTGGCCTGACACGAAGTGGGTACGTTTTGTCCTCTTCTTCAAATATTCCAGCTTTTTTTGCTTCTTTTTCCCACATTTTTTTAAATTCTGGTGGAGTGATAGGTTCTGTTTGTTGTGCTTTATTTTCCATTTTCTCATTCCAATCTCTTCCCTGTAAAAGCTCTCCACTAGCAACAGTGTGAGGGCGCTCTAAGAATAGTTTTGGCTTTGGGGTGGCAATTGGAGTGGAGACACCATGCAGAGACCATGGCCTATTTCAAATGATGGAGATGTTAGTTAGGAGGTGTCTAGATATCAACTACTTTAGGCACTCTGATAAAGCTAAGAAAAAAGAATGGTCTCAGTGTTCTGTGTGGGTCAGAGTGGTCAGAACAAATGTCTTGGGCAAATTCTTGGTAAATTAATTTTGGCATTCGCAAAACTATCAATTTATGATTTACACAAACATGCAATTATTATTGCAATTGTTAGAGATAATAGGAAATACAGGTAGGATATGATTGGGCATGTTTCGGGTATGAAGGCACAGTCAATGCCTAGAACTGTTCAAGGGTGGAGCCCTGATGGTAGAAAGCATCATTTTGAGCAGATATCATTGTAGTGAGATGATTGGAAGGTTTAAGTGGGACAATACAATAAATTAACCATACCTTTTTTTGTTGAAAAGTGCCATCAGTTTGCTATAGTCTACAAGGCCATCCTGTTCTAGTCCAATTTCATTCAGCATATCTTTAAATTGTCCGTCTGTCATTTTAGTATTAAATATCCGATCCACAGTGTCTCGAAGTTGTTTCTGAGTTACAAGTTCAAGTTTAAACTTATCCAGCTTCCTGTACATTACAAGGTTTAAATCGTAAGATGAAGAAAAATAACATCAATGTCAAAATATTTCAATATTTCAACATTTCTGATTAATTAGCCAGTGTGGTCCCAGGTTTGCACAGATTTCTGATTAATTAGCCAGAGTGGTCTCAGGTTTGCACAGATTTCTGATTAATTAGCCAGTGTGGTCTCAGGATTGTACAGATTTCTGATTAATTAGCCAGTGTGGTCTCAGGATTGCATACATTTATGATTAATTAGCCAGTTTGGTCTCATGATTGTACAGATTTCTGATTAATTAGCCAGTGTGGTCTCAGGATTCTACAGATTTCTGATTAATTAGCCAGTGTGGTCTCATGATTGTACAAATTTCTGATTAATTATCCAGTGTGGTCTCAGGATTGCACACATTTCTGATTATTAGCCAGAGTGGTCTCAGGATTGTACAGAGTTCTGATTAATTAGCCAGTGTGGTCCCAGGATTGTACAGATCTCTGATTAATTATCCAGTGTGGTCTCAGGATTGCATACATTTCTGATTAATTAGCCAGTGTGGTCTCAGGATTGCACAGATTTCTGATTAATTATCCAGTGTGGTCTCAGGATTACACAGATTTCTGATTAATTGGCCAGTGTGGTCTCAGGATTGCAAACATTTCTGATTAATTAGCCAGTGCGGTCTCAGGATTGCACAGATTTATGATTAATTATCCAGTGTGGTCTCAGGATTGCACAGATCTCTGATTAATTATCCAGAGTGGTCTCAGGATTGCACAGATTTCTGATTAATTAGCCAGTGCGGTCTCAGGATTGCATAGATTTATGATTAATTATCCAGTGTGGTCTCATGGTTGTACAGAGTTCTGATTAATTAGCCAGTGTGGTCCCAGGATTGTACAGATTTCTGATTAATTAGCCAGTGTGGTCTCAGGATTGCATACATTTCTGATTAATTAGCCAGTGTGGTCTCAGGATTGCATACATTTCTGATTAATTAGCCATTGTGGTCTCAGGATTGCACTGATTTCTGATTAATTATCCAGTGTGGTCTCAGGATTACACAGATTTCTGATTAATTGGCCAGTGTGGTCTCAGGATTGCAAACATTTCTGATTAATTAGCCAGTGCGGTCTCAGGATTGCACAGATTTATGATTAATTATCCAGTGTGGTCTCAGGATTACACAGATTTCTGATTAATTGGCCAGTGTGGTCTCAGGATTGCAAACATTTCTGATTAATTAGCCAGTGCGGTCTCAGGATTGCACAGATTTATGATTAATTATCCAGTGTGGTCTCAGGATTGCACAGATTTCTGATTAATTAGCCAGTGTGGTCTCAAGATTGCACAGATTTATGATTAATTAGCCAGTGTGGTCTCAGGATTGCAAACATTTCTGATTAATTAATCAGTGTTTTTTCAGGATTGCACAGATTTCTGATTAATTAGCCAGTGTGGTCTCAGGATTGCACAGATTTCTGATTAATTAGCCAGTGTGGTCTCAGGATTGCAAACATTTCTCAATAAATTAACCAGTGTTTTTTTCAGGATTGCATACATTTCTGATTAATTAGCCAGTGTGGTCTCAGGATTGCATACATTTCTGATTAATTAGCCAGTTTGGTCTCAGGATTGTACAGATTTCTGATTAATTAGCTAGTGTGGTCTCAGGATTGTACAGATTTCTGATTAATTAGCCAGTGTGGTCTCAGGATTGTACAGAATTCTGATTAATTAGCCAGTGTGGTCTCAGGATTGCACAGATTTCTGATTAATTATCCAGTGTGGTCTCAGGATTACACAGATTTCTGATTAATTGGCCAGTGTGGTCTCAGGATTGCAAACATTTCTGATTAATTAGCCAGTGTGGTCTCAGGATTGCATACATTTCTGATTAATTATCCAGTCTTTTTTCAGGATTGCATACATTTCTGATTAATTAGCCAGTGTGGTCTCAGGATTGCATACATTTCTGATTAATTAGCCAGTTTGGTCTCAGGATTGCACAGATTTCTGATTAATTAGCCAGTGTGGTCTCAGGATTGCAAACATTTGTGATTAATTAGCCAGTGTGGTCTCAGGATTACACAGATTTATGATTAATTATCCAGTGTGGTCTCAGGATTGCACAGATTTCTGATTAATTGGCCAGTGTGGTCTCAGGATTGTACAGATTTCTGATTAATTAGCCAGTGTGGTCTTAGGATTGCACAGATTTCTGATTAATTGTCCAGCGTGGTCTCAGGATTGCACATATTTCTGATTTAATTAGCCAGTGTGGTCTCAGGATTGTACAAATTTCTGATTAATTAGCCAGTGTGGTCTCAGGATTACACAGATTTCTGATTAATTAGCTAGTGTGGTCTCAGGATTACACACATTTCTGATTAATTAGCCAGTGCGGTCTCAGGATTGTACACATTTCTGATATTAATTAGCCAGTGTGGTCTCAGGATTACACAGATTTCTGATTAATTGTCCAGCGTGGTCTCAGGATTGCACATATTTCTGATTTAATTAGCCAGTGTGGTCTCAGGATTGTACAAATTTCTGATTAATTAGCCAGTGTGGTCTCAGGATTACACAGATTTCTGATTAATTAGCTAGTGTGGTCTCAGGATTACACACATTTCTGATTAATTAGCCAGTGCGGTCTCAGGATTGTACACATTTCTGATTAATTAGCTAGTGTGGTCTCAGGATTACACACATTTCTGATTAATTAGCCAGTGCGGTCTCAGGATTGTACACATTTCTGATATTAATTAGCCAGTGTGGTCTCAGGATTACACAGATTTCTGATTAGTTAGCCAGTGTGGTCTCAGGATTGTACAGATTTCTGATTAATTAGCCAGTGTGGACTCAGGATTGTACAGATTTCTGATTAATTAGCCAGTGTGGTCTCAGGATTGCATACATTTATGATTAATTAGCCAGTTTGGTCTCATGATTGTACAGATTTCTGATTAATTAGCCAGTGTGGTCTCAGGATTCTACAGATTTCTGATTAATTAGCCAGTGTGGTCTCATGATTGTACAAATTTCTGATTAATTATCCAGTGTGGTCTCAGGATTGCACACATTTCTGATTATTAGCCAGAGTGGTCTCAGGATTGTACAGAGTTCTGATTAATTAGCCAGTGTGGTCCTAGGATTGTACAGATCTCTGATTAATTATCCAGTGTGGTCTCAGGATTGCATACATTTCTGATTAATTAGCCAGTGTGGTCTCAGGATTGCAAACATTTCTGATTAATTAGCCAGTGCGGTCTCAGGATTGCACAGATTTATGATTAATTATCCAGTGTGGTCTCAGGATTGCACAGATCTCTGATTAATTATCCAGAGTGGTCTCAGGATTGCACAGATTTCTGATTAATTAGCCAGTGCGGTCTCAGGATTGCACAGATTTATGATTAATTATCCAGTGTGGTCTCAGGATTGCACAGATTTCTGATTAATTAGCCAGTGTGGTCTCAGGATTGCAAACATTTCTGATTAATTAATCAGTGTTTTTTCAGGATTGCACAGATTTCTGATTAATTAGCCAGTGTGGTCTCAGGATTGCACAGATTTCTGATTAATTAGCCAGTGTGGTCTCAGGATTGCAAACATTTCTCAATAAATTAACCAGTGTTTTTTTCAGGATTGCATACATTTCTGATTAATTAGCCAGTGTGGTCTCAGGATTGCATACATTTCTGATTAATTAGCCAGTTTGGTCTCAGGATTGTACAGATTTCTGATTAATTAGCTAGTGTGGTCTCAGGATTGTACAGATTTCTGATTAATTAGCCAGTGTGGTCTCAGGATTGTACAGAATTCTGATTAATTAGCCAGTGTGGTCTCAGGATTGCACAGATTTCTGATTAATTATCCAGTGTGGTCTCAGGATTACACAGATTTCTGATTAATTGGCCAGTGTGGTCTCAGGATTGCAAACATTTCTGATTAATTAGCCAGTGTGGTCTCAGGATTGCATACATTTCTGATTAATTATCCAGTCTTTTTTCAGGATTGCATACATTTCTGATTAATTAGCCAGTGTGGTCTCAGGATTGCATACATTTCTGATTAATTAGCCAGTTTGGTCTCAGGATTGCACAGATTTCTGATTAATTAGCCAGTGTGGTCTCAGGATTGCAAACATTTGTGATTAATTAGCCAGTGTGGTCTCAGGATTACACAGATTTATGATTAATTATCCAGTGTGGTCTCAGGATTGCACAGATTTCTGATTAATTGGCCAGTGTGGTCTCAGGATTGTACAGATTTCTGATTAATTAGCCAGTGTGGTCTTAGGATTGCACAGATTTATGATTAATTATCCAGTGTGGTCTCAGGATTACACAGATTTCTGATTAATTGGCCAGTGTGGTCTCAGGATTGCAAACATTTCTGATTAATTAGCCAGTGCGGTCTCAGGATTGCACAGATTTATGATTAATTATCCAGTGTGGTCTCAGGATTGCACAGATTTCTGATTAATTAGCCAGTGTGGTCTCAAGATTGCACAGATTTATGATTAATTAGCCAGTGTGGTCTCAGGATTGCAAACATTTCTGATTAATTAATCAGTGTTTTTTCAGGATTGCACAGATTTCTGATTAATTAGCCAGTGTGGTCTCAGGATTGCACAGATTTCTGATTAATTAGCCAGTGTGGTCTCAGGATTGCAAACATTTCTCAATAAATTAACCAGTGTTTTTTTCAGGATTGCATACATTTCTGATTAATTAGCCAGTGTGGTCTCAGGATTGCATACATTTCTGATTAATTAGCCAGTTTGGTCTCAGGATTGTACAGATTTCTGATTAATTAGCTAGTGTGGTCTCAGGATTGTACAGATTTCTGATTAATTAGCCAGTGTGGTCTCAGGATTGTACAGAATTCTGATTAATTAGCCAGTGTGGTCTCAGGATTGCACAGATTTCTGATTAATTATCCAGTGTGGTCTCAGGATTACACAGATTTCTGATTAATTGGCCAGTGTGGTCTCAGGATTGCAAACATTTCTGATTAATTAGCCAGTGTGGTCTCAGGATTGCATACATTTCTGATTAATTATCCAGTCTTTTTTCAGGATTGCATACATTTCTGATTAATTAGCCAGTGTGGTCTCAGGATTGCATACATTTCTGATTAATTAGCCAGTTTGGTCTCAGGATTGCACAGATTTCTGATTAATTAGCCAGTGTGGTCTCAGGATTGCAAACATTTGTGATTAATTAGCCAGTGTGGTCTCAGGATTACACAGATTTATGATTAATTATCCAGTGTGGTCTCAGGATTGCACAGATTTCTGATTAATTGGCCAGTGTGGTCTCAGGATTGTACAGATTTCTGATTAATTAGCCAGTGTGGTCTTAGGATTGCACAGATTTCTGATTAATTGTCCAGCGTGGTCTCAGGATTGCACATATTTCTGATTTAATTAGCCAGTGTGGTCTCAGGATTGTACAAATTTCTGATTAATTAGCCAGTGTGGTCTCAGGATTACACAGATTTCTGATTAATTAGCTAGTGTGGTCTCAGGATTACACACATATCTGATTAATTAGCCAGTGCGGTCTCAGGATTGTACACATTTCTGATATTAATTAGCCAGTGTGGTCTCAGGATTACACAGATTTCTGATTAATTGTCCAGCGTGGTCTCAGGATTGCACATATTTCTGATTTAATTAGCCAGTGTGGTCTCAGGATTGTACAAATTTCTGATTAATTAGCCAGTGTGGTCTCAGGATTACACAGATTTCTGATTAATTAGCTAGTGTGGTCTCAGGATTACACACATTTCTGATTAATTAGCCAGTGCGGTCTCAGGATTGTACACATTTCTGATTAATTAGCTAGTGTGGTCTCAGGATTACACACATTTCTGATTAATTAGCCAGTGCGGTCTCAGGATTGTACACATTTCTGATATTAATTAGCCAGTGTGGTCTCAGGATTACACAGATTTCTGATTAGTTAGCCAGTGTGGTCTCAGGATTGTACAGATTTCTGATTAATTAGCCAGTGTGGTCTCAGGATTGTACAGATTTCTGATTAATTAGCCAGTGTGGTCTCAGGATTGCATACATTTATGATTAATTAGCCAGTTTGGTCTCATGATTGTACAGATTTCTGATTAATTAGCCAGTGTGGTCTCAGGATTCTACAGATTTCTGATTAATTAGCCAGTGTGGTCTCATGATTGTACAAATTTCTGATTAATTATCCAGTGTGGTCTCAGGATTGCACACATTTCTGATTATTAGCCAGAGTGGTCTCAGGATTGTACAGAGTTCTGATTAATTAGCCAGTGTGGTCCCAGGATTGTACAGATCTCTGATTAATTATCCAGTGTGGTCTCAGGATTGCATACATTTCTGATTAATTAGCCAGTGTGGTCTCAGGATTGCAAACATTTCTGATTAATTAGCCAGTGCGGTCTCAGGATTGCACAGATTTATGATTAATTATCCAGTGTGGTCTCAGGATTGCACAGATCTCTGATTAATTATCCAGAGTGGTCTCAGGATTGCACAGATTTCTGATTAATTAGCCAGTGCGGTCTCAGGATTGCATAGATTTATGATTAATTATCCAGTGTGGTCTCATGATTGTACAGAGTTCTGATTAATTAGCCAGTGTGGTCCCAGGATTGTACAGATTTCTGATTAATTAGCCAGTGTGGTCTCAGGATTGCATACATTTCTGATTAATTAGCCAGTGTGGTCTCAGGATTGCATACATTTCTGATTAATTAGCCATTGTGGTCTCAGGATTGCACTGATTTCTGATTAATTATCCAGTGTGGTCTCAGGATTACACAGATTTCTGATTAATTGGCCAGTGTGGTCTCAGGATTGCAAACATTTCTGATTAATTAGCCAGTGCGGTCTCAGGATTGCACAGATTTATGATTAATTATCCAGTGTGGTCTCAGGATTACACAGATTTCTGATTAATTGGCCAGTGTGGTCTCAGGATTGCAAACATTTCTGATTAATTAACCAGTGCGGTCTCAGGATTGCACAGATTTATGATTAATTATCCAGTGTGGTCTCAGGATTGCACAGATTTCTGATTAATTAGCCAGTGTGGTCTCAAGATTGCACAGATTTCTGATTAATTAGCCAGTGTGGTCTCAGGATTGCAAACATTTCTGATTAATTAATCAGTGTTTTTTCAGGATTGCACAGATTTCTGATTAATTAGCCAGTGTGGTCTCACGATTGCACAGATTTCTGATTAATTAGCCAGTGTGGTCTCAGGATTGCAAACATTTCTCAATAAATTAACCAGTGTTTTTTTTCAGGATTGCATACATTTCTGATTAATTAGCCAGTGTGGTCTCAGGATTGCATACATTTCTGATTAATTAGCCAGTTTGGTCTCAGGATTGTACAGATTTCTGATTAATTAGCTAGTGTGGTCTCAGGATTGTACAGATTTCTGATTAATTAGCCAGTGTGGTCTCAGGATTGTACAGAATTCTGATTAATTAGCCAGTGTGGTCTCAGGATTGCACAGATTTCTGATTACTTATCCAGTGTGGTCTCAGGATTACACAGATTTCTGATTAATTGGCCAGTGTGGTCTCAGGATTGCAAACATTTCTGATTAATTAGCCAGTGTGGTCTCAGGATTGCATACATTTCTGATTAATTATCCAGTCTTTTTTCAGGATTGCATACATTTCTGATTAATTAGCCAGTGTGGTCTCAGGGTTGCATACATTTCTGATTAATTAGCCAGTTTGGTCTCAGGATTGCACAGATTTCTGATTAATTGGCCAGTGTGGTCTCAGGATTGCACAGATTTCTGATTAATTAGCCAGTGTGGTCCCAGGATTACACAGATTTCTGATTAATTGGCCAGTGTGGTTTCAGGATTACACAGATTTCAGATTAATTAGCTAGTGTGGTCTCAGGATTGCAAACATTTGTGATTAATTAGCCAGTGTGGTCTCAGGATTGCATACATTTCTGATTAATTAGCCAGTGTGGTCTCAGGATTACACAGATTTCTGATTAATTAGCCAGTGTGGTTTCAGGATTACACAGATTTCTGATTAATTGGCCAGTGTGGTTTCAGGATTACACAGATTTCAGATTAATTAGCTAGTGTGGTCTCAGGATTACACAGATTTCTGATTAATTGGCCAGTGTGGTCTCAGGATTGCAAACATTTGTGATTAATTAGCCAGTGTGGTCTCAGGATTGCATACATTTCTGATTAATTAGCCAGTGTGGTCTCAGGATTACACAGATTTCTGATTAATTGGCCAGTGTGGTCTCAGGATTGTACAGATTTCTGATTAATTAGCTAGTGTGGTCTCAGGATTGTACAGATTTCTGATTAATTAGCCAGTGTGGTCTCGGGATTGCACAGATTTCTGATTAATTAGCCAGTGTGGTCTCAGGATTGCACAGATTTCTGATTAATTAGCCAGTGTGGTCTCAGGATTATACAGATTTCTGATTAATTGGCCAGTGTGGTCTCAGGATTGCAAACATTTGTGATTAATTAGCCAGTGTGGTCTCAGGATTGCATACATTTCTGATTAATTAGCCAGTGTGGTCTCAGGATTACACAGATTTCTGATTAATTGGCCAGTGTGGTTTCAGGATTACACAGATTTCAGATTAATTAGCTAGTGTGGTCTCAGGATTGCAAACATTTGTGATTAATTAGCCAGTGTGGTCTCAGGATTGCATACATTTCTGATTAATTAGCCAGTGTGGTCTCAGGATTACACAGATTTCTGATTAATTGGCCAGTGTGGTCTCAGGATTGCACAGATTTCTGATTAATTAGCCAGTGTGGTCTCATGATTGTACAGATTTCTGATTAATTAGCCAGTGTGGTCTCAGGATTGCACAGATTTCTGATTAATTAGCCAGTGTGGTTTCAGGATTACACAGATTTCTGATTAATTAGCCAGTGTGGTCTCAGGATTACACAGATTTCTGATTAATTGGCCAGTGTGGTTTCAGGATTACACAGATTTCTGATTAATTAGCTAGTGTGGTCTCAGGATTACACAGATTTCTGATTAATTGGCCAGTGTGGTCTCAGGATTGCAAACATTTGTGATTAATTAGCCAGTGTGGTCTCAGGATTGCATACATTTCTGATTAATTGGCCAGTGTGGTCTCAGGATTGTACAGATTTCTGATTAATTAGCTAGTGTGGTCTCAGGATTGTACAGATTTCTGATTAATTAGCCAGTGTGGTCTCAGGATTGCACAGATTTCTGATTAATTAGCCAGTGTGGTTTCAGGATTACACAGATTTCTGATTAATTGGCCAGTGTGGTTTCAGGATTACACAGATTTCAGATTAATTAGCTAGTGTGGTCTCAGGATTACACAGATTTCTGATTAATTGGCCAGTGTGGTCTCAGGATTGCAAACATTTGTGATTAATTAGCCAGTGTGGTCTCAGGATTGCATACATTTCTGATTAATTGGCCAGTGTGGTCTCAGGATTGCAAACATTTCTGATTAATTAGCCAGTGTGGTCTCAGGATTGCATACATTTCTGATTAATTAGCCAGTGTGGTCTCAGGATTACACAGATTTCTGATTAATTGGCCAGTGTGGTCTCAGGATTGTACAGATTTCTGATTAATTAGCTAGTGTGGTCTCAGGATTGTACAGATTTCTGATTAATTAGCCAGTGTGGTCTCGGGATTGCACAGATTTCTGATTAATTAGCCAGTGTGGTCTCAGGATTGCACAGATTTCTGATTAATTAGCCAGTGTGGTCTCAGGATTATACAGATTTCTGATTAATTGGCCAGTGTGGTCTCAGGATTGCATACATTGCTGATTAATTAGCCAGTGTGGTCTCAAGATTGCATACATTTCTGATTAATTAGCCAGTGTGGTTTCAGGATTGTACAGATTTCTGATTAATTAGCCAGTGTGGTCTCAGGATTGTACAGATTTCTGATTAATTAGCCAGTGTGGTCTCAGGATTGCATACATTGCTGATTAATTAGCCAGTGTGGATTTCTTCATTTACAAAATCATGTTGGCACAGTCTATAGTAGCAAAGAGAGAGCACTCAAGCACATCAAGCATACTGAAACTTCAAGAAGAAAACACTATTGTTGAGGAAATTGAACACACACTCAACATCATGGATTGTAGGTAATTTATAATGGCTAGCCAAGTCATACAGGGATGTCTGGTGCAGTATTTATGTCTATGTCTGACAAATCAAAGTATACGTAAATTTCATTACCAAAGTATCGGTACCCCACACTCTGAAGAGTAATATCAAAACTGCTGTAATTCTAGTTCCAATGTCTAGAATCATGATATGCACCGCATGGCTTTGTAATATGTACAATGAGATTTACACAAATGTTCAAGTATATCTCTGAAATGATCGAGGACTTAAAAATTCAAGGAAGATAGATTTGAATATAATGTGTCATCACCACTATAAGAACATCAAACTCCAACAAGCCTATGATAAGTCCATAAGCCAACAGTTCACACCAACACCAAGTTAATTATATCTTTCAAAGAAAATTATGATGCTTTATAAACTAGTTAATTGTAATAATGAACCATCCTAGTCATTTTATCATGCTGCATGGCACCCATGGCTTGTCCGGACATGCACTGACACATATAAACTTCCTGTTATGGTGCAACAAGACATATGTGGTGCATGTAGTGTTATCAAATCATTGGCAAAACCTGATAACAATTAAATAAAAGACTTACCTTAGAGATCCAAGTAATTGTAGAAACTCTTTATGAAAATATTCCACAAGTTTAGCTTCTACGTCTTGAATGGAGAGTGCACCAGGTGGAGTGAATGCACGTGTGTTAAATCTAGAATACAACAATTAAACAAATCTCACGTACTGTTCATCTTATGACCTACTCAAATGGTAATAATGAAAACACTGGGTTTTAATTTTTCTAAATTGAATATATGTGAATTTGTAAAACTACAATGCAAGACATTGTTTTCTTGACAAAAGTGAATATACAAATATAGGCAAATAGTGAAATTAAATGAAAATAAAAGGTTTTACAGTATTGCAAGATTCTACTTACTTGTGACAAGGGTCTGATATAACTCTGTGAGCCAAATCTCTTTCAGATCTTGACATAAATTTCAGGAGAAATTCTTTGTAGTTAACATTACCATCTGAGGTTGTCACAGAACACCTATAAAAATATAAATAAATGTCTACCAAATATACATATAATGCAAGGTCTGTGGGTCGTCCCAAGTAGGTCTGACAGTCATTCTAAAAAAGAGATCAGTTGGTCTTCCCAAAAAGGTCTGTCTGAGGGTCAGCCGAAATAACACATGCACTGAATGTAACAAAATATATGTGCTTTTGAAAGTATATCTATATAACAAATCCTTACCTCTTAAATGATTAAAAAATTAGATAATTATATTATAACAATAACAATAATACAATACAATGTTCAATACAATGTTATATAATGTTCATTGATGTTTAACACACATGTATCAATTTAGTAGATTGTAAGATGGTAATTGACTAATTACATAGTTCACACATCAAAGCAGACATTTTGCTTTGCTTTTTTGACTTTCCCTTCACTTCATTAATTACGAGTAAGCCAAAAATGGTCAACATGCAGTTGACCATATTGAATTATCCCAATATGTTCACCTTTAACCCATTATAATAATAATAACTTTATTGCCTCCATGTAAAAAGATTTACATAGGATAAGTACAGCAAAAAAGAGTTTTAAAATAATAACAAGATATATGTAAGAATTGTACAAAAAACAATACAAAAGGACTTAACTAGTATTTAAATGTTAAATAAATCTTTTTGTTGTGTAAATATAATTGGCAAGTTCTATAATTATGTCAGGATCTTTGCTTTGCATTATGTTCACTCAACCCAATATGTTCACCTTCAACCTAATATGTTCACCTCTAACCCAATATGCACCTCCAACCCAATATGTTCACCTTCAACCTAATATGTTCACCACTAACCCAATATGTTCACCTTCAACCCAATATGTTCACCTCTAATGCAATAAATTCACCTCTAACCCAATATGTTCAGCTCTAACCCAATATGTTCAGCTCTAACCCATTATGTTCACCTTCAACCGAATATGTTCACCTTCAACCTAATATGTTCACTTCTACCCCAATATGTTCACCTCTAACCCAATACATTCACCTTCAACCCAATATACTATACACCTCTAACCCAATATGTTCAACTTCAACCTAATATGTTCACCTTCAACCTAATATGTTCACCTCTAACTCAATAGATTCACCTTCAACCCAATATATACACCTCTAACCCAATATATTCACCTCTAACCCAATATGTTCACCTTCAACCCAATATATTCACCATGTGAGTTACCTTTCAATTAGACGGTTACACTCATGCCTTGTCATTTTGAAATCATATTCATTCATAACATTGTGAAAATCCATTTTAGAGACAACTCCTACACCAGTATGATCAAAGTGCTCAAAGCCCATGCGAAGAGCATGAAAATTAAACTCCATCTGAAATAAAACAAATAATTTATAGTTAGAAAACAATGCAAGTAAAACAAGTAATTGCACAACATATAACCTGTGAGTCCTCATGTTTTAGAAATATAAAAAGTTTGAAATTGAACAGTCTCGAAAAAAAAATGCATTCAACAAAACAAAATGGCCTCCAGTCAGCCATTTTGAGTCATATCTGAGAAACAAATTGATTTACATCAAGGTTCCATAATGTCTAATGTTTGTACCAAGTTTGAACAAAATCCATTCATACACAACTGAGTATTTTTAATATCAATTTCATGAACTATGAAAGGTACTTACCCTTCTAGTTAGGTAGGAAATGATATCAAGAGATGGTGTTTGTCTTTCAATCACAATTTCTTCTTGACTTTCTTCTTCTACTTTGCTTTTCTCAGTTTCTTCAGAATCTGGGATATTTGGCTGTAAAAATAAAGTCAGATCTGATGGTAGAAGACAGTTATTTGGCACCCTTGATTAGTAGCCAATGTACCTAGATACCTCATTGTCTAAGATATGACTGCAATGTATTTGTGCACAAGGAAACTGTCAGAATCTTTATACTAATTTGCATTTCAAACCACACATGATTTGACACATGACAGACAGACAGACATACATACATACATACACACATACATACATACATACATACATAAAAAAGTAAAAATGACAAAACAATCATTGAACTAGGAAAATTCATCCACACTTGTTTCAAATTATGACAAGAAAAAATCTTAAAATGCCAGATGCATCAACCAACCACCAAATAATTAAACTTTTTTTTTTCCTTCTTTTCAATTGTCTATGAATGTTTTGTGTTTTGGTTTTTTTTTGCTATCTTTTTGTATTACTTTATTGTATTTTCAACTAAGATCCCACTCCAGGATACGGTTTCAATAAAGATTATTATTATTTATTATTACATACAGACAGACAGACAGACAGACACACACACAGACACACAAACAGACAGACTTATAAGCAACTCATACTCATACTATATTCATATATTATTTGAAAGAAATCTTAAATTTTTACCACCCAGGATGTTTTAGGAAATGTCCTTCCTGGCCTTGGAGTTAGAGCATTGATTGTAACATGTGGACGGCCATGTTTATCCAGTCCTATCTGTGTAAAGAAGTAGGATGCTGGAATAGCACCGACACATTCCAAATCATACCTACAAAAAAACATTAAGTTGTTTTAATGACATTGAACAAAACTTGATGCATCAAGTTTCATAATTTGACATTAAAATAAGACATTGAGATGACACATTGACATAAGACATTGACATGACACATTGACATAAGACATTGACATGACACATTGACATAAGACATTGACATGAAACATTGATATGAAACATTGATATGACACATTGACATAAGATATTGACATGAAACATTGATATGACACATTGAAATGACACATTGACATAAGACATTGACATGACACATTGACATGACACACTGACATGACACATACCTTTGCCATAGCTTTGAGAACTGATCATCTTCTAGTTGCAATCCTACACTACTAATACATTCTTTGAGTTGTGGAGACACAATAACACCGTTAGGTTCAAAACATATTTCTGGCAAATGATGTCGAATATTAAAACCTCTGTAAAATAAAAGTAAATGCATTGATACCACTATACATGTACACAATACCATATATGCACACAATACCATATATGTACACAATACCATATATGTACACAATACCATATATGTACACAATACCATATATGTACACAATACCATATATGTACACAATACTATATATGTACACAATACCATATATGTACACAATACTATATATGTACACAATACCATATATGTACACAATACTATATATGTACACAATACTATATATGTACACAATACCATATATGTACAAAATACTATATATGTACACAATACCATATATGTACACAATACCATATATGTACACAATACCATATATGTACACAATACTATATATGTACACAATATATATGTACACAATACCATATATGTACACAATACCATATATGTACACAATACCATATATGTACACAATACCATATATGTACACAATACCATATATGTACACAATACTATATATGTACACAATACCATATATGTACACAATACTATATATGTACACAATACCATATATGTACACAATACTATATATGTACACAATACTATATATGTACACAATACCATATATGTACAAAATACTATATATGTACACAATACCATATATGTACACAATACCATATATGTACACAATACTATATATGTACACAATATATATGTACACAATACCATATATGTACACAATACCATATATGTACACAATACTATATATGTATACAATACTATATATGTACACAATACCATACATGTACACAATACTATATATGTACACAATACTATATATGTACACAATACCATATATGTACAAAATACTATATATGTACACAATACCATATATGTACACAATACCATATATGTACACAATACCATATATGTACACAATACTATATATGTACACAATACCATATATGTACACAATACCATATATGTACACAATACCATATATGTACACAATACTATATATGTACACAATATATATGTACACAATACCATATATGTACACAATACCATATATGTACACAATACTATATATGTACACAATACCATATATGTATACAATACCATATATGTACACAATACCATATATGTACACAATACCATATATGTACACAATACCATATATGTACACAACACTATATATGTATACAATACTATATATGTACACAATACCATATATGTACACAATACCATACATGTACACAATACTATATATGTACACAATACTATATATGTACACAATACCATATATGTACAAAATACTATATATGTACACAATACCATATATGTACACAATACCATATATGTACACAATACCATATATGTACATAATGCTTTATATGTACACAATGCTATATATGTACACAATACTATATATGTACACAATACTATATATGTACAAAATACTATATATGTACACAATACCATATATGTACACAATACCATATATGTACACAATACTATATATGTACACAATACTATATATGTACAAAATACTATATATGTACACAATACTATATATGTACACAATACCATATATGTACACAATACCATATATGTACACAATACTATATATGTACACACTACCATATATGTACACAATACCATATATGTACACAATACCATATATGTACACAATACCATATATGCACACAATACTATATATGTACACAATACTATATATGTACACACTACCATATATGTACACACTACCATATATGTACACAATGCCATATATGCACACAATACTATATATGTACACACTACCATATATGTACACACTACCATATATGTACACAATACCATATATGAACACACTACCATATATGTACACACTACCAATAAATGTACACACCAACATATATGTACACAATACCATATATGTACACAATACCATATATGTACACAATACCATATATGTACACAATACCATATATGTACACAATACCATATATGAACACACTACCATATATGTACACACTACCAATAAATGTACACACCAACATATATGCACACAATACCATATATGTACACAATACCATATATGTACACAATACCATATATGTACACAATACCATATATGTACACAATACCATATATGCACACAATACTATATATGTACACAATACTATATATGTACACAATACTATATATGTACACACTACCAATAAATGTACACAATACCATATATGTACACAATACCATATATGTACACAATACCATATATGGGTACACAAATTTGAGATGAAAAACATAAAAATATATTTACCCTTCAAGTACCCTTTGCCTTAAAAAGGCATGAGCAAAAGCTGCAGTTGAATATTGTGACTGTGTCTCTGCTGGAGCTCTACTTTTATCTCTTAAATAGTTTTCAGGATGCAGCTTACTTTTATCACATGACAACTGCTTCTTAGCAACAGGACTTAACCATTCTCTTTGGACAGTCTTTCAAAAATAAAGGATTAACAAGATACTGTCAATGCCCCCATACCCACATACCCAATGCCCCACAGACCCAATGCCCCACAGACCCAATGCCCCACATACCCAATGCCCCACAGACCCAATGCCCCACAGACCCAATGCCCCACATACCCAATGCCCCACATACCCAATGCCCCACATACCCAATGCCCCACATACCCAATGCCCCACATACCCAATGCCCCACAGACCCAATGCCCCACAGACCCAACGCCCCACATGCCCAATGCCCCACATGCCCAATGCCCCACATGCCCAATGCCCCACATACCCAATGCCCCACAGACCCAATGCCCCACATACCCAATGCCCCACATGCCCAATGCCCCACATGCCCAATGCCCCACATACCCAATGCCCCACATACCCAATGCCCCACATACCCAATGCCCCACATACCCAATGCCCCACATACCCAATGCCCCACATGCCCAATGCCCCACATGCCCAATGCCCCACATGCCCAATGCCCCACATGCCCAATGCCCCACATGCCCAATGCCCCACAGACCCAATGCCCCACATACCCAATGCCCCACATACCCAATGCCCCACAGACCCAATGCCCCACAGACCCAATGCCCCACAGACCCAATGCCCCACATACCCAATGCCCCACAGACCCAATGCCCCACATGCCCAATGCCCC
This sequence comes from Saccoglossus kowalevskii, assembly GCF_978046115.1. Classification (NCBI taxonomy): domain Eukaryota; kingdom Metazoa; phylum Hemichordata; class Enteropneusta; family Harrimaniidae; genus Saccoglossus; species Saccoglossus kowalevskii. The sequence goes on from NC_140652.1 coordinate 619,891, forward strand.
ACATACCCAATGCCCCACATACCCAATGCCGCACATACCCAATGCCCCACATACCCAATGCCCCACAGACCCAATGCCCCACATACCCAATGCCCTACATACCCAATGACACACATGTCTATTATGGTTGTAGTTGTTATAATGCATTTTATCCCATACAACAGCAGTCTGTTTCCCAGGAAGGTTTAGATTCCAATCACCAAATATGATTACCTCATTGTCTCTAAATTGTCCGATAAAATCATCAAAAGATATCATTTCTTTTTTATCCAAACCAATCCTAAATTGAATAAAAAAAGGAAGGAAGTATGATATAATATTCAATCAAACAATTATTTTTGAAATTGAGATATTAAATTAAACCGTTAAATACTTTTTTTTATTCAATTGGAAGGTATTGTTCTTTATACAATGTATATACTAGTAGTATGCAATGCACACAGTGATATTAACAGTTTTCAATTTACCTGTACAATAAGATTTGTAACTGGTCTGGTGTCAGATATCCACATAAATGGAACAATATTCTTGGCAAGGCACATCTTGACACAATACCTTGCCCTTTGGGATCATTGGATTTAAAGAGATGAAGTAATCCGTAATAACCAGTTGTTAGTCTTTCTTTTACCATTTCATACAACTGTAAATAATGGTAACTATGGTAACAGGCAATTGCAAGATTCTGTATGTATCCCAGCATGATCTAGTTAACTGATGGAAAGCATGCACAGTATCCCTTACTACATGTATCTACATGTATCAGACAGATGTTTAAATATTGGTTGAGATTGCGTAATATGCCTGAAAACAGCCTCATAAATGAAGCATACAGATTGGCAATCAATATGGATAACTCAGGTGTATTTTATTAAAACAATTCTCAAAGATCTTAATATGGAACATGAGTGGAAAATGGAGAGATTAATGAAAACAGCAACCTCAAATAATATTACTTTAAACAAACTTCAGAATAAACAGCAGGGATTCTCTGAAGAGTTCAGTGTAACATGCACTGTTCAGCCTAAGAGTTCAGTGTAACATGCACTGTTCAGTCTAAGAGTTCAGTGTAACATGCACTGTTCAGTCTAAGAGTTCAGTGTAACATGCACTGTTCAGCCTAGGAGTTCAGTGTAACATGCACTGTTCAGTCTAAGAGTTCAGTATAACATGCACTGTTCATCCTAAGAGTTCAGTGTAACATGCACTGTTCAGCCTAAGAGTTCAGTGTAACATACATTGTTTAGGCATGTTGTTCAGTGTAACATGCACTGTTCAGCCTAGGAGTTCAGTGTAACATGCACTGTTCAGTCTAAGAGTTCAGTGTAACATACATTGTTTAGGCATGTTGTTCAGTGTAACATGCACTGTTCAGCCTAGGAGTTCAGTGTAACATGCACTGTTCAGTCTAAGAGTTCAGTATAACATGCACTGTTCAGCCTAAGAGTTCAGTGTAACATGCACTGTTCAGCCTAAGAGTTCAGTGTAACATACATTGTTTAGGCATGTTGTTCAGTGTAACATGCACTGTTCAGCCTAGGAGTTCAGTGTAACATGCACTGTTCAGTCTAAGAGTTCAGTATAACATGCACTGTTCAGCCTAAGAGTTCAGTGTAACATGCACTGTTCAGTCTAAGAGTTCAGTGTAACATGCACTGTTCAGCCTAGGAGTTCAGTGTAACATGCACTGTTCAGTCTAAGAGTTCAGTGTAACATGCACTGTTCAGCCTAAGAGTTCAGTGTAACATGCACTGTTCAGCCTAAGAATTCAGTGTAACATGCACTGTTCAGCCTAAGAGTTCAGTGTAACATGCACTGTTCAGCCTAAGAGTTTAGTGTAACATGCACTGTTCAGCCTAAGAGTTTAGTGTAACATGCACTGTTCAGCCTAAGAGTTTAGTGTAACATGCACTGTTCAGCCTAAGAGTTCATTGCAACATGCACTGTTCATCCTAAGAGCTCAGTGTAACATGCACTGTTCAGTCTAAGAGTTCAGTGTAACATGCACTGTTCAGTCTAAGAGTTCAGTGTAACATGCACTGTTCAGCCTAAGAATTCAGTGTAACATGCACTGTTCAGCCTAAGAGTTTAGTGTAACATGCACTGTTCAGCCTAAGAATTCAGTGTAACATGCACTGTTCAGCCTAAGAATTCAGTGTAACATGCACTGTTCAGTCTAAGAGTTCAGTGTAACATGCACTGTTCAGCCTAAGAATTCAGTGTAACATGCACTGTTCAGCCTAAGAATTCAGTGTAACATGCACTGTTCAGCCTAAGAATTCAGTGTAACATGCACTGTTCAGTCTAAGAGTTCAGTGTAACATGCACTGTTCAGCCTAAGAGCTTAGTGTAACATGCACTGTTCAGTCTAAGAGTTCAGTGTAACATGCACTGTTCATCCTAAGAGTTCATTGCAACATGCACTGTTCATCCTAAGAGCTCAGTGTAACATGCACTGTTCAGTCTAAGAGTTCAGTGTAACATGCACTGTTCAGTCTAAGAGTTCAGTGTAACATGCACTGTTCAGCCTAAGAATTCAGTGTAACATGCACTGTTCAGTCTAAGAGTTCAGTGTAACATGCACTGTTCAGCCTAAGAATTCAGTATAACATGCACTGTTCAGCCTAAGAATTCAGTGTAACATGCACTGTTCAGCCTAAGAATTCAGTGTAACATGCACTGTTCAGCCTAAGAGTTTAGTGTAACATGCACTGTTCAGTCTAAGAGTTTAGTGTAACATGCACTGTTCAGCCTAAGAATTCAGTGTAACATGCACTGTTCAGCCTAAGAATTCAGTGTAACATGCACTGTTCAGCCTAAGAGTTTAGTGTAACATGCACTGTTCAGCCTAAGAGTTTAGTGTAACATGCACTGTTCAGCCTAAGAATTCAGTGTAACATGCACTGTTCAGTCTAAGAGTTCAGTGTAACATGCACTGTTCAGCCTAAGAATTCAGTGTAACATGCACTGTTCAGTCTAAGAGTTCAGTGTAACATGCACTGTTCAGCCTAAGAGCTTAGTGTAACATGCACTGTTCAGTCTAAGAGTTCAGTGTAACATGCACTGTTCAGCCTAAGAATTCAGTGTAACATGCACTGTTCAGCCTAAGAGTTCATTGCAACATGCACTGTTCAGCCTAAGAATTCAGTGTAACATGCACTGTTCAGTCTAAGAGTTCAGTGTAACATGCACTGTTCAGCCTAAGAGCTTAGTGTAACATGCACTGTTCAGTCTAAGAGTTCAGTGTAACATGCACTGTTCAGCCTAAGAATTCAGTGTAACATGCACTGTTCAGCCTAAGAATTCAGTGTAACATGCACTGTTCAGTCTAAGAGTTCAGTGTAACATGCACTGTTCAGCCTAAGAATTCAGTGTAACATGCACTGTTCAGCCTAAGAATTCAGTGTAACATGCACTGTTCAGCCTAAGAATTCAGTGTAACATGCACTGTTCAGTCTAAGAGTTCAGTGTAACATGCACTGTTCAGCCTAAGAGCTTAGTGTAACATGCACTGTTCAGCCTAAGAATTCAGTGTAACATGCACTGTTCAGCCTAAGAGTTTAGTGTAACATGTACTGTTCAGTCTAAGAGTTCAGTGTAACATGCACTGTTCAGCCTAAGAGCTCAGTGTAACATGCACTGTTCAGTCTAAGAGTTCAGTGTAACATGCACTGTTCAGTCTAAGAGTTCAGTGTAACATGCACTGTTCAGCCTAAGAATTCAGTGTAACATGCACTGTTCAGCCTAAGAGTTTAGTGTAACATGCACTGTTCAGCCTAAGAATTCAGTGTAACATGCACTGTTCAGCCTAAGAATTCAGTGTAACATGCACTGTTCAGTCTAAGAGTTCAGTGTAACATGCACTGTTCAGCCTAAGAGCTTAGTGTAACATGCACTGTTCAGTCTAAGAGTTCAGTGTAACATGCACTGTTCAGTCTAAGAGTTCAGTGTAACATGCACTGTTCAGCCTAAGAGCTTAGTGTAACATGCACTGTTCAGTCTAAGAGTTCAGTGTAACATGCACTGTTCAGCCTAAGAATTCAGTGTAACATGCACTGTTCAGCCTAAGAATTCAGTGTAACATGCACTGTTCAGTCTAAGAGTTCAGTGTAACATGCACTGTTCAGCCTAAGAGCTTAGTGTAACATGCACTGTTCAGTCTAAGAGTTCAGTGTAACATGCACTGTTCAGCCTAAGAATTCAGTGTAACATGCACTGTTCAGCCTAAGAGTTCATTGCAACATGCACTGTTCATCCTAAGAGCTCAGTGTAACATGCACTGTTCAGTCTAAGAGTTCAGTGTAACATGCACTGTTCAGTCTAAGAGTTCAGTGTAACATGCACTGTTCAGCCTAAGAATTCAGTGTAACATGCACTGTTCAGCCTAAGAGTTTAGTGTAACATGCACTGTTCAGCCTAAGAATTCAGTGTAACATGCACTGTTCAGCCTAAGAATTCAGTGTAACATGCACTGTTCAGTCTAAGAGTTCAGTGTAACATGCACTGTTCAGCCTAAGAATTCAGTGTAACATGCACTGTTCAGCCTAAGAATTCAGTGTAACATGCACTGTTCAGCCTAAGAATTCAGTGTAACATGCACTGTTCAGTCTAAGAGTTCAGTGTAACATGCACTGTTCAGCCTAAGAGCTTAGTGTAACATGCACTGTTCAGTCTAAGAGTTCAGTGTAACATGCACTGTTCAGCCTAAGAATTCAGTGTAACATGCACTGTTCAGCCTAAGAATTCAGTGTAACATGCACTGTTCAGTCTAAGAGTTCAGTGTAACATGCACTGTTCAGCCTAAGAGCTTAGTGTAACATGCACTGTTCAGTCTAAGAGTTCAGTGTAACATGCACTGTTCAGCCTAAGAATTCAGTGTAACATGCACTGTTCAGCCTAAGAATTCAGTATAACATGCACTGTTCAGCCTAAGAATTCAGTGTAACATGCACTGTTCAGCCTAAGAATTCAGTGTAACATGCACTGTTCAGCCTAAGAGTTTAGTGTAACATGCACTGTTCAGTCTAAGAGTTTAGTGTAACATGCACTGTTCAGCCTAAGAATTCAGTGTAACATGCACTGTTCAGCCTAAGAGTTTAGTGTAACATGTACTGTTCAGTCTAAGAGTTCAGTGTAACATGCACTGTTCAGCCTAAGAGTTTAGTGTAACATGCACTGTTCAGCCTAAGAATTCAATGTAACATGCACTGTTCAGCCTAAGAATTCAGTGTAACATGCACTGTTCAGCCTAAGAGTTCAGTGTAACATGCACTGTTCAGCCTAAGAGTTCAGTGTAACATGCACTGTTCAGCCAAAGAGTTCATTGCAACATGCACTGTTCATCCTAAGAGTTCAGTGTAACATGCACTGTTCAGCCTAAGAATTCAGTGTAACATGCACTGTTCATCCTAAGAGTTCAGTATAACATGCACTGTTCAGCCTAAGAGTTCAGTGTTACATGCACTGTTCAGCCTAAGAGTTCAGTGTAACATGCACTGTTCAGTCTAAGAGTTCAGTGTAACATGCACTGTTCAGCCTAAGAGTTCAGTGTAACATGCACTGTTCAGTCTAAGAGTTCAGTGTAACATGCACTGTTCAGTCTAAGAGTTCAGTGTAACATGCACTGTTCAGCCTAAGAGCTTAGTGTAACATGCACTGTTCAGTCTAAGAGTTCAGTGTAACATGCACTGTTCAGCCTAAGAATTCAGTGTAACATGCACTGTTCAGCCTAAGAGTTTAGTGTAACATGCACTGTTCAGCCTAAGAATTCAGTGTAACATGCACTGTTCAGCCTAAGAATTCAGTGTAACATGCACTGTTCAGCCTAAGAATTCAGTGTAACATGTACATTACAAAAGTGTTTTTGTCATTTTGGAGTAACAATGTAAAGAATGTACCTCTTGTGTTTTGATACAGTATGTGAGTGAAATACAATGATTCAGTTTATGTCCTAATAGCAAGTTGTGATTATCAATGGTTCGATCCAGGAGCTGGAAGCTATGTTTAAATGCGCAATGTAAGAATGCTTGATTTCATAACATGTAAAAACATGTGGACATCGGCATAAACAACTCAACATAATGTGAGATGTGTTGGCATGACAACTATACACATGTGGGGATATATTGCTGGTGAACTCTTGTTTATTATTCACTATTGTAAACTAACCCTGACACTGTGCAGGAATCCACCCATAAATAAATGCTTGTAACATCTGACTAACATCATATTGGTCTCATTCTTAAAGGGAACCTCAATCCAAACAACATAATGACCCCTAAAGAAAAAGCTCCACAAATGTAGGAGAATGCAATTTACAGTTTTGTTGTATCACTTTTCATTCTCTAGATATTCCACTTTTCATCAGTATTACGTAGTCAGCCATCTTGATTTTCAAGCAAAGAATTATGGGTAAAGTATGACATCATAGAATCTGTTGTCAGAAATTGAGAAAATGTTTTCATCTATACCTTCAAAAGTTGAACTTCAAATTGACTGAAAGTTTAGAAATTGGTAGCATACATGTACTGGTGCCATCCATGCTTATAAAATAGTTGTCATGGAAACAGAACTGAAAATATTTATTTTTATGTTTTTCTACCAAATGCCAAAATTTCCTTATATTGTATACAATTTACTAACGTGAGTATGTTATATAGGTGATATATCACATGTTGAGCACAAAAAGGGGACAAAAAAGTACCATTCTATATTTCACAACTAAAATATTGATTTTTATTTTTTTAACATTTTTAACAATATCTTCACTTTATGTGTATTTGTAAAATTCCAATTTCCATTACTATAATTATATACATGAGTAATATGCACAACGAAAATTTGAACTAATTCGCATCAGTATTTCTCATGTTATAGATGAAATAATTTTCTCAATTTCTGACAACAGATTCTATGATGTCATACTTTATCCATAATCCTTTGCTTGATAATCAAGATGGCTGACTACATAATAACGATGAAAAGTTGAATATCTAGAGAATGAAAACTGATAAAAAAAAGTGTAAATTGCATTCTCCTACATTTGTGGAGCTTTTTCTTTACGGGTCATTATGTTGTTTGGATTGAGGTTCCCTTTAAACAATCATTGTGGTGTATGAGGCTTCAATGTATTAGTTTAGTTATTTGAATACTGGATGCCCTGTGCTACGTTTCTTGAGGCTTCAATGTATTAGTTTAGTTATTTGAATACTGGATGCCCTGTACTACGTTTCTAAATTAATTTGGAGACATAGTTTCTATTGTCAATTTGCTGACCAAAGAGCCTCACTTACAATGTACACCTCTCTGTACACTAAAAGAATATAATTTATTGTTGGTGGTAGTCATGGTGATGATCTGTGACCTGGCTGTATATACATAAACTTTATAAATTGTTTTGTTGTTGAACACGGTGATATTCAGGTCAATAAATCACTTCAGTAAAGTGTAAAAGAAATAAATTCAATAAGAGATATTAATTAGGCCAAATAAAATAAATTTTGTGTTTCCTGTAACAATACTTAAATTAAATTAAAATGATCACATGAGCATAAATTTATTTTTTATATGCAAATCAGAAATGGTCATTTGACCAATATTATTTTGTGTATTTCCTTCATTGTAGTGAATGATTAGTGGTAATACTGTGAGCAAAAAATAAAATAGAAATCCCTGCCTACCTACCAAGTATTTAGTTTGGCTGTTACCAGAACACCAAATTTGTTACCATTATCACTAGACAACATTGAGTACACTCCATTTAAGATGCCTTAGTGATTAATATGATTTCGTATTTGGTTCTAGTCCAGAGTGCATCCACCTAAGATTGCTCATGTTAGTTTTAAAAACTCTTCTGATCAAAGCTACTGAAGTGAAAGATCATTGTGTATTTAAATACAATGAAATGCATATACCTCCTGTGGTCCATATCGATTTCTTGGTACAATATCAAGATTATTCCCTTTTGCAGTCTTTGCTCTGTCACCATTCTGAGTGTGAACTGAAAGCAAATCATAGAAAGCTGAAACTCCTGTGTTGCAGGTATATGTACATATAAATTTATTGATGTCTTTTGTTTTTTATTTTGTTTGAATAGAAATAAAGTTCTATTCTATTCTATTCTATTCTATTCTATTCTATTCTATTCTATTCTATTTACTGGCATACAATCACAGTTGTGTGTATCCAAGGCAACTTGTGTTAATTTTTTGCCACTGTTACTGATCAGCAAAATTGGCATTTAATTAACTTAAATTTTTATGTGATACGAACAATATAGTTTTAGCAATTCAATTCTTTTTGAAACCCATTCCAAATGAAAATAAATACATGTTGACTATAGCATGGATATTCTGCAATCTGATTGGTGTATATCTACTATAGTATGGCTATTCTGCAATTTGGTTGGTGTACATCTACAATAGCATGGCTATTCTGCAATTTGATTGGTGTATATCTACTATAGCATGGCTATTCTACAATTTGGTTGGTGTACATCTACAATAGCATGGCTATTCTGCAATTTGATTGGTGTACATCTACAATAGCATGGCTATTCTGCAATTTGATTGGTGTATATGTACTATAGCATGGCTATTCTGCAATTTGATTAGTGTACATCTACAATAGCATGGCTATTCTGCAATTTGATTGGTGTACATCTACAATAGCATGGCTATTCTGCAATTTGATTGGTGTACATCTACAATAGCATGGCTATTCTGCAATTTGATTGGTGTACATCTACAATAGCATGGCTATTCTGCAATTTGATTGGTGTACATCTACAATAGCATTGCTATTCTGCAATTTGATTGGTGTATATCTACTATAGCATGGCTATTCTACAATTTGGTTGGTGTACATCTACAATAGCATGGCTATTCTGCAATTTGATTGGTGTACATCTACAATAGCATGGCTATTCTGCAATTTGATTGGTGTATATCTACTATAGCATGGCTATTCTGCAATTTGATTGGTGTATATGTACTATAGCATGGCTATTCTGCAATTTGATTGGTGTACATCTACAATAGCATGGCTATTCTGCAATTTGATTGGTGTACATCTACAATAGCATGGCTATTTTGCAATTTGATTGGTGTATATGTACTATAGCATGGCTATTCTGCAATTTGATTGGTGTACATCTACAATAGCATGGCTATTCTGCAATTTGGTTGGTGTACATCTACAATAGCATGGCTATTCTGCAATTTGATTGGTGTACATCTACAATAGCATGGCTATTCTGCAATTTGGTTGGTGTACATCTACAATAGCATGGCTATTCTGCAATTTGATTGGTGTATATCTACTATAGCATGGCTATTCTGCAATTTGGTTGGTGTACATCTACAATAGCATGGCTATTCTGCAATTTGATTGGTGTACATCTACAATAGCATGGCTATTCTGCAATTTGGTTGGTGTACATCTACAATAGCATGGCTATTCTGCAATTTGTTTGGTGTATATCTACTATAGCATGGCTATTCTGCAATTTGGTTGGTGTACATCTACAATAGCATGGCTATTCTGCAATTTGATTGGTGTATATCTACTATAGCATGGCTATTCTGCAATCTGATTGGTGTATATCTACTATAGCATGGCTATTCTGCAATCTGATTGGTGTATATCTACAATAGCATGGCTATTCTGCAATTTGGTTGGTGTACATCTACAATAGCATGGCTATTCTGCAATTTGGTTGGTGTACATCTACAATAGCATGGCTATTCTGCAATTTGATTGGTGTATATCTACTATAGCATGGCTATTCTGCAATTTGGTTGGTGTACATCTACAATAACATGGCTATTCTGCAATTTGATTGGTGTATATCTACTATAGCATGGCTATTCTGCAATCTGATTGGTGTATATCTACTATAGCATGGCTATTCTGCAATCTGATTGGTGTATATCTACTATAGCATGGCTATTCTACAATTTGGTTGGTGTACATCTACAATAGCATGGCTATTCTGCAATTTGATTGGTGTAGATCTACTATAGCATGGCTATTCTGCAATCTGATTGGTGTATATCTACTACATACTTGATTGTAAAAACAAAGTTGCTAATATTACAAAAATTAGTATTATTATTGCTCAATTTAAGAAGAGATGAAATAAGACAAAGCAATGAACAAGCCATTATAGGTCCGATTTACCCATTTCAAATAATAAATTTATGTATTTCAAAAACAAGACATTGTCAATGATAGTCTCCATCCTGTTTTTAGTGACTGTTGCACCCAAATTAGAAGCAAACCAATATCACATACACCAAATTGGTGAAGGTACATCCAAGATATTGTTGAGGATGCATAATGATAAGTTCAAATGTTGTTTTGGGTTGTAAAATGACCACCCATCAGTTTGAATGAACATACATCTATGTGTATTTAGTACCTAGTTTGAATAAAAATCAGTCAAAGAATTTTCAAGAAATGGTTAAAGACCAACATGACTACCAGTCGGCCATTTTGAAGCAAATCACACACAAAAAATGACAAGCACCTGGAGGGCATTTATCATCTTTGATGTTCATGCCTGAAAAATGGTTGATGTTCAAGTATTGATTTTTGGTGTTTTTTGGGACTAAAACTACCACCAGTCATACTATTTAATCTGTAACCAACCTGAATCATTCAATAATTCCAGAAACAAACTGAAAGCCTTTACAATATTACTGTATTTCGCAGATACTCAATCACTGAACTATGCTGATTTGTTGAATTATTCTGCCTTATATGCATGTTATTAGGAGTTATATTTTGACACACCACTGGAAGTTTGGATCTGAAATCTTACTACTCGTACTGGAATGATTCGTTTATATTTTAAGTTTATTCAAATTGAGATTATAAGACTTCTTCATTTATTGTTTTATTTTTGAGATCATAATTTCTATATGTACAGACCCAAATTTATTTACACTGTACATATAAAATGTCTATGCTGTGTGCTGTACCACTCTTCTAGGAATGTAACCACATCACCCCCTGTCTTCTCCGATGTTGTCCATGAGGGAAGAACTAAGGTTTGCCTAAATAATATCCATTCTATCTGATTTATGAGCATTTCTACAATTGGGTTTTGGTTTGCATTGATTCTGCATGAAACTACTATACCAGTTGCAGAAAATGCTGCTGCCAAAAACTGTTGAGTTTATATATAAACAGAAACATTAAGGGTTGCACTATTGCAAAGTGTTTATTGGGAAAACAATCATATTATTATTACTTTACACTCACTGTAACCATGGAGTTTTTTTACCTCCATGCTGTAACCAACATTTGTGACTACATCAAATTGTTGTTTGTACACACAGGTGATTGAATTTCAATGGATCTCACAACAAATGTATAGCAGCAGTGTATTTCTACTTTATTTCTACTTTATTTTGATCACATGGATCATGCATGGACTCATAGATGATGTTGATATTAAACTACACATTTTTGTACATACTTGACTATTTTGGGGTGCCTTTAAGGTCGATTTAAAAAAACAATTGATTGATATTAAATTTATTATTTTGTTCAAACGCTGTGTATTCTACCGTAATGACCCCCCCCCCCTCAAAAAAACAAATTGGGATGAGGGTTTTTTACAAAATGAGCTCACTATTTCTATTGTATTTACTGTGGATGGGCTTGTGGGTATTCAACCTCCATTGTGTTGTCTGATCCGACATAAATAAGGCTACTTGAGGTAGCATTTACTGGTGACCTGCCAAACAGATTGTGTGACAGTATTGTACAAGTGACTTCCATAAAGGACAGTCAGTTCTATTCAAACGCAATGAACGGAACAAATGATACGTATTAGATCTGAGTATCATCAACAATTATAAAGCCCATTGTCTGCGAAACTTACCTGGCGGCCAAGTTAACAACCTAGTATGCCGGTATTTTAAATCATCGGTCACGTCATCACCGTGTTCATCATTCTTACGTAGAGGCGGTAAATTAGACTTATCCAGTCCCAGTTGAGCGTCACCGTCATTGCCGACAGTCACAAATGTCTGAGTTCTTGTTCCCAATCCGTTTGGTGAAAACAGTGATCCCCTGGACGACCCTCGGACACTGAGTGTGCTTGCGTCACCCTTGCGAGCATTTGGGTGTTCAATAACCGGTAAACGTGGTCTAAATGACATCGCTGAAGCCGATCGCGAAGTTACAAAAGCAGTCGCCATATTTCTTAACGCGTCCAGCTGCAACAGGTGGATAGCGACCCAACTCTGAGTTGACCCTTTACTCGTAGCACTGACAAATATTTCAGTTTCTTCCTTCCGTCTTGTATGAGTTTAGTAACCAGTGTGGACAGTGTCGCGTTAATATATTTACAATAAATTGCTGTAAACAGTATCTAACACATATACTCAGCAGGGTCGCTCGGTACACAAGTTGTTATGTCCTTTGAAAGGTCATGGAACATTTCATTATAAGTAAAGAGGGGCCAAGCCGTGACAAATATGAACACAACGTACCCAAAACGATGCATTTAAGAGCAGTGAATTACGTAATGCAGGAATTTATTAGATAGTATGATTGCAAATAAACCAGATAATAGGTTTAGTTACAGAAGTGTGATTTCTCAACTGCTCAGAAAAGTCGGCTCTCCCTACGGTAAAAATAGTTGGAGGTTCCATTGCCTAGATACAGCTTCAGCGTCGCTGAAACAAATCGAGTCAAAGGGTATGATAAAGTTACTCATTTGCATAATAGCAGCCTTTTAGTGAAAATCGATATCGTTTGATACGATGTTCACAGAGCACAACACACATGTTTCTCTCTTCATTTCCGTTAAAACCCCTGACAATTGTCACACACTGCACGTTGAATGCTTCATTTCCTGTAGCTATCACGTGTTTCCGATGCGCAGCTGCTTCTGATGAATGTCCTGAACCAATAAACCCTACATGTAACACAGTCACTTGGGGGCTGAAAATCAATAAATACTATTTTTTTGCAAAAAAATCATCCGCTATACGTATAGCAGAGGATTTTTTTTTTTAAATTAGTATTTATTGATTTTCAACCCCCAAGTGACTGTGACATGTAATCAATTTAGCTGGTATTATTGTAAACATATGTTTTGTTTGTGGAGCTATACATGCGTCAGGGGAATAACATGACTTAATTTATGTGGGAGTGAAACATTAAATTAAATTTTAGAAATGGTGTGGGTTCATTTAATCTATTTCAATACGTTTGGTGTGGGTTCATTTAGTCTAAGTCAATACGTTTGATGTGATTTCATTTAGTCTAAGTCAATACGTTTGTTGTGAGTTCATTTAGTCTAAGTCAATACGTTTGGCGTGAGTTCATTTAGTCTATGTCAATACGTTTGGTGTGAGTTCATTTAGTCTAAGTCAATACGTTTGTTGTGATTTCATTTAGTCTAAGTCAATTCGTTTGTTGTGAGTTCATTTAGTCTAAGTCAATACGTTTGTTGTGAGTTCATTTAGTCTAAGTCAATACGTTTGTTGTGATTTCATTTAGTCTAAGTCAATACGTTTGATGTCAGTTCATTTAGTCTAAGTCAATACGTTTGTTGTGAGTTCATTTAGTCTAAGTCAATACGTTTGTTGTGAGTTCATTTAGTCTAAGTCAATACGTTTGGTGTGGGTTCATTTAGTCTAAGTCAATACGTTTGTTGTGAGTTCATTTAGTCTAAGTCAATACGTTTGTTGTGAGTTCATTTAGTCTAAGTCAATACGTTTGTTGTGAGTTCATTTAGTCTAAGTCAATACGTTTGTTGTGAGTTCTTTTAGTCTAAGTCAATACGTTTGTTGTGATTTCATTTAGTCTAAGTCAATACGTTTGGCGTGAGTTCATTTAGTCTAAGTCAATACGTTTGGCGTGAGTTCATTTAGTCTAAGTCAATACGTTTGGCGTGAGTTCATTTAGTCTAAGTCAATACGTTTGGTGTGAGTTCATTTAGTCTAAGTCAATACGTTTGTTGTGATTTCATTTAGTCTAAGTCAATTCGTTTGTTGTGAGTTCATTTAGTCTAAGTCAATACGTTTGTTGTGAGTTCATTTAGTCTAAGTCAATACGTTTGTTGTGATTTCATTAGTCTAAGTCAATACGTTTGATGTCAGTTCATTTAGTCTAAGTCAATACGTTTGTTGTGAGTTCATTTAGTCTAAGTCAATACGTTTATTGTGAGTTCATTTAGTCTAAGTCAATACGTTTGGTGTGGGTTCATTTAGTCTAAGTCAAAACGTTTGTTGTGATTTCATTTAGTCTAAGTCAATACGTTTGATGTCAGTTCATTTAGTCTAAGTCAATACGTTTGGTGTGGGTTCATTTAGTCTAAGTCAATACGTTTGTTGTGATTTCATTTAGTCTAAGTCAATTCGTTTGTTGTGAGTTCATTTAGTCTAAGTCAATACGTTTGTTGTGAGTTCATTTAGTCTAAGTCAATACGTTTGTTGTGATTTCATTTAGTCTAAGTCAATACGTTTGATGTCAGTTCATTTAGTCTAAGTCAATACGTTTGTTGTGAGTTCATTTAGTCTAAGTCAATACGTTTGTTGTGAGTTCATTTAGTCTAAGTCAATACGTTTGGTGTGGGTTCATTTAGTCTAAGTCAATACGTTTGTTGTGAGTTCATTTAGTCTAAGTCAATACGTTTGTTGTGAGTTCATTTAGTCTAAGTCAATACGTTTGTTGTGAGTTCATTTAGTCTAAGTCAATACGTTTGTTGTGAGTTCTTTTAGTCTAAGTCAATACGTTTGTTGTGATTTCATTTAGTCTAAGTCAATACGTTTGGCGTGAGTTCATTTAGTCTAAGTCAATACGTTTGGCGTGAGTTCATTTAGTCTAAGTCAATACGTTTGGCGTGAGTTCATTTAGTCTAAGTCAATACGTTTGGTGTGAGTTCATTTAGTCTAAGTCAATACGTTTGTTGTGATTTCATTTAGTCTAAGTCAATTCGTTTGTTGTGAGTTCATTTAGTCTAAGTCAATACGTTTGTTGTGAGTTCATTTAGTCTAAGTCAATACGTTTGTTGTGATTTCATTAGTCTAAGTCAATACGTTTGATGTCAGTTCATTTAGTCTAAGTCAATACGTTTGTTGTGAGTTCATTTAGTCTAAGTCAATACGTTTATTGTGAGTTCATTTAGTCTAAGTCAATACGTTTGGTGTGGGTTCATTTAGTCTAAGTCAAAACGTTTGTTGTGATTTCATTTAGTCTAAGTCAATACGTATGATGTGAGTTCTTTTAGTCTAAGTCAATACGTTTGTTGTGATTTCATTTAGTCTAAGTCAATACGTTTGATGTCAGTTCATTTAGTCTAAGTCAATACGTTTGTTGTGAGTTCATTTAGTCTAAGTCAATACGTTTGTTGTGATTTCATTTAGTCTAAGTCAATACGTTTGATGTCAGTTCATTTAGTCTAAGTCAATACGTTTGTTGTGAGTTCATTTAGTCTAAGTCAATACGTTTGTTGTGAGTTCATTTAGTCTAAGTCAATACGTTTGGTGTGGGTTCATTTAGTCTAAGTCAATACGTTTGTTGTGAGTTCATTTAGTCTAAGTCAATACGTTTGTTGTGAGTTCATTTAGTCTAAGTCAATACGTTTGTTGTGAGTTCATTTAGTCTAAGTCAATACGTTTGTTGTGAGTTCTTTTAGTCTAAGTCAATACGTTTGTTGTGATTTCATTTAGTCTAAGTCAATACGTTTGGCGTGAGTTCATTTAGTCTAAGTCAATACGTTTGGCGTGAGTTCATTTAGTCTAAGTCAATACGTTTGGCGTGAGTTCATTTAGTCTAAGTCAATACGTTTGGTGTGAGTTCATTTAGTCTAAGTCAATACGTTTGTTGTGATTTCATTTAGTCTAAGTCAATTCGTTTGTTGTGAGTTCATTTAGTCTAAGTCAATACGTTTGTTGTGAGTTCATTTAGTCTAAGTCAATACGTTTGTTGTGATTTCATTAGTCTAAGTCAATACGTTTGATGTCAGTTCATTTAGTCTAAGTCAATACGTTTGTTGTGAGTTCATTTAGTCTAAGTCAATACGTTTATTGTGAGTTCATTTAGTCTAAGTCAATACGTTTGGTGTGGGTTCATTTAGTCTAAGTCAAAACGTTTGTTGTGATTTCATTTAGTCTAAGTCAATACGTTTGATGTCAGTTCATTTAGTCTAAGTCAATACGTTTGGTGTGGGTTCATTTAGTCTAAGTCAATACGTTTGTTGTGATTTCATTTAGTCTAAGTCAATTCGTTTGTTGTGAGTTCATTTAGTCTAAGTCAATACGTTTGTTGTGAGTTCATTTAGTCTAAGTCAATACGTTTGTTGTGATTTCATTTAGTCTAAGTCAATACGTTTGATGTCAGTTCATTTAGTCTAAGTCAATACGTTTGTTGTGAGTTCATTTAGTCTAAGTCAATACGTTTGTTGTGAGTTCATTTAGTCTAAGTCAATACGTTTGGTGTGGGTTCATTTAGTCTAAGTCAATACGTTTGTTGTGAGTTCATTTAGTCTAAGTCAATACGTTTGTTGTGAGTTCATTTAGTCTAAGTCAATACGTTTGTTGTGAGTTCATTTAGTCTAAGTCAATACGTTTGTTGTGAGTTCTTTTAGTCTAAGTCAATACGTTTGTTGTGATTTCATTTAGTCTAAGTCAATACGTTTGGCGTGAGTTCATTTAGTCTAAGTCAATACGTTTGGCGTGAGTTCATTTAGTCTAAGTCAATACGTTTGGCGTGAGTTCATTTAGTCTAAGTCAATACGTTTGGTGTGAGTTCATTTAGTCTAAGTCAATACGTTTGTTGTGATTTCATTTAGTCTAAGTCAATTCGTTTGTTGTGAGTTCATTTAGTCTAAGTCAATACGTTTGTTGTGAGTTCATTTAGTCTAAGTCAATACGTTTGTTGTGATTTCATTAGTCTAAGTCAATACGTTTGATGTCAGTTCATTTAGTCTAAGTCAATACGTTTGTTGTGAGTTCATTTAGTCTAAGTCAATACGTTTATTGTGAGTTCATTTAGTCTAAGTCAATACGTTTGGTGTGGGTTCATTTAGTCTAAGTCAAAACGTTTGTTGTGATTTCATTTAGTCTAAGTCAATACGTTTGATGTCAGTTCATTTAGTCTAAGTCAATACGTTTGGTGTGAGTTCATTTAGTCTAAGTCAATACGTTTGTTGTGATTTCATTTAGTCTAAGTCAATACGTTTGTTGTGAGTTCATTTAGTCTAAGTCAATACGTTTGGCGTGAGTTCATTAAGTCTAAGTCAATGCGTTTGGTGTGAGTTCATTTAGTCTAAGTCAATACGTTTGTTGTGAGTTCATTTAGTCTAAGTCAATACGTTTGGTGTGGGTTCATTTAGTCTAAGTCAATACATTTGGTGTGGGTTCATTTAGTCTAAGTCAATACGTTTGTTGTGAGTTCTTTTAGTCTAAGTCAATACGTATGATGTGAGTTCTTTTAGTCTAAGTCAATACGTTTGTTGTGATTTCATTAGTCTAAGTCAATACGTTTGATGTCAGTTCATTTAGTCTAAGTCAATACGTTTGTTGTGAGTTCATTTAGTCTAAGTCAATACGTTTATTGTGAGTTCATTTAGTCTAAGTCAATACGTTTGGTGTGGGTTCATTTAGTCTAAGTCAAAACGTTTGTTGTGATTTCATTTAGTCTAAGTCAATACGTTTGATGTCAGTTC
The DNA here is from genome assembly GCF_978046115.1 of Saccoglossus kowalevskii. NCBI lineage: Eukaryota > Metazoa > Hemichordata > Enteropneusta > Harrimaniidae > Saccoglossus > Saccoglossus kowalevskii. Next base: position 637,577 of record NC_140652.1, read on the forward strand.
ATTTAGTCTAAGTCAATACGTTTGGTGTGGGTTCATTTAGTCTAAGTCAATACGTTTGTTGTGACTTCATTTAGTCTAAGTCAATACGTTTGTTGTGAGTTCATTTAGTCTAAGTCAATACGTTTGGCGTGAGTTCATTAAGTCTAAGTCAATGCGTTTGGTGTGAGTTCATTTAGTCTAAGTCAATACGTTTGTTGTGAGTTCATTTAGTCTAAGTCAATACGTTTGGTGTGGGTTCATTTAGTCTAAGTCAATACATTTGGTGTGGGTTCATTTAGTCTAAGTCAATACGTTTGTTGTGAGTTCATTTAGTCTAAGTCAATACGTATGATGTGAGTTCTTTTAGTCTAAGTCAATACGTTTGTTGTGATTTCATTTAGTCTAAGTCAATACGTTTGATGTCAGTTCATTTAGTCTAAGTCAATACGTTTGTTGTGACTTCATTTAGTCTAAGTCAATACGTTTGGTGTGGGTTCATTTAGTCTAAGTCAATACTATGATATGAGTTCATTTAGTCTAAGTCAATACGTTTGTTGTGATTTCATTTAGTCTAAGTCAATACGTTTGATGTCAGTTCATTTAGTCTAAGTCAATACGTTTGTTGTGAGTTCATTTAGTCTAAGTCAATACGTTTGTTGTGAGTTCATTTAGTCTAAGTCAATACGTTTGGTGTGGGTTCATTTAGTCTAAGTCAATACGTTTGTTGTGAGTTCATTTAGTCTAAGTCAATACGTTTGTTGTGAGTTCATTTAGTCTAAGTCAATACGTTTGTTGTGAGTTCATTTAGTCTAAGTCAATACGTTTGTTGTGAGTTCTTTTAGTCTAAGTCAATACGTTTGTTGTGATTTCATTTAGTCTAAGTCAATACGTTTGTTGTGAGTTCATTTAGTCTAAGTCAATACGTTTGGCGTGAGTTCATTTAGTCTAAGTCAATACGTTTGGCGTGAGTTCATTTAGTCTAACTCAATACGTTTGGTGTGAGTTCATTTAGTCTAAGTCAATACGTTTGTTGTGATTTCATTTAGTCTAAGTCAATTCGTTTGTTGTGAGTTCATTTAGTCTAAGTCAATATGTTTGTTGTGAGTTCATTTAGTCTAAGTCAATACGTTTGTTGTGATTTCATTTAGTCTAAGTCAATACGTTTGATGTCAGTTCATTTAGTCTAAGTCAATACGTTTGTTGTGAGCTCTAAGTCAATACGTTTGTTGTGAGTTCATTTAGTCTAAGTCAATACGTTTGGTGTGGGTTCATTTAGTCTAAGTCAAAACGTTTGTTGTGATTTCATTTAGTCTAAGTCAATACGTTTGATGTCAGTTCATTTAGTCTAAGTCAATACGTTTGGTGTGGGTTCATTTAGTCTAAGTCAATACGTTTGTTGTGATTTCATTTAGTCTAAGTCAATACGTTTGTTGTGAGTTCATTTAGTCTAAGTCAATACGTTTGGCGTGAGTTCATTTAGTCTAAGTCAATACGTTTGGCGTGAGTTCATTTAGTCTAAGTCAATACGTTTGGTGTGAGTTCATTTAGTCTAAGTCAATACGTTTGTTGTAATTTCATTTAGTCTAAGTCAATTCGTTTGTTGTGAGTTCATTTAGTCTAAGTCAATACGTTTGTTGTGAGTTCATTTAGTCTAAGTCAATACGTTTGTTGTGATTTCATTTAGTCTAAGTCAATACGTTTGATGTCAGTTCATTTAGTCTAAGTCAATACGTTTGTTGTGAGTTCATTTAGTCTAAGTCAATACGTTTGTTGTGAGTTCATTTAGTCTAAGTCAATACGTTTGGTGTGGGTTCATTTAGTCTAAGTCCAAACGTTTGTTGTGATTTCATTTAGTCTAAGTCAATACGTTTGATGTCAGTTCATTTAGTCTAAGTCAATACGTTTGGTGTGGGTTCATTTAGTCTAAGTCAATACGTTTGTTGTGATTTCATTTAGTCTAAGTCAATACGTTTGTTGTGAGTTCATTTAGTCTAAGTCAATACGTTTGGCGTGAGTTCATTAAGTCTAAGTCAATGCGTTTGGTGTGAGTTCATTTAGTCTAAGTCAATACGTTTGTTGTGAGTTCATTTAGTCTAAGTCAATACGTTTGGTGTGGGTTCATTTAGTCTAAGTCAATACATTTGGTGTGGGTTCATTTAGTCTAAGTCAATACGTTTGTTGTGAGTTCATTTAGTCTAAGTCAATACGTTTGGTGTGAGTTCATTTAGTCTAAGTCAATACGTTTGGTGTGGGTTCATTTAGTCTAAGTCAATACGTATGATGTGAGTTCTTTTAGTCTAAGTCAATACGTTTGTTGTGAGTTCATTTAGTCTAAGTCAATACGTTTGTTGTGATTTCATTTAGTCTAAGTCAATACGTTTGATGTCAGTTCATTTAGTCTAAGTCAATACGTTTGTTGTGAGTTCATTTAGTCTAAGTCAATACGTTTGTTGTGATTTCATTTAGTCTAAGTTAATACGTTTGTTGTGATTTCATTTAGTCTAAGTCAATACGTTTGATGTCAGTTCATTTAGTCTAAGTCAATACGTTTGTTGTGAGTTCATTTAGTCTAAGTCAATACGTTTATTGTGAGTTCATTTAGTCTAAGTCAATACGTTTGTTGTGAGTTCATTTAGTCTAAGTCAATACGTTTGTTGTGATTTCATTTAGTCTAAGTCAATACGTTTGTTGTGAGTTCATTTAGTCTAAGTCAATACGTTTGTTGTGAGTTCATTTAGTCTAAGTCAATACGTTTGTTGTGATTTCATTTAGTCTAAGTCAATACGTTTGATGTCAGTTCATTTAGTCTAAGTCAATACGTTTGTTGTGAGTTCATTTAGTCTAAGTCAATACGTTTGTTGTGAGTTCATTTAGTCTAAGTCAATACGTTTGGCGTGAGTTCATTTAGTCTAAGTCAATACGTTTGGCGTGAGTTCATTTAGTCTAAGTCAATACGTGTGGTGTGAGTTCATTTAGTCTAAGTCAATACGTTTGTTGTGATTTCATTTAGTCTAAGTCAATTCGTTTGTTGTGAGTTCATTTAGTCTAAGTCAATATGTTTGTTGTGAGTTCATTTAGTCTAAGTCAATACGTTTGTTGTGATTTCATTTAGTCTAAGTCAATACGTTTGATGTCAGTTCATTTAGTCTAAGTCAATACGTTTGTTGTGATTTCATTTAGTCTAAGTCAATACGTTTGTTGTGAGTTCATTTAGTCTAAGTCAATACGTTTGGTGTGGGTTCATTTAGTCTAAGTCAAAACGTTTGTTGTGATTTCATTTAGTCTAAGTCAATACGTTTGATGTCAGTTCATTTAGTCTAAGTCAATATGTTTGGTGTGGGTTCATTTAGTCTAAGTCAATACGTTTGTTGTGATTTCATTTAGTCTAAGTCAATACGTTTGGCGTGAGTTCATTTAGTCTAAGTCAATACGTTTGGCGTGAGTTCATTTAGTCTAAGTCAATATGTTTGGTGTGAGTTCATTTAGTCTAAGTCAATACGTTTGTTGTGATTTCATTTAGTCTAAGTCAATACGTTTGTTGTGAGTTCATTTAGTCTAAGTCAATACGTTTGTTGTGATTTCATTTAGTCTAAGTCAATACGTTTGTTGAGATTTCATTTAGTCTAAGTCAATACGTTTGATGTCAGTTCATTTAGTCTAAGTCAATACGTTTGTTGTGATTTCATTTAGTCTAAGTCAATACGTTTGTTGAGATTTCATTTAGTCTAAGTCAATACGTTTGATGTCAGTTCATTTAGTCTAAGTCAATACGTTTGTTGTGAGTTCATTTAGTCTAAGTCAATACGTTTGGTGTGAGTTCATTTAGTCTAAGTCAATACGTTTGTTGTGATTTCATTTAGTCTAAGTCAATTCGTTTGTTGTGAGTTCATTTAGTCTAAGTCAATACGTTTGTTGTGAGTTCATTTAGTCTAAGTCAATACGTTTGTTGTGATTTCATTTAGTCTAAGTCAATACGTTTGATGTCAGTTCATTTAGTCTAAGTCAATACGTTTGTTGTGAGTTCATTTAGTCTAAGTCAATACGTTTGTTGTGAGTTCATTTAGTCTAAGTCAATACGTTTGGTGTGGGTTCATTTAGTCTAAGTCATAACGTTTGTTGTGATTTCATTTAGTCTAAGTCAATACGTTTGATGTCAGTTCATTTAGTCTAAGTCAATACGTTTGGTGTGGGTTCATTTAGTCTAAGTCAATACGTTTGTTGTGATTTCATTTAGTCTAAGTCAATATGTTTGTTGTGAGTTCATTTAGTCTAAGTCAATACGTTTTGCGTGAGTTCATTAAGTCTAAGTCAATGCGTTTGGTGTGAGTTCATTTAGTCTAAGTCAATACGTTTGTTGTGAGTTCATTTAGTCTAAGTCAATACGTTTGGTGTGGGTTCATTTAGTCTAAGTCAATACATTTGGTGTGTGTTCATTTAGTCTAAGTCAATACGTTTGTTGTGAGTTCATTTAGTCTAAGTCAATACGTTTGGTGTGAGTTCATTTAGTCTAAGTCAATACGTTTGATGTCAGTTCATTTAGTCTAAGTCCATACGTTTGTTGTGAGTTCATTTAGTCTAAGTCAATAGGTTTGTTGTGAGTTCATTTAGTCTAAGTCAATACGTTTGTTGTGAGTTCATTTAGTCTAAGTCAATACGTTTGTTGTGAGTTCATTTAGTCTAAGTCAATACGTTTGGCGTGAGTTCATTAAGTCTAAGTCAATGCGTTTGGTGTGAGTTCATTTAGTCTAAGTCAATACGTTTGTTGTGAGTTCATTTAGTCTAAGTCAATACGTTTGGTGTGGGTTCATTTAGTCTAAGTCAATACATTTGGTGTGGGTTCATTTAGTCTAAGTCAATACGTTTGTTGTGAGTTCATTTAGTCTAAGTCAATACGTTTGTTGAGATTTCATTTAGTCTAAGTCAATACGTTTGATGTCAGTTCATTTAGTCTAAGTCAATACGTTTGTTGTGAGTTCATTTAGTCTAAGTCAATACGTTTGTTGTGAGTTCATTTAGTCTAAGTCAATACGTTTGTTGTGAGTTCATTTAGTCTAAGTCAATACGTTTGTTGTGATTTCATTTAGTCTAAGTCAATACGTTTGTTGTGAGTTCATTTAGTCTAAGTCAATACGTTTGTTGTGAGTTCATTTAGTCTAAGTCAATACGTTTGTTGTGAGTTCATTTAGTCTAAGTCAATACGTTTGTTGTGAGTTCATTTAGTCTAAGTCAATACGTTTATTGTGAGTTCATTTAGTCTAAGTCAATACGTTTGGTGTGGGTTCATTTAGTCTAAGTCAAAACGTTTGTTGTGATTTCATTTAGTCTAAGTCAATACGTTTGATGTCAGTTCATTTAGTCTAAGTCAATACGTTTGGTGTGGGTTCATTTAGTCTAAGTCAATACGTTTGTTGTGACTTCATTTAGTCTAAGTCAATACGTTTGTTGTGAGTTCATTTAGTCTAAGTCAATACGTTTGGCGTGAGTTCATTAAGTCTAAGTCAATGCGTTTGGTGTGAGTTCATTTAGTCTAAGTCAATACGTTTGTTGTGAGTTCATTTAGTCTAAGTCAATACGTTTGGTGTGGGTTCATTTAGTCTAAGTCAATACATTTGGTGTGGGTTCATTTAGTCTAAGTCAATACGTTTGTTGTGAGTTCATTTAGTCTAAGTCAATACGTATGATGTGAGTTCTTTTAGTCTAAGTCAATACGTTTGTTGTGATTTCATTTAGTCTAAGTCAATACGTTTGATGTCAGTTCATTTAGTCTAAGTCAATACGTTTGTTGTGACTTCATTTAGTCTAAGTCAATACGTTTGGTGTGGGTTCATTTAGTCTAAGTCAATACTATGATGTGAGTTCATTTAGTCTAAGTCAATACGTTTGTTGTGATTTCATTTAGTCTAAGTCAATACGTTTGATGTCAGTTCATTTAGTCTAAGTCAATACGTTTGTTGTGAGTTCATTTAGTCTAAGTCAATACGTTTGTTGTGAGTTCATTTAGTCTAAGTCAATACGTTTGGTGTGGGTTCATTTAGTCTAAGTCAATACGTTTGTTGTGAGTTCATTTAGTCTAAGTCAATACGTTTGTTGTGAGTTCATTTAGTCTAAGTCAATACGTTTGTTGTGAGTTCATTTAGTCTAAGTCAATACGTTTGTTGTGAGTTCTTTTAGTCTAAGTCAATACGTTTGTTGTGATTTCATTTAGTCTAAGTCAATACGTTTGTTGTGAGTTCATTTAGTCTAAGTCAATACGTTTGGCGTGAGTTCATTTAGTCTAAGTCAATACGTTTGGCGTGAGTTCATTTAGTCTAACTCAATACGTTTGGTGTGAGTTCATTTAGTCTAAGTCAATACGTTTGTTGTGATTTCATTTAGTCTAAGTCAATTCGTTTGTTGTGAGTTCATTTAGTCTAAGTCAATATGTTTGTTGTGAGTTCATTTAGTCTAAGTCAATACGTTTGTTGTGATTTCATTTAGTCTAAGTCAATACGTTTGATGTCAGTTCATTTAGTCTAAGTCAATACGTTTGTTGTGAGCTCTAAGTCAATACGTTTGTTGTGAGTTCATTTAGTCTAAGTCAATACGTTTGGTGTGGGTTCATTTAGTCTAAGTCAAAACGTTTGTTGTGATTTCATTTAGTCTAAGTCAATACGTTTGATGTCAGTTCATTTAGTCTAAGTCAATACGTTTGGTGTGGGTTCATTTAGTCTAAGTCAATACGTTTGTTGTGATTTCATTTAGTCTAAGTCAATACGTTTGTTGTGAGTTCATTTAGTCTAAGTCAATACGTTTGGCGTGAGTTCATTTAGTCTAAGTCAATACGTTTGGCGTGAGTTCATTTAGTCTAAGTCAATACGTTTGGTGTGAGTTCATTTAGTCTAAGTCAATACGTTTGTTGTAATTTCATTTAGTCTAAGTCAATTCGTTTGTTGTGAGTTCATTTAGTCTAAGTCAATACGTTTGTTGTGAGTTCATTTAGTCTAAGTCAATACGTTTGTTGTGATTTCATTTAGTCTAAGTCAATACGTTTGATGTCAGTTCATTTAGTCTAAGTCAATACGTTTGTTGTGAGTTCATTTAGTCTAAGTCAATACGTTTGTTGTGAGTTCATTTAGTCTAAGTCAATACGTTTGGTGTGGGTTCATTTAGTCTAAGTCCAAACGTTTGTTGTGATTTCATTTAGTCTAAGTCAATACGTTTGATGTCAGTTCATTTAGTCAAAGTCAATACGTTTGGTGTGGGTTCATTTAGTCTAAGTCAATACGTTTGTTGTGATTTCATTTAGTCTAAGTCAATACGTTTGTTGTGAGTTCATTTAGTCTAAGTCAATACGTTTGGCGTGAGTTCATTAAGTCTAAGTCAATGCGTTTGGTGTGAGTTCATTTAGTCTAAGTCAATACGTTTGTTGTGAGTTCATTTAGTCTAAGTCAATACGTTTGGTGTGGGTTCATTTAGTCTAAGTCAATACATTTGGTGTGGGTTCATTTAGTCTAAGTCAATACGTTTGTTGTGAGTTCATTTAGTCTAAGTCAATACGTTTGGTGTGAGTTCATTTAGTCTAAGTCAATACGTTTGGTGTGGGTTCATTTAGTCTAAGTCAATACGTATGATGTGAGTTCTTTTAGTCTAAGTCAATACGTTTGTTGTGAGTTCATTTAGTCTAAGTCAATACGTTTGTTGTGATTTCATTTAGTCTAAGTCAATACGTTTGATGTCAGTTCATTTAGTCTAAGTCAATACGTTTGTTGTGAGTTCATTTAGTCTAAGTCAATACGTTTGTTGTGATTTCATTTAGTCTAAGTTAATACGGTTGTTGTGATTTCATTTAGTCTAAGTCAATACGTTTGATGTCAGTTCATTTAGTCTAAGTCAATACGTTTGTTGTGAGTTCATTTAGTCTAAGTCAATACGTTTATTGTGAGTTCATTTAGTCTAAGTCAATACGTTTGTTGTGAGTTCATTTAGTCTAAGTCAATACGTTTGTTGTGATTTCATTTAGTCTAAGTCAATACGTTTGTTGTGAGTTCATTTAGTCTAAGTCAATACGTTTGTTGTGAGTTCATTTAGTCTAAGTCAATACGTTTGTTGTGATTTCATTTAGTCTAAGTCAATACGTTTGATGTCAGTTCATTTAGTCTAAGTCAATACGTTTGTTGTGAGTTCATTTAGTCTAAGTCAATACGTTTGTTGTGAGTTCATTTAGTCTAAGTCAATACGTTTGGCGTGAGTTCATTTAGTCTAAGTCAATACGTTTGGCGTGAGTTCATTTAGTCTAAGTCAATACGTGTGGTGTGAGTTCATTTAGTCTAAGTCAATACGTTTGTTGTGATTTCATTTAGTCTAAGTCAATTCGTTTGTTGTGAGTTCATTTAGTCTAAGTCAATATGTTTGTTGTGAGTTCATTTAGTCTAAGTCAATACGTTTGTTGTGATTTCATTTAGTCTAAGTCAATACGTTTGATGTCAGTTCATTTAGTCTAAGTCAATACGTTTGTTGTGATTTCATTTAGTCTAAGTCAATACGTTTGTTGTGAGTTCATTTAGTCTAAGTCAATACGTTTGGTGTGGGTTCATTTAGTCTAAGTCAAAACGTTTGTTGTGATTTCATTTAGTCTAAGTCAATACGTTTGATGTCAGTTCATTTAGTCTAAGTCAATATGTTTGGTGTGGGTTCATTTAGTCTAAGTCAATACGTTTGTTGTGATTTCATTTAGTCTAAGTCAATACGTTTGGCGTGAGTTCATTTAGTCTAAGTCAATACGTTTGGCGTGAGTTCATTTAGTCTAAGTCAATATGTTTGGTGTGAGTTCATTTAGTCTAAGTCAATACGTTTGTTGTGATTTCATTTAGTCTAAGTCAATACGTTTGTTGTGAGTTCATTTAGTCTAAGTCAATACGTTTGTTGTGATTTCATTTAGTCTAAGTCAATACGTTTGTTGAGATTTCATTTAGTCTAAGTCAATACGTTTGATGTCAGTTCATTTAGTCTAAGTCAATACGTTTGTTGTGATTTCATTTAGTCTAAGTCAATACGTTTGTTGAGATTTCATTTAGTCTAAGTCAATACGTTTGATGTCAGTTCATTTAGTCTAAGTCAATACGTTTGTTGTGAGTTCATTTAGTCTAAGTCAATACGTTTGGTGTGAGTTCATTTAGTCTAAGTCAATACGTTTGTTGTGATTTCATTTAGTCTAAGTCAATTCGTTTGTTGTGAGTTCATTTAGTCTAAGTCAATACGTTTGTTGTGAGTTCATTTAGTCTAAGTCAATACGTTTGTTGTGATTTCATTTAGTCTAAGTCAATACGTTTGATGTCAGTTCATTTAGTCTAAGTCAATACGTTTGTTGTGAGTTCATTTAGTCTAAGTCAATACGTTTGTTGTGAGTTCATTTAGTCTAAGTCAATACGTTTGGTGTGGGTTCATTTAGTCTAAGTCATAACGTTTGTTGTGATTTCATTTAGTCTAAGTCAATACGTTTGATGTCAGTTCATTTAGTCTAAGTCAATACGTTTGGTGTGGGTTCATTTAGTCTAAGTCAATACGTTTGTTGTGATTTCATTTAGTCTAAGTCAATATGTTTGTTGTGAGTTCATTTAGTCTAAGTCAATACGTTTTGCGTGAGTTCATTAAGTCTAAGTCAATGCGTTTGGTGTGAGTTCATTTAGTCTAAGTCAATACGTTTGTTGTGAGTTCATTTAGTCTAAGTCAATACGTTTGGTGTGGGTTCATTTAGTCTAAGTCAATACATTTGGTGTGGGTTCATTTAGTCTAAGTCAATACGTTTGTTGTGAGTTCATTTAGTCTAAGTCAATACGTTTGGTGTGAGTTCATTTAGTCTAAGTCAATACGTTTGATGTCAGTTCATTTAGTCTAAGTCCATACGTTTGTTGTGAGTTCATTTAGTCTAAGTCAATACGTTTGTTGTGAGTTCATTTAGTCTAAGTCAATACGTTTGTTGTGAGTTCATTTAGTCTAAGTCAATACGTTTGTTGTGAGTTCATTTAGTCTAAGTCAATACGTTTGGCGTGAGTTCATTAAGTCTAAGTCAATGCGTTTGGTGTGAGTTCATTTAGTCTAAGTCAATACGTTTGGTGTGGGTTCATTTAGTCTAAGTCAATACATTTGGTGTGGGTTCATTTAGTCTAAGTCAATACGTTTGTTGTGAGTTCATTTAGTCTAAGTCAATACGTTTGGTGTGAGTTCATTTAGTCTAAGTCAATACGTTTGATGTCAGTTCATTTAGTCTAAGTCCATACGTTTGTTGTGAGTTCATTTAGTCTAAGTCAATACGTTTGTTGTGAGTTCATTTAGTCTAAGTCAATACGTTTGTTGTGAGTTCATTTAGTCTAAGTCAATACGTTTGTTGTGATTTCATTTAGTCTAAGTCAATACGTTTGTTGTGATTTCATTTAGTCTAAGTCAATACGTTTGCTGTCAGTTCATTTAGTCTATGTCAATACGTTTGTTGTGAGTTCATTTAGTCTAAGTCAATACGTTTGTTGTGAGTTCATTTAGTCTAAGTCAATACGTTTGTTGTGAGTTCATTTAGTCTAAGTCAATACGTTTGTTGTGAGTTCATTTAGTCTAAGTCAATACGTTTGTTGTGAGTTCATTTAGTCTAAGTCAATACGTTTGTTGTGAGTTCATTTAGTCTAAGTCAATACGTTTGTTGTGATTTCATTTAGTCTAAGACAATACGTTTGTTGTGAGTTCATTTAGTCTAAGTCAATACGTTTGTTGTGATTTCATTTAGTCTAAGTCAATACGTATGTTGTGATTTCATTTAGTCTAAGTCAATACGTTTGATGTCAGTTCATTTAGTCTAAGTCAATACGTTTGTTGTGAGTTCATTTAGTCTAAGTCAATACGTTTGTTGTGAGTTCATTTAGTCTAAGTCAATACGTTTGTTGTGAGTTCATTTAGTCTAAGTCAATACGTTTGTTGTGAGTTCATTTAGTCTAAGTCAATACGTTTGTTGTGAGTTCATTTAGTCTAAGTCAATACGTTTGTTGTGAGTTCATATAGTCTAAGTCAATACGTTTGTTGTGATTTCATTTAGTCTAAGTCAATACGTTTGTTGTGAGTTCATTTAGTCTAAGTCAATACGTTTGTTGTGATTTCATTTAGTCTAAGTCAATACGTTTGTTGAGATTTCATTTAGTCTAAGTCAATACGTTTGATGTCAGTTCATTTAGTCTAAGTCAATACGTTTGTTGTGAGTTCATTTAGTCTAAGTCAATACGTTTGTTGTGAGTTCATTTAGTCTAAGTCAATACGTTTGTTGTGAGTTCATTTAGGTTAAGTCAATACGTTTGTTGTGATTTCATTTAGTCTAAGACAATACGTTTGTTGTGAGTTCATTTAGTCTAAGTCAATACGTTTGTTGTGATTTCATTTAGTCTAAGTCAATACGTATGTTGTGATTTCATTTAGTCTAAGTCAATACGTTTGTTGTGATTTCATTTAGTCTAAGTCAATACGTTTGTTGTGAGTTCATTTAGTCTAAGTCAATTCGTTTGTTGTGAGTTCATTTAGTCTAAGTCAATATGTTTGTTGTGAGTTCATTTAGTCTAAGTCAATACGTTTGTTGTGATTTCATTTAGTCTAAGTCAATACGTTCGATGTCAGTTCATTTAGTCTAAGTCAATACGTTTGTTGTGATTTCATTTAGTCTAAGTCAATACGTTTGTTGTGAGTTCATTTAGTCTTAGTCAATACGTTTGGTGTGGGTTCATTTAGTCTAAGTCAAAACGTTTGTTGTGATTTCATTTAGTCTAAGTCAATACGTTTGATGTCAGTTCATTTAGTCTAAGTCAATACGTTTGGTGTGGGTTCATTTAGTCTAAGTCAATACGTTTGTTGTGATTTCATTTAGTCTAAGTCAATACGTTTGTTGTGAGTTCATTTAGTCTAAGTCAATACGTTTGGCGTGAGTTCATTTAGTCTAAGTCAATACGTTTGGCGTGAGTTCATATAGTCTAAGTCAATACGTTTGGTGTGAGTTCATTTAGTCTAAGTCAATACGTTTGTTGTGATTTCATTTAGTCTAAGTCAATTCGTTTGTTGTGAGTTCATTTAGTCTAAGTCAATACGTTTGTTGTGATTTCATTTAGTCTAAGTCAATACGTTTGATGTCAGTTCATTTAGTCTAAGTCAATACGTTTGTTGTGAGTTCATTTAGTCTAAGTCAATACGTTTGTTGTGAGTTCATTTAGTCTAAGTCAATACGTTTGGTGTGGGTTCATTTAGTATAAGTCATAACGTTTGTTGTGATTTCATTTAGTCTAAGTCAATACGTTTGATGTCAGTTCATTTAGTCTAAGTCAATACGTTTGTTGTGATTTCATTTAGTCTAAGTCAATACGTATGTTGTGATTTCATTTAGTCTAAGTCAATACGTTTGTTGTGATTTCATTTAGTCTAAGTCAATACGTTTGTTGTGAGTTCATTTAGTCTAAGTCAATTCGTTTGTTGTGAGTTCATTTAGTCTAAGTCAATATGTTTGTTGTGAGTTCATTTAGTCTAAGTCAATACGTTTGTTGTGATTTCATTTAGTCTAAGTCAATACGTTTGATGTCAGTTCATTTAGTCTAAGTTAATACGTTTGTTGTGATTTCATTTAGTCTAAGTCAATACGTTTGTTGTGAGTTCATTTAGTCTTAGTCAATACGTTTGGTGTGGGTTCATTTAGTCTAAGTCAAAACGTTTGTTGTGATTTCATTTAGTCTAAGTCAATACGTTTGATGTCAGTTCATTTAGTCTAAGTCAATACGTTTGGTGTGGGTTCATTTAGTCTAAGTCAATACGTTTGTTGTGATTTCATTTAGTCTAAGTCAATACGTTTGTTGTGAGTTCATTTAGTCTAAGTCAATACGTTTGGCGTGAGTTCATTTAGTCTAAGTCAATACATTTGGCGTGAGTTCATTTAGTCTAAGTCAATACGTTTGGTGTGAGTTCATTTAGTCTAAGTCAATACGTTTGTTGTGATTTCATTTAGTCTAAGTCAATTCGTTTGTTGTGAGTTCATTTAGTCTAAGTCAATACGTTTGTTGTGAGTTCATTTAGTCTAAGTCAATACGTTTGTTGTGATTTCATTTAGTCTAAGTCAATACGTTTGATGTCAGTTCATTTAGTCTAAGTCAATACGTTTGTTGTGAGTTCATTTAGTCTAAGTCAATACGTTTGTTGTGAGTTCATTTAGTCTAAGTCAATACGTTTGGTGTGGGTTCATTTAGTATAAGTCATAACGTTTGTTGTGATTTCATTTAGTCTAAGTCAATACGTTTGATGTCAGTACATTTAGTCTAAGTCAATACGTTTGGTGTGGGTTCATTTAGTCTAAGTCAATACGTTTGTTGTGATTTCATTTAGTCTAAGTCAATACGTTTGTTGTGAGTTCATTTAGTCTAAGTCAATACGTTTGGCTTGAGTTCATTAAGTCTAAGTCAATGCGTTTGGTGTGAGTTCATTTAGTCTAAGTCAATACGTTTGTTGTGAGTTCATTTAGTCTAAGTCAATACGTTTGGTGTGGGTTCATTTAGTCTAAGTCAATACATTTGGTGTGGGTTCATTTAGTCTAAGTCAATACGTTTGTTGTCAGTTCATTTAGTCTAAGTCAATACGTTTGGTGTGAGTTCATTTAGTCTAAGTCAATACGTTTGGTGTGGATTCATTTAGTCTAAGTCAATACGTATGATGTGAGTTCTTTTAGTCTAAGTCAATACGTTTGGTGTGAGTTCATTTAGTCTAAGTCAATACGTTTGTTGTGATTTCATTTAGTCTAAGTCAATTCGTTTGTTGTGAGTTCATTTAGTCTAAGTCAATACGTTTGTTGTGAGTTCATTTAGTCTAAGTCAATACGTTTGTTGTGATTTCATTTAGTCTAAGTCAATACGTTTGATGTCAGTTCATTTAGTCTAAGTCAATACGTTTGTTGTGAGTTCATTTAGTCTAAGTCAATACGTTTGTTGTGAGTTCATTTAGTCTAAGTCAATACGTTTGGTGTGGGTTCATTTAGTATAAGTCATAACGTTTGTTGTGATTTCATTTAGTCTAAGTCAATACGTTTGATGTCAGTTCATTTAGTCTAAGTCAATACGTTTGTTGTGATTTCATTTAGTCTAAGTCAATACGTATGTTGTGATTTCATTTAGTCTAAGTCAATACGTTTGTTGTGATTTCATTTAGTCTAAGTCAATACGTTTGTTGTGAGTTCATTTAGTCTAAGTCAATTCGTTTGTTGTGAGTTCATTTAGTCTAAGTCAATATGTTTGTTGTGAGTTCATTTAGTCTAAGTCAATACGTTTGTTGTGAGTTCATTTAGTCTAAGTCAATACGTTTGTTGTGATTTCATTTAGTCTAAGTCAATACGTTTGTTGAGATTTCATTTAGTCTAAGTCAATACGTTTGATGTCAGTTCATTTAGTCTAAGTCAATACGTTTGTTGTGAGTTCATTTAGTCTAAGTCAATACGTTTGTTGTGATTTCATTTAGTCTAAGTCAATACGTTTGATGTCAGTTCATTTAGTCTAAGTCAATACGTTTGTTGTGATTTCATTTAGTCTAAGTCAATACGTTTGTTGTGAGTTCATTTAGTCTTAGTCAATACGTTTGGTGTGGGTTCATTTAGTCTAAGTCAAAACGTTTGTTGTGATTTCATTTAGTCTAAGTCAATACGTTTGATGTCAGTTCATTTAGTCTAAGTCAATACGTTTGGTGTGGGTTCATTTAGTCTAAGTCAATACGTTTGTTGTGATTTCATTTAGTCTAAGTCAATACGTTTGTTGTGAGTTCATTTAGTCTAAGTCAATACGTTTGGCGTGAGTTCATTTAGTCTAAGTCAATACGTTTGGCGTGAGTTCATATAGTCTAAGTCAATACGTTTGTTGTGATTTCATTTAGTCTAAGTCAATACGTTTGATGTCAGTTCATTTAGTCTAAGTCAATACGTTTGTTGTGAGTTCATTTAGTCTAAGTCAATACGTTTGTTGTGAGTTCATTTAGTCTAAGTCAATACGTTTGGTGTGGGTTCATTTAGTATAAGTCATAACGTTTGTTGTGATTTCATTTAGTCTAAGTCAATACCTTTGATGTCAGTTCATTTAGTCTAAGTCAATACGTTTGTTGTGATTTCATTTAGTCTAAGTCAATACGTATGTTGTGATTTCATTTAGTCTAAGTCAATACGTTTGTTGTGATTTCATTTAGTCTAAGTCAATACGTTTGTTGTGAGTTCATTTAGTCTAAGTCAATTCGTTTGTTGTGAGTTCATTTAGTCTAAGTCAATATGTTTGTTGTGAGTTCATTTAGTCTAAGTCAATACGTTTGTTGTGATTTCATTTAGTCTAAGTCAATACGTTTGATGTCAGTTCATTTAGTCTAAGTTAATACGTTTGTTGTGATTTCATTTAGTCTAAGTCAATACGTTTGTTGTGAGTTCATTTAGTCTTAGTCAATACGTTTGGTGTGGGTTCATTTAGTCTAAGTCAAAACGTTTGTTGTGATTTCATTTAGTCTAAGTCAATACGTTTGATGTCAGTTCATTTAGTCTAAGTCAATACGTTTGGTGTGGGTTCATTTAGTCTAAGTCAATACGTTTGTTGTGATTTCATTTAGTCTAAGTCAATACGTTTGTTGTGAGTTCATTTAGTCTAAGTCAATACGTTTGGCGTGAGTTCATTTAGTCTAAGTCAATACGTTTGTCGTGAGTTCATTTAGTCTAAGTCAATACGTTTGGTGTGAGTTCATTTAGTCTAAGTCAATACGTTTGTTGTGATTTCATTTAGTCTAAGTCAATTCGTTTGTTGTGAGTTCATTTAGTCTAAGTCAATACGTTTGTTGTGAGTTCATTTAGTCTAAGTCAATACGTTTGTTGTGATTTCATTTAGTCTAAGTCAATACGTTTGATGTCAGTTCATTTAGTCTAAGTCAATACGTTTGTTGTGAGTTCATTTAGTCTAAGTCAATACGTTTGTTGTGAGTTCATTTAGTCTAAGTCAATACGTTTGGTGTGGGTTCATTTAGTATAAGTCATAACGTTTGTTGTGATTTCATTTAGTCTAAGTCAATACGTTTGATGTCAGTACATTTAGTCTAAGTCAATACGTTTGGTGTGGGTTCATTTAGTCTAAGTCAATACGTATGTTGTGATTTCATTTAGTCTAAGTCAATACGTTTGTTGTGATTTCATTTAGTCTAAGTCAATACGTTTGTTGTGAGTTCATTTAGTCTAAGTCAATTCGTTTGTTGTGAGTTCATTTAGTCTAAGTCAATATGTTTGTTGTGAGTTCATTTAGTCTAAGTCAATACGTTTGTTGTGATTTCATTTAGTCTAAGTCAATACGTTTGTTGTGAGTTCATTTAGTCTAAGTCAATACGTTTGTTGTGAGTTCATTTAGTCTAAGTCAATACGTTTGGTGTGGGTTCATTTAGTCTAAGTCAATACATTTGGTGTGGGTTCATTTAGTCTAAGTCAATACGTTTGTTGTCAGTTCATTTAGTCTAAGTCAATACGTTTGGTGTGAGTTCATTTAGTCTAAGTCAATACGTTTGGTGTGGATTCATTTAGTCTAAGTCAATACGTATGATGTGAGTTCTTTTAGTCTAAGTCAATACGTTTGGTGTGAGTTCATTTAGTCTAAGTCAATACGTTTGTTGTGATTTCATTTAGTCTAAGTCAATTCGTTTGTTGTGAGTTCATTTAGTCTAAGTCAATACGTTTGTTGTGAGTTCATTTAGTCTAAGTCAATACGTTTGTTGTGATTTCATTTAGTCTAAGTCAATACGTTTGATGTCAGTTCATTTAGTCTAAGTCAATACGTTTGTTGTGAGTTCATTTAGTCTAAGTCAATACGTTTGTTGTGAGTTCATTTAGTCTAAGTCAATACGTTTGGTGTGGGTTCATTTAGTATAAGTCATAACGTTTGTTGTGATTTCATTTAGTCTAAGTCAATACGTTTGATGTCAGTTCATTTAGTCTAAGTCAATACGTTTGTTGTGATTTCATTTAGTCTAAGTCAATACGTATGTTGTGATTTCATTTAGTCTAAGTCAATACGTTTGTTGTGATTTCATTTAGTCTAAGTCAATACGTTTGTTGTGAGTTCATTTAGTCTAAGTCAATTCGTTTGTTGTGAGTTCATTTAGTCTAAGTCAATATGTTTGTTGTGAGTTCATTTAGTCTAAGTCAATACGTTTGTTGTGATTTCATTTAGTCTAAGTCAATACGTTTGATGTCAGTTCATTTAGTCTAAGTTAATACGTTTGTTGTGATTTCATTTAGTCTAAGTCAATACGTTTGTTGTGAGTTCATTTAGTCTTAGTCAATACGTTTGGTGTGGGTTCATTTAGTCTAAGTCAAAACGTTTGTTGTGATTTCATTTAGTCTAAGTCAATACGTTTGATGTCAGTTCATTTAGTCTAAGTCAATACGTTTGGTGTGGGTTCATTTAGTCTAAGTCAATACGTTTGTTGTGATTTCATTTAGTCTAAGTCAATACGTTTGTTGTGAGTTCATTTAGTCTAAGTCAATACGTTTGGCGTGAGTTCATTTAGTCTAAGTCAATACGTTTGGCGTGAGTTCATTTAGTCTAAGTCAATACGTTTGGTGTGAGTTCATTTAGTCTAAGTCAATACGTTTGTTGTGATTTCATTTAGTCTAAGTCAATTCGTTTGTTGTGAGTTCATTTAGTCTAAGTCAATACGTTTGTTGTGAGTTCATTTAGTCTAAGTCAATACGTTTGTTGTGATTTCATTTAGTCTAAGTCAATACGTTTGATGTCAGTTCATTTAGTCTAAGTCAATACGTTTGTTGTGAGTTCATTTAGTCTAAGTCAATACGTTTGTTGTGAGTTCATTTAGTCTAAGTCAATACGTTTGGTGTGGGTTCATTTAGTATAAGTCATAACGTTTGTTGTGATTTCATTTAGTCTAAGTCAATACGTTTGATGTCAGTTCATTTAGTCTAAGTCAATACGTTTGGTGTGGGTTCATTTAGTCTAAGTCAATACGTTTGTTGTGATTTCATTTAGTCTAAGTCAATACGTTTGTTGTGAGTTCATTTAGTCTAAGTCAATACGTTTGGCTTGAGTTCATTAAGTCTAAGTCAATGCGTTTGGTGTGAGTTCATTTAGTCTAAGTCAATACGTTTGTTGTGAGTTCATTTAGTCTAAGTCAATACGTTTGGTGTGGGTTCATTTAGTCTAAGTCAATACATTTGGTGTGGGTTCATTTAGTCTAAGTCAATACGTTTGTTGTGAGTTCATTTAGTCTAAGTCAATACGTTTGGTGTGAGTTCATTTAGTCTAAGTCAATACGTTTGGTGTGGATTCATTTAGTCTAAGTCAATACGTATGATGTGAGTTCTTTTAGTCTAAGTCAATACGTTTGTTGTGAGTTCATTTAGTCTAAGTCAATACGTTTGTTGTGATTTCATTTAGTCTAAGTCAATACGTTTGTTGTGATTTCATTTAGTCTAAGTCAATACGTTTGATGTCAGTTCATTTAGTCTAAGTCCATACGTTTGTTGTGAGTTCATTTAGTCTAAGTCAATACGTTTGTTGTGAGTTCATTTAGTCTAAGTCAATACGTTTGTTGTGAGTTCATTTAGTCTAAGTCAATACGTTTGTTGTGATTTCATTTAGTCTAAGTCAATACGTTTGTTGTGAGTTCATTTAGTCTAAGTCAATACGTTTGTTGTGAGTTCATTTAGTCTAAGTCAATACGTTTGTTGTGATTTCATTTAGTCTAAGTCAATACGTTTGATGTCAGTTCATTTAGTCTAAGTCAATACGTTTGTTGTGAGTTCATTTAGTCTAAGTCAATACGTTTGTTGTGAGTTCATTTAGTCTAAGTCAATACGTTTGTTGTGAGTTCATTTAGTCTAAGTCAATACGTTTGTTGTGAGTTCATTTAGTCTAAGTCAATACGTTTGTTGTGAGTTCATTTAGTCTAAGTCAATACGTTTGTTGTGATTTCATTTAGTCTAAGTCAATACGTTTGATGTCAGTTCATTTAGTCTAAGTCAATACGTTTGTTGTGAGTTCATTTAGTCTAAGTCAATACGTTTGTTGTGAGTTCATTTAGTCTAAGTCAATACGTTTGTTGTGAGTTCATTTAGTCTAAGTCAATACGTTTGTTGTGAGTTCATTAGTCTAAGTCAATACGTTTGTTGTGAGTTCATATAGTCTAAGTCAATACGTTTGTTGTGATTTCATTTAGTCTAAGTCAATACGTTTGTTGTGAGTTCATTTAGTCTAAGTCAATACGTTTGTTGTGATTTCATTTAGTCTAAGTCAATACGTTTGTTGAGATTTCATTTAGTCTAAGTCAATACGTTTGATGTCAGTTCATTTAGTCTAAGTCAATACGTTTGTGTGAGTTCATTTAGTCTAAGTCAATACGTTTGTTGTGAGTTCATTTAGTCTAAGTCAATACGTTTGTTGTGAGTTCATTTAGTCTAAGTCAATACGTTTGTTGTGATTTCATTTAGTCTAAGTCAATACGTTTGTTGTGAGTTCATTTAGTCTAAGTCAATACGTTTGTTGTGAGTTCATTTATGTCTAAGTCAATACGTTTGTTGTGAGTTCATTTAGTCTAAGTCAATACGTTTGGCGTGAGTTCATTTAGTCTAAGTCAATACGTTTGGCGTGAGTTCATTTAGTCTAAGTCAATACGTTTGGTGTGAGTTCATTTAGTCTAAGTCAATACGTTTGTTGTGAGTTCATTTAGTCTAAGTCAAAACGTTTGGTGTGGTTCATTTAGTCTAAGTCAATACGTTTGGTGTGGGTTCATTTAGTCTAAGTCAATACGTTTGTTGTGAGTTCATTTAGTCTAAGTCAATACGTTTGTTGTGAGTTCATTTAGTCTAAGTCAATACGTTTGTAGTAAGTTCTTTTAGTCTAAGTCAATACGTTTGTTGTGAGTTCATTTAGTCTAAGTCAATACGTTTGTTGTGATTTCATTTAGTCTAAGTCAATACGTTTGATGTCAGTTCATTTAGTCTAAGTCAATACGTTTGTTGTGAGTTCATTTAGTCTAAGTCAATACGTTTGTTGTGATTTTCATTTAGTCTAAGTCAATACGTTTGTTGTGATTTCATTTAGTCTAAGTCAACACGTTTGTTGTGAGTTCATTTAGTCTAAGTCAATACGTTTGGTGTGGGTTCATTTAGTCTAAGTCAATACGTTTGGTGTGGGTTCATTTAGTCTAAGTCAATACGTTTGTTGTGAGTTCATTTAGTCTAAGTCAATACGTTTGTTGTGAGTTCATTTAGTCTAAGTCAATACGTTTGTAGTATGTTCTTTTTAGTCTAAGTCAATACGTTTGTTGTGAGTTCATTTAGTCTAAGTCAATACGTTTGTTGTGATTTCATTTAGTCTAAGTCAATACGTTTGATGTCAGTTCATTTAGTCTAAGTCAATACGTTTGTTGTGAGTTCATTTAGTCTAAGTCAATACGTTTGTTGTGATTTCATTTAGTCTAAGTCAATACGTTTGTTGTGATTTCATTTAGTCTAAGTCAACACGTTTGTTGTGATTTCATTTAGTCTAAGTCAATACGTTTGTTGTGAGTTCATTTAGTCTAAGTCAATACGTTTGTTGTGAGTTCATTTAGTCTAAGTAAATACGTTTGTTGTGAGTTCATGTAGTCTAAGTCAATACGTTTGTTGTGAGTTCATTTAGTCTAAGTCAATATGTTTGTTGTGATTTCATTTAGTCTAAGTCAATACGTAGGTTGTGAGTTCATTTGGTCTAAGTCAATACGTTTCTTGTGAGTTCATTTAGTCTAAGTCAATACGTTTGTTGTGATTTCATTTAGTCTAAGTCAATACGTTTGATGTCAGTTCATTTAGTCTAAGTCAATACGTTTGTTGTGAGTTCATTTAGTCTAAGTCAATACGTTTGTTGTGAGTTCATTTAGTCTAAGTCAATACGTTTGTTGTGAGTTCATTTAGTCTAAGTCAATACGTTTGTTGTGATTTCATTTAGTCTAAGTCAATACGTTTGTTGTGAGTTCATTTAGTCTAAGTCAATACGTTTGTTGTGAGTTCATTTAGTCTAAGTCAATACGTTTGTTGTGATTTCATTTAGTCTATGTCAATACGTTTGATGTCAGTTCATTTAGTCTAAGTCAATACGTTTGTTGTGAGTTCATTTAGTCTAAGTCAATACGTTTGTTGTGAGTTCATTTAGTCTAAGTCAATACGTTTGTTGTGAGTTCATTTAGTCTAAGTCAATACGTTTGTTGTGAGTTCATTTAGTCTAAGTCAATTCGTTTGTTGTGATTTCATTTAGTCTAAGTCAATACGTTTGATGTCAGTTCATTTAGTCTATGTCAATACGTTTGTTGTGAGTTCATTTAGTCTAAGTCAATACGTTTGTTGTGAGTTCATTTAGTCTAAGTCAATACGTTTGTTGTGAGTTCATTTAGTCTAAGTCAATACGTTTGTTGTGAGTTCATTTAGTCTAAGTCAATACGTTTGTTGTGAGTTCATTTAGTCTAAGTCAATACGTTTGTTGTGAGTTCATTTAGTCTAAGTCAATACGTTTGTTGTGATTTCATTTAGTCTAAGACAATACGTTTGTTGTGAGTTCATTTAGTCTAAGTCAATACGTTTGTTGTGATTTCATTTAGTCTAAGTCAATACGTATGTTGTGATTTCATTTAGTCTAAGTCAATACGTTTGATGTCAGTTCATTTAGTCTAAGTCAATACGTTTGTTTGTGAGTTCATTTAGTCTAAGTCAATACGTTTGTTGTGAGTTCATTTAGTCTAAGTCAATACGTTTGTTGTGAGTTCATTTAGTCTAAGTCAATACGTTTGTTGTGATTTCATTTAGTCTAAGTCAATACGTTTGTTGTGAGTTCATTTAGTCTAAGTCAATACGTTTGTTGTGATTTCATTTAGTCTAAGTCAATACGTTTGTTGTAATTTCATTTAGTCTAAGTCAATACGTTTGATGTCAGTTCATTTAGTCTAAGTCAATACGTTTGTTGTGAGTTCATTTAGTCTAAGTCAATACGTTTGTTGTGATTTCATTTAGTCTAAGTCAATACGTTTGTTGTGAGTTCATTTAGTCTAAGTCAATACGTTTGTTGTGAGTTCATTTAGTCTAAGTAAATACGTTTGTTGTGAGTTCATGTAGTCTAAGTCAATACGTTTGTTGTGAGTTCATTTAGTCTAAGTCAATATGTTTGTTGTGATTTCATTTAGTCTAAGTCAATACGTAGGTTGTGAGTTCATTTGGTCTAAGTCAATACGTTTCTTGTGAGTTCATTTAGTCTAAGTCAATACGTTTGTTGTGATTTCATTTAGTCTAAGTCAATACGTTTGATGTCAGTTCATTTAGTCTAAGTCAATACGTTTGTTGTGAGTTCATTTAGTCTAAGTCAATACGTTTGTTGTGAGTTCATTTAGTCTAAGTCAATACGTTTGTTGTGAGTTCATTTAGTCTAAGTCAATACGTTTGTTGTGATTTCATTTAGTCTAAGTCAATACGTTTGTTGTGAGTTCATTTAGTCTAAGTCAATACGTTTGTTGTGAGTTCATTTAGTCTAAGTCAATACGTTTGTTGTGATTTCATTTAGTCTATGTCAATACGTTTGATGTCAGTTCATTTAGTCTAAGTCAATACGTTTGTTGTGAGTTCATTTAGTCTAAGTCAATACGTTTGTTGTGAGTTCATTTAGTCTAAGTCAATACGTTTGTTGTGAGTTCATTTAGTCTAAGTCAATACGTTTGTTGTGAGTTCATTTAGTCTAAGTCAATTCGTTTGTTGTGATTTCATTTAGTCTAAGTCAATACGTTTGATGTCAGTTCATTTAGTCTATGTCAATACGTTTGTTGTGAGTTCATTTAGTCTAAGTCAATACGTTTGTTGTGAGTTCATTTAGTCTAAGTCAATACGTTTGTTGTGAGTTCATTTAGTCTAAGTCAATACGTTTGTTGTGAGTTCATTTAGTCTAAGTCAATACGTTTGTTGTGAGTTCATTTAGTCTAAGTCAATACGTTTGTTGTGAGTTCATTTAGTCTAAGTCAATACGTTTGTTGTGATTTCATTTAGTCTAAGACAATACGTTTGTTGTGAGTTCATTTAGTCTAAGTCAATACGTTTGTTGTGATTTCATTTAGTCTAAGTCAATACGTATGTTGTGATTTCATTTAGTCTAAGTCAATACGTTTGATGTCAGTTCATTTAGTCTAAGTCAATACGTTTGTTGTGAGTTCATTTAGTCTAAGTCAATACGTTTGTTGTGAGTTCATTTAGTCTAAGTCAATACGTTTGTTGTGAGTTCATTTAGTCTAAGTCAATACGTTTGTTGTGATTTCATTTAGTCTAAGTCAATACGTTTGTTGTGAGTTCATTTAGTCTAAGTCAATACGTTTGTTGTGATTTCATTTAGTCTAAGTCAATACGTTTGTTGTAATTTCATTTAGTCTAAGTCAATACGTTTGATGTCAGTTCATTTAGTCTAAGTCAATACGTTTGTTGTGAGTTCATTTAGTCTAAGTCAATACGTTTGTTGTGAGTTCATTTAGTCTAAGTCAATACGTTTGTTGTGAGTTCATTTAGTCTAAGTCAATACGTTTGTTGTGATTTCATTTAGTCTAAGTCAATACGTTTGTTGTGAGTTCATTTAGTCTAAGTCAATACGTTTGTTGTGAGTTCATTTAGTCTAAGTCAATACGTTTGTTGTGAGTTCATTTAGTCTAAGTCAATACGTTTGTTGTGAGTTCATTTAGTCTAAGTCAATACGTTTGTTGTGATTTCATTTAGTCTAAGTCAATACGTTTGATGTCAGTTCATTTAGTCTAAGTCAATACGTTTGTTGTGAGTTCATTTAGTCTAAGTCAATACGTTTGTTGTGAGTTCATTTAGTCTAAGTCAATACGTTTGTTGTGAGTTCATTTAGTCTAAGTCAATACGTTTGTTGTGATTTCATTTAGTCTAAGACAATACGTTTGTTGTGAGTTCATTTAGTCTAAGTCAATACGTTTGTTGTGAGTTCATTTAGTCTAAGTCAATATGTTTGTTGTGATTTCATTTAGTCTAAGTCAATACGTAGGTTGTGAGTTCATTTGGTCTAAGTCAATACGTTTCTTGTGAGTTCATTTAGTCTAAGTCAATACGGTTGTTGTGATTTCATTTAGTCTAAGTCAATACGTTTGATGTCAGTTCATTTAGTCTAAGTCAATACGTTTGTTGTGAGTTCATTTAGTCTAAGTCAATACGTTTGTTGTGAGTTCATTTAGTCTAAGTCAATACGTTTGTTGTGAGTTCATTTAGTCTAAGTCAATACGTTTGTTGTGATTTCATTTAGTCTAAGTCAATACGTTTGTTGTGAGTTCATTTAGTCTAAGTCAATACGTTTGTTGTGAGTTCATTTAGTCTAAGTCAATACGTTTGTTGTGAGTTCATTTAGTCTAAGTCAATACGTTTGTTGTGAGTTCATTTAGTCTAAGTCAATACGTTTGTTGTGATTTCATTTAGTCTAAGACAATACGTTTGTTGTGAGTTCATTTAGTCTAAGTCAATACGTTTGTTGTGATTTCATTTAGTCTAAGTCAATACGTATGTTGTGATTTCATTTAGTCTAAGTCAATACGTTTGATGTCAGTTCATTTAGTCTAAGTCAATACGTTTGTTGTGAGTTCATTTAGTCTAAGTCAATACGTTTGTTGTGAGTTCATTTAGTCTAAGTCAATACGTTTGTTGTGAGTTCATTTAGTCTAAGTCAATACGTTTGTTGTGATTTCATTTAGTCTAAGTCAATACGTTTGTTGTGAGTTCATTTAGTCTAAGTCAATACGTTTGTTGTGATTTCATTTAGTCTAAGTCAATACGTTTGTTGTAATTTCATTTAGTCTAAGTCAATACGTTTGATGTCAGTTCATTTAGTCTAAGTCAATACGTTTGTTGTGAGTTCATTTAGTCTAAGTCAATACGTTTGTTGTGAGTTCATTTAGTCTAAGTCAATACGTTTGTTGTGAGTTCATTTAGTCTAAGTCAATACGTTTGTTGTGATTTCATTTAGTCTAAGACAATACGTTTGTTGTGAGTTCATTTAGTCTAAGTCAATACGTTTGTTGTGAGTTCATTTAGTCTAAGTCAATACGTTTGATGTCAGTTCATTTAGTCTAAGTCAATACGTTTGTTGTGAGTTCATTTAGTCTAAGTCAATACGTTTGTTGTGATTTCATTTAGTCTAAGTCAATACGTTTGTTGTGAGTTCATTTAGTCTAAGTCAATACGTTTGTTGTGAGTTCATTTAGTCTAAGTCAATACGTTTGTTGTGAGTTCATTTAGTCTAAGTCAATACGTTTGTTGTGAGTTCATTTAGTCTAAGTCAATACGTTTGTTGTGATTTCATTTAGTCTAAGTCAATACGTTTGATGTCAGTTCATTTAGTCTAAGTCAATACGTTTGTTGTGAGTTCATTTAGTCTAAGTCAATACGTTTGTTGTGAGTTCATTTAGTCTAAGTCAATACGTTTGTTGTGAGTTAATTTAGTCTAAGTCAATACGTTTGTTGTGAGTTCATTTAGTCTAAGTCAATACGTTTGTTGTGAGTTCATTTAGTCTAAGTCAATACGTTTGTTGTGAGTTCATTTAGTCTAAGTCAATACGTTTGTTGTGATTTCATTTAGTCTAAGTCAATACGTTTGTTGTGAGTTCATTTAGTCTAAGTCAATACGTTTGTTGTGATTTCATTTAGTCTAAGTCAATACGTTTGTTGTGATTTCATTTAGTCTAAGTCAATACGTTTGATGTCAGTTCATTTAGTCTAAGTCAATACGTTTGTTGTGAGTTCATTTAGTCTAAGTCAATACGTTTGTTGTGAGTTCATTTGGTCTAAGTCAATACGTTTGTTGTGAGTTCATTTAGTCTAAGTCAATACGTTTGTTGTGATTTCATTTAGTCTAAGTCAATACGTTTGTTGTGAGTTCATTTAGTCTAAGTCAATACGTTTGTTGTGAGTTCATTCAGTCTAAGTCAATACGTTTGTTGTGAGTTCATTTAGTCTAAGTCAATACGTTTGGCGTGAGTTCATTTAGTCTAAGTCAATACGTTTGTTGTGAGTTCATTTAGTCTAAGTCAATACGTTTGTTGTGAGTTCATTTAGTCTAAGTCAATACGTTTGTTGCGAGTACATTTAGTCTAAGTCAATACGTTTGTTGTGAGTTCATTTAGTCTAAGTCAATACGTTTGGTGTGAGTTCATTTAGTCTAAGTCAATACGTTTGTTGTGAGTTCATTTAGTCTAAGTCAATACGTTTGTTGTGAGTTCATTTAGTCTAAGTCAATACGTTTGTTGTGATTTCATTTAGTCTAAGTCAATACGTTTGATGTCAGTTCATTTAGTCTAAGTCAATACGTTTGTTGTGAGTTCATTTAGTCTAAGTCAATACGTTTGTTGTGAGTTCATTTAGTCTAAGTCAATACGTTTGTTGTGATTTCATTTAGTCTAAGTCAATACGTTTGATGTCAGTTCATTTAGTCTAAGTCAATACGTTTGTTGTGAGTTCATTTAGTCTAAGTCAATACGTTTGTTGTGAGTTCATTTAGTCTAAGTCAATACGTTTGTTGTGAGTTCATTTAGTCTAAGTCAATACGTTTGTTGTGAGTTCATTTAGTCTAAGTCAATACGTTTGTTGTGAGTTCATTTAGTCTA
Source organism: Saccoglossus kowalevskii (assembly GCF_978046115.1). Taxonomy (NCBI): domain Eukaryota; kingdom Metazoa; phylum Hemichordata; class Enteropneusta; family Harrimaniidae; genus Saccoglossus; species Saccoglossus kowalevskii. Next base: position 664,226 of record NC_140652.1, read on the forward strand.
AGTCAATACGTTTGTTGTGAGTTCATTTAGTCTAAGTCAGTACGTTTGTTGTGATTTCATTTAGTCTAAGACAATACGTTTGTTGTGAGTTCATTTAGTCTAAGTCAATACGTTTGTTGTGATTTCATTTAGTCTAAGTCAATACGTTTGTTGTGAGTTCATTTAGTCTAAGTCAATACGTTTGTTGTGAGTTCATTTAGTCTAAGTCAATACGTTTGTTGTGATTTCATTTAGTCTAAGTCAATACGTTTGTTGTGAGTTCATTTAGTCTAAGTCAATACGTTTGTTGTGAGTTCATTTAGTCTAAGTCAATACGTTTGTTGTGAGTTCATTTAGTCTAAGTCAATACGTTTGTTGTGAGTTCATTTAGTCTAAGTCAATACGTTTGTTGTGAGTTCATTTAGTCTAAGTCAATACGTTTGGTGTGAGTTCATTTAGTCTAAGTCAATACGTTTGTTGTGAGTTCATTTAGTCTAAGTCAATACGTTTGGTGTGGGTTCATTTAGTCTAAGTCAATACGTTTGGTGTGGGTTCATTTAGTCTAAGTCAATACGTTTGTTGTGAGTTCATTTAGTCTAAGTCAATACGTTTGTTGTGAGTTCATTTAGTCTAAGTCAATACGTTTGTTGTGAGTTCATTTAGTCTAAGTCAATACGTTTGTTGTGAGTTCTTTTAGTCTAAGTCAATACGTTTGTTGTGAGTTCATTTAGTCTAAGTCAATACGTTTGTTGTGATTTCATTTAGTCTAAGTCAATACGTTTGTTGTGATTTCATTTAGTCTAAGTCAATACGTTTGATGTCAGTTCATTTAGTCTAAGTCAATACGTTTGTTGTGAGTTCATTTAGTCTAAGTCAATACGTTTGTTGTGAGTTCATTTAGTCTAAGTCAATACGTTTGTTGTGAGTTCATTTAGTCTAAGTCAATACGTTTGGTGTGGGTTCATTTAGTCTAAGTCAATACGTTTGTTGTGATTTCATTTAGTCTAAGTCAATACGTTTGTTGTGAGTTCATTTAGTCTAAGTCAATACGTTTGGCGTGAGTTCATTTAGTCTAAGTCAATACGTTTGGCGTGAGTTCATTTAGTCTAAGTCAATACGTTTGGTGTGAGTTCATTTAGTCTAAGTCAATACGTTTGTTGTGATTTCATTTAGTCTAAGTCAATTCGTTTGTTGTGAGTTCATTTAGTCTAAGTCAATACGTTTGTTGTGATTTCATTTAGTCTAAGTCAATACGTTTGTTGTGATTTCATTTAGTCTAAGTCAATACGTTTGATGTCAGTTCATTTAGTCTAAGTCAATACGTTTGTTGTGAGTTCATTTAGTCTAAGTCAATACGTTTGTTGTGAGTTCATTTAGTCTAAGTCAATACGTTTGGTGTGGGTTCATTTAGTCTAAGTCATAACGTTTGTTGTGATTTCATTTAGTCTAAGTCAATACGTTTGATGTCAGTTCATTTAGTCTAAGTCAATACGTTTGGTGTGGGTTCATTTAGTCTAAGTCAATACGTTTGTTGTGATTTCATTTAGTCTAAGTCAATACGTTTGTTGTGAGTTCATTTAGTCTAAGTCAATACGTTTGGCGTGAGTTCATTAAGTCTAAGTCAATGCGTTTGGTGTGAGTTCATTTAGTCTAAGTCAATACGTTTGTTGTGAGTTCATTTAGTCTAAGTCAATACGTTTGTTGTGAGTTCATTTAGTCTAAGTCAATACGTTTGTTGTGAGTTCATTTAGTCTAAGTCAATACGTTTGTTGTGAGTTCATTTAGTCTAAGTCAATACGTTTGTTGTGAGTTCATTTAGTCTAAGTCAGTACGTTTGTTGTGATTTCATTTAGTCTAAGACAATACGTTTGTTGTGAGTTCATTTAGTCTAAGTCAATACGTTTGTTGTGATTTCATTTAGTCTAAGTCAATACGTTTGTTGTGAGTTCATTTAGTCTAAGTCAATACGTTTGTTGTGAGTTCATTTAGTCTAAGTCAATACGTTTGTTGTGATTTCATTTAGTCTAAGTCAATACGTTTGTTGTGAGTTCATTTAGTCTAAGTCAATACGTTTGTTGTGAGTTCATTTAGTCTAAGTCAATACGTTTGTTGTGAGTTCATTTAGTCTAAGTCAATACGTTTGTTGTGAGTTCATTTAGTCTAAGTCAATACGTTTGTTGTGAGTTCATTTAGTCTAAGTCAATACGTTTGGTGTGAGTTCATTTAGTCTAAGTCAATACGTTTGTTGTGAGTTCATTTAGTCTAAGTCAATACGTTTGGTGTGGGTTCATTTAGTCTAAGTCAATACGTTTGGTGTGGGTTCATTTAGTCTAAGTCAATACGTTTGTTGTGAGTTCATTTAGTCTAAGTCAATACGTTTGTTGTGAGTTCATTTAGTCTAAGTCAATACGTTTGTTGTGAGTTCATTTAGTCTAAGTCAATACGTTTGTTGTGAGTTCTTTTAGTCTAAGTCAATACGTTTGTTGTGAGTTCATTTAGTCTAAGTCAATACGTTTGTTGTGATTTCATTTAGTCTAAGTCAATACGTTTGTTGTGATTTCATTTAGTCTAAGTCAATACGTTTGATGTCAGTTCATTTAGTCTAAGTCAATACGTTTGTTGTGAGTTCATTTAGTCTAAGTCAATACGTTTGTTGTGAGTTCATTTAGTCTAAGTCAATACGTTTGTTGTGAGTTCATTTAGTCTAAGTCAATACGTTTGGTGTGGGTTCATTTAGTCTAAGTCAATACGTTTGTTGTGATTTCATTTAGTCTAAGTCAATACGTTTGTTGTGAGTTCATTTAGTCTAAGTCAATACGTTTGGCGTGAGTTCATTTAGTCTAAGTCAATACGTTTGGCGTGAGTTCATTTAGTCTAAGTCAATACGTTTGGTGTGAGTTCATTTAGTCTAAGTCAATACGTTTGTTGTGATTTCATTTAGTCTAAGTCAATTCGTTTGTTGTGAGTTCATTTAGTCTAAGTCAATACGTTTGTTGTGATTTCATTTAGTCTAAGTCAATACGTTTGTTGTGATTTCATTTAGTCTAAGTCAATACGTTTGATGTCAGTTCATTTAGTCTAAGTCAATACGTTTGTTGTGAGTTCATTTAGTCTAAGTCAATACGTTTGTTGTGAGTTCATTTAGTCTAAGTCAATACGTTTGGTGTGGGTTCATTTAGTCTAAGTCATAACGTTTGTTGTGATTTCATTTAGTCTAAGTCAATACGTTTGATGTCAGTTCATTTAGTCTAAGTCAATACGTTTGGTGTGGGTTCATTTAGTCTAAGTCAATACGTTTGTTGTGATTTCATTTAGTCTAAGTCAATACGTTTGTTGTGAGTTCATTTAGTCTAAGTCAATACGTTTGGCGTGAGTTCATTAAGTCTAAGTCAATGCGTTTGGTGTGAGTTCATTTAGTCTAAGTCAATACGTTTGTTGTGAGTTCATTTAGTCTAAGTCAATACGTTTGGTGTGGGTTCATTTAGTCTAAGTCAATACATTTGGTGTGGGTTCATTTAGTCTAAGTCAATACGTTTGTTGTGAGTTCATTTAGTCTAAGTCAATACGTTTGGTGTGAGTTCATTTAGTCTAAGTCAATACGTTTGGTGTGGATTCATTTAGTCTAAGTCAATACGTATGATGTGAGTTCTTTTAGTCTAAGTCAATACGTTTGTTGTGAGTTCATTTAGTCTAAGTCAATACGTTTGTTGTGATTTCATTTAGTCTAAGACAATACGTTTGTTGTGAGTTCATTTAGTCTAAGTCAATACGTTTGTTGTGAGTTCATTTAGTCTAAGTCAATACGTTTGATGTCAGTTCATTTAGTCTAAGTCAATACGTTTGTTGTGAGTTCATTTAGTCTAAGTCAATACGTTTGTTGTGATTTCATTTAGTCTAAGTCAATACGTTTGTTGTGAGTTCATTTAGTCTAAGTCAATACGTTTGTTGTGAGTTCATTTAGTCTAAGTCAATACGTTTGTTGTGAGTTCATTTAGTCTAAGTCAATACGTTTGTTGTGAGTTCATTTAGTCTAAGTCAATACGTTTGTTGTGATTTCATTTAGTCTAAGTCAATACGTTTGATGTCCGTTCATTTAGTCTAAGTCAATACGTTTGTTGTGAGTTCATTTAGTCTAAGTCAATACGTTTGTTGTGAGTTCATTTAGTCTAAGTCAATACGTTTGTTGTGAGTTCATTTAGTCTAAGTCAATACGTTTGTTGTGAGTTCATTTAGTCTAAGTCAATACGTTTGTTGTGAGTTCATTTAGTCTAAGTCAATACGTTTGTTGTGAGTTCATTTAGTCTAAGTCAATACGTTTGTTGTGATTTCATTTAGTCTAAGTCAATACGTTTGTTGTGAGTTCATTTAGTCTAAGTCAATACGTTTGTTGTGATTTCATTTAGTCTAAGTCAATACGTTTGTTGTGATTTCATTTAGTCTAAGTCAATACGTTTGATGTCAGTTCATTTAGTCTAAGTCAATACGTTTGTTGTGAGTTCATTTAGTCTAAGTCAATACGTTTGTTGTGAGTTCATTTGGTCTAAGTCAATACGTTTGTTGTGAGTTCATTTAGTCTAAGTCAATACGTTTGTTGTGATTTCATTTAGTCTAAGTCAATACGTTTGTTGTGAGTTCATTTAGTCTAAGTCAATACGTTTGTTGTGAGTTCATTCAGTCTAAGTCAATACGTTTGTTGTGAGTTCATTTAGTCTAAGTCAATACGTTTGGCGTGAGTTCATTTAGTCTAAGTCAATACGTTTGTTGTGAGTTCATTTAGTCTAAGTCAATACGTTTGTTGTGAGTTCATTTAGTCTAAGTCAATACGTTTGTTGCGAGTACATTTAGTCTAAGTCAATACGTTTGTTGTGAGTTCATTTAGTCTAAGTCAATACGTTTGGTGTGAGTTCATTTAGTCTAAGTCAATACGTTTGTTGTGAGTTCATTTAGTCTAAGTCAATACGTTTGTTGTGAGTTCATTTAGTCTAAGTCAATACGTTTGTTGTGATTTCATTTAGTCTAAGTCAATACGTTTGATGTCAGTTCATTTAGTCTAAGTCAATACGTTTGTTGTGAGTTCATTTAGTCTAAGTCAATACGTTTGTTGTGAGTTCATTTAGTCTAAGTCAATACGTTTGTTGTGATTTCATTTAGTCTAAGTCAATACGTTTGATGTCAGTTCATTTAGTCTAAGTCAATACGTTTGTTGTGAGTTCATTTAGTCTAAGTCAATACGTTTGTTGTGAGTTCATTTAGTCTAAGTCAATACGTTTGTTGTGAGTTCATTTAGTCTAAGTCAATACGTTTGTTGTGAGTTCATTTAGTCTAAGTCAATACGTTTGTTGTGAGTTCATTTAGTCTAAGTCAATACGTTTGTTGTGAGTTCATTTAGTCTAAGTCAGTACGTTTGTTGTGATTTCATTTAGTCTAAGACAATACGTTTGTTGTGAGTTCATTTAGTCTAAGTCAATACGTTTGTTGTGATTTCATTTAGTCTAAGTCAATACGTTTGTTGTGAGTTTATTTAGTCTAAGTCAATACGTTTGTTGTGAGTTCATTTAGTCTAAGTCAATACGTTTGTTGTGATTTCATTTAGTCTAAGTCAATACGTTTGTTGTGAGTTCATTTAGTCTAAGTCAATACGTTTGTTGTGAGTTCATTTAGTCTAAGTCAATACGTTTGTTGTGAGTTCATTTAGTCTAAGTCAATACGTTTGTTGTGAGTTCATTTAGTCTAAGTCAATACGTTTGTTGTGAGTTCATTTAGTCTAAGTCAATACGTTTGGTGTGAGTTCATTTAGTCTAAGTCAATACGTTTGTTGTGAGTTCATTTAGTCTAAGTCAATACGTTTGGTGTGGGTTCATTTAGTCTAAGTCAATACGTTTGGTGTGGGTTCATTTAGTCTAAGTCAATACGTTTGTTGTGAGTTCATTTAGTCTAAGTCAATACGTTTGTTGTGAGTTCATTTAGTCTAAGTCAATACGTTTGTTGTGAGTTCATTTAGTCTAAGTCAATACGTTTGTTGTGAGTTCTTTTAGTCTAAGTCAATACGTTTGTTGTGAGTTCATTTAGTCTAAGTCAATACGTTTGTTGTGATTTCATTTAGTCTAAGTCAATACGTTTGTTGTGATTTCATTTAGTCTAAGTCAATACGTTTGATGTCAGTTCATTTAGTCTAAGTCAATACGTTTGTTGTGAGTTCATTTAGTCTAAGTCAATACGTTTGTTGTGAGTTCATTTAGTCTAAGTCAATACGTTTGTTGTGAGTTCATTTAGTCTAAGTCAATACGTTTGGTGTGGGTTCATTTAGTCTAAGTCAATACGTTTGGCGTGAGTTCATTTAGTCTAAGTCAATACGTTTGGCGTGAGTTCATTTAGTCTAAGTCAATACGTTTGGTGTGAGTTCATTTAGTCTAAGTCAATACGTTTGTTGTGATTTCATTTAGTCTAAGTCAATTCGTTTGTTGTGAGTTCATTTAGTCTAAGTCAATACGTTTGGTGTGAGTTCATTTAGTCTAAGTCAATACGTTTGTTGTGATTTCATTTAGTCTAAGTCAATACGTTTGATGTCAGTTCATTTAGTCTAAGTCAATACGTTTGTTGTGATTTCATTTAGTCTAAGTCAATACGTTTGTTGTGAGTTCATTTAGTCTAAGTCAATACGTTTGGTGTGGGTTCATTTAGTCTAAGTCATAACGTTTGTTGTGATTTCATTTAGTCTAAGTCAATACGTTTGATGTCAGTTCATTTAGTCTAAGTCAATACGTTTGGTGTGGGTTCATTTAGTCTAAGTCAATACGTTTGTTGTGATTTCATTTAGTCTAAGTCAATACGTTTGTTGTGAGTTCATTTAGTCTAAGTCAATACGTTTGGCGTGAGTTCATTAAGTCTAAGTCAATGCGTTTGGTGTGAGTTCATTTAGTCTAAGTCAATACGTTTGTTGTGAGTTCATTTAGTCTAAGTCAATACGTTTGTTGTGAGTTCATTTAGTCTAAGTCAATACGTTTGTTGTGAGTTCATTTAGTCTAAGTCAATACGTTTGTTGTGAGTTCATTTAGTCTAAGTCAATACGTTTGTTGTGAGTTCATTTAGTCTAAGTCAGTACGTTTGTTGTGATTTCATTTAGTCTAAGACAATACGTTTGTTGTGAGTTCATTTAGTCTAAGTCAATACGTTTGTTGTGATTTCATTTAGTCTAAGTCAATACGTTTGTTGTGAGTTCATTTAGTCTAAGTCAATACGTTTGTTGTGAGTTCATTTAGTCTAAGTCAATACGTTTGTTGTGATTTCATTTAGTCTAAGTCAATACGTTTGTTGTGAGTTCATTTAGTCTAAGTCAATACGTTTGTTGTGAGTTCATTTAGTCTAAGTCAATACGTTTGTTGTGAGTTCATTTAGTCTAAGTCAATACGTTTGTTGTGAGTTCATTTAGTCTAAGTCAATACGTTTGTTGTGAGTTCATTTAGTCTAAGTCAATACGTTTGGTGTGAGTTCATTTAGTCTAAGTCAATACGTTTGTTGTGAGTTCATTTAGTCTAAGTCAATACGTTTGGTGTGGGTTCATTTAGTCTAAGTCAATACGTTTGGTGTGGGTTCATTTAGTCTAAGTCAATACGTTTGTTGTGAGTTCATTTAGTCTAAGTCAATACGTTTGTTGTGAGTTCATTTAGTCTAAGTCAATACGTTTGTTGTGAGTTCATTTAGTCTAAGTCAATACGTTTGTTGTGAGTTCTTTTAGTCTAAGTCAATACGTTTGTTGTGAGTTCATTTAGTCTAAGTCAATACGTTTGTTGTGATTTCATTTAGTCTAAGTCAATACGTTTGTTGTGATTTCATTTAGTCTAAGTCAATACGTTTGATGTCAGTTCATTTAGTCTAAGTCAATACGTTTGTTGTGAGTTCATTTAGTCTAAGTCAATACGTTTGTTGTGAGTTCATTTAGTCTAAGTCAATACGTTTGTTGTGAGTTCATTTAGTCTAAGTCAATACGTTTGGTGTGGGTTCATTTAGTCTAAGTCAATACGTTTGTTGTGATTTCATTTAGTCTAAGTCAATACGTTTGTTGTGAGTTCATTTAGTCTAAGTCAATACGTTTGGCGTGAGTTCATTTAGTCTAAGTCAATACGTTTGGCGTGAGTTCATTTAGTCTAAGTCAATACGTTTGGTGTGAGTTCATTTAGTCTAAGTCAATACGTTTGTTGTGATTTCATTTAGTCTAAGTCAATTCGTTTGTTGTGAGTTCATTTAGTCTAAGTCAATACGTTTGTTGTGATTTCATTTAGTCTAAGTCAATACGTTTGTTGTGATTTCATTTAGTCTAAGTCAATACGTTTGATGTCAGTTCATTTAGTCTAAGTCAATACGTTTGTTGTGAGTTCATTTAGTCTAAGTCAATACGTTTGTTGTGAGTTCATTTAGTCTAAGTCAATACGTTTGGTGTGGGTTCATTTAGTCTAAGTCATAACGTTTGTTGTGATTTCATTTAGTCTAAGTCAATACGTTTGATGTCAGTTCATTTAGTCTAAGTCAATACGTTTGGTGTGGGTTCATTTAGTCTAAGTCAATACGTTTGTTGTGATTTCATTTAGTCTAAGTCAATACGTTTGTTGTGAGTTCATTTAGTCTAAGTCAATACGTTTGGCGTGAGTTCATTAAGTCTAAGTCAATGCGTTTGGTGTGAGTTCATTTAGTCTAAGTCAATACGTTTGTTGTGAATTCATTTAGTCTAAGTCAATACGTTTGGTGTGGGTTCATTTAGTCTAAGTCAATACATTTGGTGTGGGTTCATTTAGTCTAAGTCAATACGTTTGTTGTGAGTTCATTTAGTCTAAGTCAATACGTTTGGTGTGAGTTCATTTAGTCTAAGTCAATACGTTTGGTGTGGATTCATTTAGTCTAAGTCAATACGTATGATGTGAGTTCTTTTAGTCTAAGTCAATACGTTTGTTGTGAGTTCATTTAGTCTAAGTCAATACGTTTGTTGTGATTTCATTTAGTCTAAGTCAATACGTTTGTTGTGAGTTCATTTAGTCTAAGTCAATACGTTTGTTGTGATTTCATTTAGTCTAAGTCAATACGTTTGATGTCAGTTCATTTAGTCTAAGTCAATACGTTTGTTGTGAGTTCATTTAGTCTAAGTCAATACGTTTGTTGTGAGTTCATTTAGTCTAAGTCAATACGTTTGTTGTGAGTTCATTTAGTCTAAGTCAATACGTTTGTTGTGAGTTCATTTAGTCTAAGTCAATACGTTTGTTGTGAGTTCATTTAGTCTAAGTCAATACGTTTGTTGTGAGTTCATTTAGTCTAAGTCAATACGTTTGTTGTGATTTCATTTAGTCTAAGTCAATACGTTTGTTGTGAGTTCATTTAGTCTAAGTCAATACGTTTGTTGTGATTTCATTTAGTCTAAGTCAATACGTTTGTTGTGATTTCATTTAGTCTAAGTCAATACGTTTGATGTCAGTTCATTTAGTCTAAGTCAATACGTTTGTTGTGAGTTCATTTAGTCTAAGTCAATACGTTTGTTGTGAGTTCATTTGGTCTAAGTCAATACGTTTGTTGTGAGTTCATTTAGTCTAAGTCAATACGTTTGTTGTGATTTCATTTAGTCTAAGTCAATACGTTTGTTGTGAGTTCATTTAGTCTAAGTCAATACGTTTGTTGTGAGTTCATTCAGTCTAAGTCAATACGTTTGTTGTTAGTTCATTTAGTCTAAGTCAATACGTTTGGCGTGAGTTCATTTAGTCTAAGTCAATACGTTTGTTGTGAGTTCATTTAGTCTAAGTCAATACGTTTGTTGTGAGTTCATTTAGTCTAAGTCAATACGTTTGTTGCGAGTACATTTAGTCTAAGTCAATACGTTTGTTGTGAGTTCATTTAGTCTAAGTCAATACGTTTGGTGTGAGTTCATTTAGTCTAAGTCAATACGTTTGTTGTGAGTTCATTTAGTCTAAGTCAATACGTTTGTTGTGAGTTCATTTAGTCTAAGTCAATACGTTTGTTGTGATTTCATTTAGTCTAAGTCAATACGTTTGATGTCAGTTCATTTAGTCTAAGTCAATACGTTTGTTGTGAGTTCATTTAGTCTAAGTCAATACGTTTGTTGTGAGTTCATTTAGTCTAAGTCAATACGTTTGTTGTGATTTCATTTAGTCTAAGTCAATACGTTTGATGTCAGTTCATTTAGTCTAAGTCAATACGTTTGTTGTGAGTTCATTTAGTCTAAGTCAATACGTTTGTTGTGAGTTCATTTAGTCTAAGTCAATACGTTTGTTGTGAGTTCATTTAGTCTAAGTCAATACGTTTGTTGTGAGTTCATTTAGTCTAAGTCAATACGTTTGTTGTGAGTTCATTTAGTCTAAGTCAATACGTTTGTTGTGAGTTCATTTAGTCTAAGTCAGTACGTTTGTTGTGATTTCATTTAGTCTAAGACAATACGTTTGTTGTGAGTTCATTCAGTCTAAGTCAATACGTTTGTTGTGAGTTCATTTAGTCTAAGTCAATACGTTTGGCGTGAGTTCATTTAGTCTAAGTCAATACGTTTGTTGTGAGTTCATTTAGTCTAAGTCAATACGTTTGTTGTGAGTTCATTTAGTCTAAGTCAATACGTTTGTTGCGAGTACATTTAGTCTAAGTCAATACGTTTGTTGTGAGTTCATTTAGTCTAAGTCAATACGTTTGGTGTGAGTTCATTTAGTCTAAGTCAATACGTTTGTTGTGAGTTCATTTAGTCTAAGTCAATACGTTTGTTGTGAGTTCATTTAGTCTAAGTCAATACGTTTGTTGTGATTTCATTTAGTCTAAGTCAATACGTTTGTTGTGAGTTCATTTAGTCTAAGTCAATACGTTTGTTGTGAGTTCATTCAGTCTAAGTCAATACGTTTGTTGTGAGTTCATTTAGTCTAAGTCAATACGTTTGGCGTGAGTTCATTTAGTCTAAGTCAATACGTTTGTTGTGAGTTCATTTAGTCTAAGTCAATACGTTTGTTGTGAGTTCATTTAGTCTAAGTCAATACGTTTGTTGCGAGTACATTTAGTCTAAGTCAATACGTTTGTTGTGAGTTCATTTAGTCTAAGTCAATACGTTTGGTGTGAGTTCATTTAGTCTAAGTCAATACGTTTGTTGTGAGTTCATTTAGTCTAAGTCAATACGTTTGGTGTGAGTTCATTTAGTCTAAGTCAATACGTTTGTTGTGAGTTCATTTAGTCTAAGTCAATACGTTTGTTGTGAGTTCATTTAGTCTAAGTCAATACGTTTGTTGTGATTTCATTTAGTCTAAGTCAATACGTTTGTTGTGAGTTCATTTAGTCTAAGTCAATACGTTTGTTGTGAGTTCATTCAGTCTAAGTCAATACGTTTGTTGTGAGTTCATTTAGTCTAAGTCAATACGTTTGGCGTGAGTTCATTTAGTCTAAGTCAATACGTTTGTTGTGAGTTCATTTAGTCTAAGTCAATACGTTTGTTGTGAGTTCATTTAGTCTAAGTCAATACGTTTGTTGCGAGTACATTTAGTCTAAGTCAATACGTTTGTTGTGAGTTCATTTAGTCTAAGTCAATACGTTTGGTGTGAGTTCATTTAGTCTAAGTCAATACGTTTGTTGTGAGTTCATTTAGTCTAAGTCAATACGTTTGTTGTGAGTTCATTTAGTCTAAGTCAATACGTTTGTTGTGATTTCATTTAGTCTAAGTCAATACGTTTGATGTCAGTTCATTTAGTCTAAGTCAATACGTTTGTTGTGAGTTCATTTAGTCTAAGTCAATACGTTTGTTGTGAGTTCATTTAGTCTAAGTCAATACGTTTGTTGTGATTTCATTTAGTCTAAGTCAATACGTTTGATGTCAGTTTATTTAGTCTAAGTCAATACGTTTGTTGTGAGTTCATTTAGTCTAAGTCAATACGTTTGTTGTGAGTTCATTTAGTCTAAGTCAATACGTTTGTTGTGAGTTCATTTAGTCTAAGTCAATACGTTTGTTGTGAGTTCATTTAGTCTAAGTCAATACGTTTGTTGTGAGTTCATTTAGTCTAAGTCAATACGTTTGTTGTGAGTTCATTTAGTCTAAGTCAGTACGTTTGTTGTGATTTCATTTAGTCTAAGACAATACGTTTGTTGTGAGTTCATTTAGTCTAAATCAATACGTTTGTTGTGATTTCATTTAGCCTAAGTCAATACGTTTGTTGTGAGTTCATTTAGTCTAAGTCAATACGTTTGTTGTGAGTTCATTTAGTCTAAGTCAATACGTTTGTTGTGATTTCATTTAGTCTAAGTCAATACGTTTGTTGTGAGTTCATTTAGTCTAAGTCAATACGTTTGTTGTGAGTTCATTTAGTCTAAGTCAATACGTTTGTTGTGAGTTCATTTAGTCTAAGTCAATACGTTTGTTGTGAGTTCATTTAGTCTAAGTCAATACGTTTGTTGTGAGTTCATTTAGTCTAAGTCAATACGTTTGGTGTGAGTTCATTTAGTCTAAGTCAATACGTTTGTTGTGAGTTCATTTAGTCTAAGTCAATACGTTTGGTGTGGGTTCAATTAGTCTAAGTCAATACGTTTGGTGTGGGTTCATTTAGTCTAAGTCAATACGTTTGTTGTGAGTTCATTTAGTCTAAGTCAATACGTTTGTTGTGAGTTCATTTAGTCTAAGTCAATACGTTTGTTGTGAGTTCATTTAGTCTAAGTCAATACGTTTGTTGTGAGTTCTTTTAGTCTAAGTCAATACGTTTGTTGTGAGTTCATTTAGTCTAAGTCAATACGTTTGTTGTGATTTCATTTAGTCTAAGTCAATACGTTTGTTGTGATTTCATTTAGTCTAAGTCAATACGTTTGTTGTGATTTCATTTAGTCTAAGTCAATTCGTTTGTTGTGAGTTCATTTAGTCTAAGTCAATACGTTTGTTGTGAGTTCATTTAGTCTAAGTCAATACGTTTGTTGTGATTTCATTTAGTCTAAGTCAATACGTTTGATGTCAGTTCATTTAGTCTAAGTCAATACGTTTGTTGTGAGTTCATTTAGTCTAAGTCAATACGTTTGTTGTGAGTTCATTTAGTCTAAGTCAATACGTTTGGTGTGGGTTCATTTAGTCTAAGTCATAACGTTTGTTGTGATTTCATTTAGTCTAAGTCAATACGTTTGATGTCAGTTCATTTAGTCTAAGTCAATACGTTTGGTGTGGGTTCATTTAGTCTAAGTCAATACGTTTGTTGTGATTTCATTTAGTCTAAGTCAATACGTTTGTTGTGAGTTCATTTAGTCTAAGTCAATACGTTTGGCGTGAGTTCATTAAGTCTAAGTCAATGCGTTTGGTGTGAGTTCATTTAGTCTAAGTCAATACGTTTGTTGTGAGTTCATTTAGTCTAAGTCAATACGTTTGGTGTGGGTTCATTTAGTCTAAGTCAATACATTTGGTGTGGGTTCATTTAGTCTAAGTCAATACGTTTGTTGTGAGTTCATTTAGTCTAAGTCAATACGTTTGGTGTGAGTTCATTTAGTCTAAGTCAATACGTTTGGTGTGGATTCATTTAGTCTAAGTCAATACGTATGATGTGAGTTCTTTTAGTCTAAGTCAATACGTTTGTTGTGAGTTCATTTAGTCTAAGTCAATACGTTTGTTGTGATTTCATTTAGTCTAAGTCAATACGTTTGTTGTGATTTCATTTAGTCTAAGTCAATACGTTTGATGTCAGTTCATTTAGTCTAAGTCCATACGTTTGTTGTGAGTTCATTTAGTCTAAGTCAATACGTTTGTTGTGAGTTCATTTAGTCTAAGTCAATACGTTTGTTGTGAGTTCATTTAGTCTAAGTCAATACGTTTGTTGTGATTTCATTTAGTCTAAGTCAATACGTTTGTTGTGAGTTCATTTAGTCTAAGTCAATACGTTTGTTGTGAGTTCATTTAGTCTAAGTCAATACGTTTGTTGTGATTTCATTTAGTCTAAGTCAATACGTTTGATGTCAGTTCATTTAGTCTAAGTCAATACGTTTGTTGTGAGTTCATTTAGTCTAAGTCAATACGTTTGTTGTGAGTTCATTTAGTCTAAGTCAATACGTTTGTTGTGAGTTCATTTAGTCTAAGTCAATACGTTTGTTGTGAGTTCATTTAGTCTAAGTCAATACGTTTGTTGTGAGTTCATTTAGTCTAAGTCAATACGTTTGTTGTGATTTCATTTAGTCTAAGTCAATACGTTTGATGTCAGTTCATTTAGTCTAAGTCAATACGTTTGTTGTGAGTTCATTTAGTCTAAGTCAATACGTTTGTTGTGAGTTCATTTAGTCTAAGTCAATACATTTGTTGTGAGTTCATTTAGTCTAAGTCAATACGTTTGTTGTGAGTTCATTTAGTCTAAGTCAATACGTTTGTTGTGAGTTCATATAGTCTAAGTCAATACGTTTGTTGTGATTTCATTTAGTCTAAGTCAATACGTTTGTTGTGAGTTCATTTAGTCTAAGTCAATACGTTTGTTGTGATTTCATTTAGTCTAAGTCAATACGTTTGTTGAGATTTCATTTAGTCTAAGTCAATACGTTTGATGTCAGTTCATTTAGTCTAAGTCAATACGTTTGTTGTGAGTTCATTTAGTCTAAGTCAATACGTTTGTTGTGAGTTCATTTAGTCTAAGTCAATACGTTTGTTGTGAGTTCATTTAGTCTAAGTCAATACGTTTGTTGTGATTTCATTTAGTCTAAGTCAATACGTTTGTTGTGAGTTCATTTAGTCTAAGTCAATACGTTTGTTGTGAGTTCATTTAGTCTAAGTCAATACGTTTGTTGTGAGTTCATTTAGTCTAAGTCAATACGTTTGGCGTGAGTTCATTTAGTCTAAGTCAATACGTTTGGCGTGAGTTCATTTAGTCTAAGTCAATACGTTTGGTGTGAGTTCATTTAGTCTAAGTCAATACGTTTGTTGTGAGTTCATTTAGTCTAAGTCAATACGTTTGGTGTGGGTTCATTTAGTCTAAGTCAATACGTTTGGTGTGGGTTCATTTAGTCTAAGTCAATACGTTTGTTGTGAGTTCATTTAGTCTAAGTCAATACGTTTGTTGTGAGTTCATTTAGTCTAAGTCAATACGTTTGTAGTAAGTTCTTTTAGTCTAAGTCAATACGTTTGTTGTGAGTTCATTTAGTCTAAGTCAAAACGTTTGTTGTGATTTCATTTAGTCTAAGTCAATACGTTTGATGTCAGTTCATTTAGTCTAAGTCAATACGTTTGTTGTGAGTTCATTTAGTCTAAGTCAATACGTTTGTTGTGATTTCATTTAGTCTAAGTCAATACGTTTGTTGTGATTTCATTTAGTCTAAGTCAATACGTTTGATGTCAGTTCATTTAGTCTAAGTCAATACGTTTGTTGTGAGTTCATTTAGTCTAAGTAAATACGTTTGTTGTGAGTTCATGTAGTCTAAGTCAATACGTTTGTTGTGAGTTCATTTAGTCTAAGTCAATATGTTTGTTGTGATTTCATTTAGTCTAAGTCAATACGTAGGTTGTGAGTTCATGTAGTCTAAGTCAATACGTTTGTTGTGAGTTCATTTAGTCTAAGTCAATATGTTTGTTGTGATTTCATTTAGTCTAAGTCAATACGTAGGTTGTGAGTTCATTTGGTCTAAGTCAATACGTTTCTTGTGAGTTCATTTAGTCTAAGTCAATACGTTTGTTGTGATTTCATTTAGTCTAAGTCAATACGTTTGATGTCAGTTCATTTAGTCTAAGTCAATACGTTTGTTGTGAGTTCATTTAGTCTAAGTCAATACGTTTGTTGTGAGTTCATTTAGTCTAAGTCAATACGTTTGTTGTGAGTTCATTTAGTCTAAGTCAATACGTTTGTTGTGAGTTCATTTAGTCTAAGTCAATACGTTTGTTGTGATTTCATTTAGTCTATGTCAATACGTTTGATGTCAGTTCATTTAGTCTAAGTCAATACGTTTGTTGTGAGTTCATTTAGTCTAAGTCAATACGTTTGTTGTGAGTTCATTTAGTCTAAGTCAATACGTTTGTTGTGATTTCATTTAGTCTATGTCAATACGTTTGATGTCAGTTCATTTAGTCTAAGTCAATACGTTTGTTGTGAGTTCATTTAGTCTAAGTCAATACGTTTGTTGTGAGTTCATTTAGTCTAAGTCAATACGTTTGTTGTGAGTTCATTTAGTCTAAGTCAATACGTTTGTTGTGATTTCATTTAGTCTAAGTCAATACGTTTGATGTCAGTTCATTTAGTCTATGTCAATACGTTTGTTGTGAGTTCATTTAGTCTAAGTCAATACGTTTGTTGTGAGTTCATTTAGTCTAAATCAATACGTTTGTTGTGAGTTCATTTAGTCTAAGTCAATACGTTTGTTGTGAGTTCATTTAGTCTAAGTCAATACGTTTGTTGTGAGTTCATTTAGTCTAAGTCAATACGTTTGGTGTGGGTTCATTTAGTCTAAGTCAATACGTTTGGTGTGGGTTCATTTAGTCTAAGTCAATACGTTTGTTGTGAGTTCATTTAGTCTAAGTCAATACGTTTGTTGTGAGTTCATTTAGTCTAAGTCAATACGTTTGTAGTAAGTTCTTTTAGTCTAAGTCAATACGTTTGTTGTGAGTTCATTTAGTCTAAGTCAATACGTTTGTTGTGATTTCATTTAGTCTAAGTCAATACGTTTGATGTCAGTTCATTTAGTCTAAGTCAATACGTTTGTTGTGAGTTCATTTAGTCTAAGTCAATACGTTTGTTGTGATTTCATTTAGTCTAAGTCAATACGTTTGTTGTGATTTCATTTAGTCTAAGTCAATACGTTTGATGTCAGTTCATTTAGTCTAAGTCAATACGTTTGTTGTGAGTTCATTTAGTCTAAGTAAATACGTTTGTTGTGAGTTCATGTAGTCTAAGTCAATACGTTTGTTGTGAGTTCATTTAGTCTAAGTCAATATGTTTGTTGTGATTTCATTTAGTCTACGTCAATACGTAGGTTGTGAGTTCATTTGGTCTAAGTCAATACGTTTCTTGTGAGTTCATTTAGTCTAAGTCAATACGTTTGTTGTGATTTCATTTAGTCTAAGTCAATACGTTTGATGTCAGTTCATTTAGTCTAAGTCAATACGTTTGTTGTGATTTCATTTAGTCTAAGTCAATACGTTTGTTGTGAGTTCATTTAGTCTAAGTCAATACGTTTGTTGTGAGTTCATTTAGTCTAAGTCAATACGTTTGTTGTGATTTCATTTAGTCTATGTCAATACGTTTGATGTCAGTTCATTTAGTCTAAGTCAATACGTTTGTTGTGAGTTCATTTAGTCTAAGTCAATACGTTTGTTGTGAGTTCATTTAGTCTAAGTCAATACGTTTGTTGTGAGTTCATTTAGTCTAAGTCAATACGTTTGTTGTGATTTCATTTAGTCTATGTCAATACGTTTGATGTCAGTTCATTTAGTCTAAGTCAATACGTTTGTTGTGAGTTCATTTAGTCTAAGTCAATACGTTTGTTGTGAGTTCATTTAGTCTAAGTCAATACGTTTGTTGTGATTTCATTTAGTCTAAGTCAATACGTTTGATTTCAGTTCATTTAGTCTATGTCAATACGTTTGTTGTGAGTTCATTTAGTCTAAGTCAATACGTTTGTTGTGAGTTCATTTAGTCTAAGTCAATACGTTTGTTGTGAGTTCATTTAGTCTAAGTCAATACGTTTGTTGTGAGTTCATTTAGTCTAAGTCAATACGTTTGTTGTGAGTTCATTTAGTCTAAGTCAATACGTTTGTTGTGAGTTCATTTAGTCTAAGTCAATACGTTTGTTGTGATTTCATTTAGTCTAAGACAATAGGTTTGTTGTGAGTTCATTTAGTCTAAGTCAATACGTTTGTTGTGATTTCATTTAGTCTAAGTCAATACGTATGTTGTGATTTCATTTAGTCTAAGTCAATACGTTTGATGTCAGTTCATTTAGTCTAAGTCAATACGTTTGTTGTGAGTTCATTTAGTCTAAGTCAATACGTTTGTTGTGAGTTCATTTAGTCTAAGTCAATACGTTTGTTGTGAGTTCATTTAGTCTAAGTCAATACGTTTGTTGTGATTTCATTTAGTCTAAGTCAATACGTTTGTTGTGAGTTCATTTAGTCTAAGTCAATACGTTTGTTGTGATTTCATTTAGTCTAAGTCAATACGTTTGTTGTAATTTTATTTAGTCTAAGTCAATACGTTTGATGTCAGTTCATTTAGTCTAAGTCAATACGTTTGTTGTGAGTTCATTTAGTCTAAGTCAATACGTTTGTTGTGAGTTCATTTAGTCTAAGTCAACACGTTTGTTGTGAGTTCATTTAGTCTAAGTCAATACGTTTGTTGTGATTTCATTTAGTCTAAGACAATACGTTTGTTGTGAGTTCATTTAGTCTAAGTCAATACGTTTGTTGTGAGTTCATTTAGTCTAAGTCAATACGTTTGATGTCAGTTCATTTAGTCTAAGTCAATACGTTTGTTGTGAGTTCATTTAGTCTAAGTCAATACGTTTGTTGTGATTTCATTTAGTCTAAGTCAATACGTTTGTTGTGAGTTCATTTAGTCTAAGTCAATACGTTTGTTGTGAGTTCATTTAGTCTAAGTCAATACGTTTGTTGTGAGTTCATTTAGTCTAAGTCAATACGTTTGTTGTGAGTTCATTTAGTCTAAGTCAATACGTTTGTTGTGATTTCATTTAGTCTAAGTCAATACGTTTGATGTCAGTTCATTTAGTCTAAGTCAATACGTTTGTTGTGAGTTCATTTAGTCTAAGTCAATACGTTTGTTGTGAGTTCATTTAGTCTAAGTCAATACGTTTGTTGTGAGTTCATTTAGTCTAAGTCAATACGTTTGTTGTGAGTTCATTTAGTCTAAGTCAATACGTTTGTTGTGAGTTCATTTAGTCTAAGTCAATACGTTTGTTGTGAGTTCATTTAGTCTAAGTCAATACGTTTGTTGTGATTTCATTTAGTCTAAGTCAATACGTTTGTT
Source organism: Saccoglossus kowalevskii (assembly GCF_978046115.1). NCBI lineage: Eukaryota > Metazoa > Hemichordata > Enteropneusta > Harrimaniidae > Saccoglossus > Saccoglossus kowalevskii. The sequence continues at coordinate 683,146 of NC_140652.1, forward strand.
GTGAGTTCATTTAGTCTAAGTCAATACGTTTGTTGTGATTTCATTTAGTCTAAGTCAATACGTTTGTTGTGATTTCATTTAGTCTAAGTCAATACGTTTGATGTCAGTTCATTTAGTCTAAGTCAATACGTTTGTTGTGAGTTCATTTAGTCTAAGTCAATACGTTTGTTGTGAGTTCATTTGGTCTAAGTCAATACGTTTGTTGTGAGTTCATTTAGTCTAAGTCAATACGTTTGTTGTGATTTCATTTAGTCTAAGTCAATACGTTTGTTGTGAGTTCATTTAGTCTAAGTCAATACGTTTGTTGTGAGTTCATTCAGTCTAAGTCAATACGTTTGTTGTGAGTTCATTTAGTCTAAGTCAATACGTTTGGCGTGAGTTCATTTAGTCTAAGTCAATACGTTTGTTGTGAGTTCATTTAGTCTAAGTCAATACGTTTGTTGTGAGTTCATTTAGTCTAAGTCAATACGTTTGTTGCGAGTACATTTAGTCTAAGTCAATACGTTTGTTGTGAGTTCATTTAGTCTAAGTCAATACGTTTTGTGTGAGTTCATTTAGTCTAAGTCAATACGTTTGTTGTGAGTTCATTTAGTCTAAGTCAATACGTTTGTCGTGAGTTCATTTAGTCTAAGTCAATACGTTTGTTGTGATTTCATTTAGTCTAAGTCAATACGTTTGATGTCAGTTCATTTAGTCTAAGTCAATACGTTTGTTGTGAGTTCATTTAGTCTAAGTCAATACGTTTGTTGTGAGTTCATTTAGTCTAAGTCAATACGTTTGTTGTGATTTCATTTAGTCTAAGTCAATACGTTTGATGTCAGTTCATTTAGTCTAAGTCAATACGTTTGTTGTGAGTTCATTTAGTCTAAGTCAATACGTTTGTTGTGAGTTCATTTAGTCTAAGTCAATACGTTTGTTGTGAGTTCATTTAGTCTAAGTCAATACGTTTGTTGTGAGTTCATTTAGTCTAAGTCAATACGTTTGTTGTGAGTTCATTTAGTCTAAGTCAATACGTTTGTTGTGAGTTCATTTAGTCTAAGTCAGTACGTTTGTTGTGATTTCATTTAGTCTAAGACAATACGTTTGTTGTGAGTTCATTTAGTCTAAGTCAATACGTTTGTTGTGATTTCATTTAGTCTAAGTCAATACGTGTGTTGTGAGTTCATTTAGTCTAAGTCAATACGTTTGTTGTGAGTTCATTTAGTCTAAGTCAATACGTTTGTTGTGATTTCATTTAGTCTAAGTCAATACGTTTGTTGTGAGTTCATTTAGTCTAAGTCAATACGTTTGTTGTGAGTTCATTTAGTCTAAGTCAATACGTTTGTTGTGAGTTCATTTAGTCTAAGTCAATACGTTTGTTGTGAGTTCATTTAGTCTAAGTCAATACGTTTGTTGTGAGTTCATTTAGTCTAAGTCAATACGTTTGGTGTGAGTTCATTTAGTCTAAGTCAATACGTTTGTTGTGAGTTCATTTAGTCTAAGTCAATACGTTTGGTGTGGGTTCATTTAGTCTAAGTCAATACGTTTGGTGTGGGTTCATTTAGTCTAAGTCAATACGTTTGTTGTGAGTTCATTTAGTCTAAGTCAATACGTTTGTTGTGAGTTCATTTAGTCTAAGTCAATACGTTTGTTGTGAGTTCATTTAGTCTAAGTCAATACGTTTGTTGTGAGTTCTTTTAGTCTAAGTCAATACGTTTGTTGTGAGTTCATTAAGTCTAAGTCAATACGTTTGTTGTGATTTCATTTAGTCTAAGTCAATACGTTTGTTGTGATTTCATTTAGTCTAAGTCAATACGTTTGATGTCAGTTCATTTAGTCTAAGTCAATACGTTTGTTGTGAGTTCATTTAGTCTAAGTCAATACGTTTGTTGTGAGTTCATTTAGTCTAAGTCAATACGTTTGTTGTGAGTTCATTTAGTCTAAGTCAATACGTTTGGTGTGGGTTCATTTAGTCTAAGTCAATACGTTTGTTGTGATTTCATTTAGTCTAAGTCAATACGTTTGTTGTGAGTTCATTTAGTCTAAGTCAATACGTTTGGCGTGAGTTCATTTAGTCTAAGTCAATACGTTTGGCGTGAGTTCATTTAGTCTAAGTCAATACGTTTGGTGTGAGTTCATTTAGTCTAAGTCAATACGTTTGTTGTGATTTCATTTAGTCTAAGTCAATTCGTTTGTTGTGAGTTCATTTAGTCTAAGTCAATACGTTTGTTGTGAGTTCATTTAGTCTAAGTCAATACGTTTGTTGTGATTTCATTTAGTCTAAGTCAATACGTTTGATGTCAGTTCATTTAGTCTAAGTCAATACGTTTGTTGTGAGTTCATTTAGTCTAAGTCAATACGTTTGTTGTGAGTTCATTTAGTCTAAGTCAATACGTTTGGTGTGGGTTCATTTAGTCTAAGTCATAACGTTTGTTGTGATTTCATTTAGTCTAAGTCAATACGTTTGATGTCAGTTCATTTAGTCTAAGTCAATACGTTTGGTGTGGGTTCATTTAGTCTAAGTCAATACGTTTGTTGTGATTTCATTTAGTCTAAGTCAATACGTTTGTTGTGAGTTCATTTAGTCTAAGTCAATACGTTTGGCGTGAGTTCATTAAGTCTAAGTCAATGCGTTTGGTGTGAGTTCATTTAGTCTAAGTCAATACGTTTGTTGTGAGTTCATTTAGTCTAAGTCAATACGTTTGGTGTGGGTTCATTTAGTCTAAGTCAATACATTTGGTGTGGGTTCATTTAGTCTAAGTCAATACGTTTGTTGTGAGTTCATTTAGTCTAAGTCAATACGTTTGGTGTGAGTTCATTTAGTCTAAGTCAATACGTTTGGTGTGGATTCATTTAGTCTAAGTCAATACGTATGATGTGAGTTCTTTTAGTCTAAGTCAATACGTTTGTTGTGAGTTCATTTAGTCTAAGTCAATACGTTTGTTGTGATTTCATTTAGTCTAAGTCAATACGTTTGTTGTGATTTCATTTAGTCTAAGTCAATACGTTTGATGTCAGTTCATTTAGTCTAAGTCCATACGTTTGTTGTGAGTTCATTTAGTCTAAGTCAATACGTTTGTTGTGAGTTCATTTAGTCTAAGTCAATACGTTTGTTGTGAGTTCATTTAGTCTAAGTCAATACGTTTGTTGTGAGTTCATTTAGTCTAAGTCAATACGTTTGTTGTGATTTCATTTAGTCTAAGTCAATACGTTTGATGTCAGTTCATTTAGTCTATGTCAATACGTTTGTTGTGAGTTCATTTAGTCTAAGTCAATACGTTTGTTGTGAGTTCATTTAGTCTAAGTCAATACGTTTGTTGTGAGTTCATTTAGTCTAAGTCAATACGTTTGTTGTGAGTTCATTTAGTCTAAGTCAATACGTTTGTTGTGAGTTCATTTAGTCTAAGTCAATACGTTTGGTGTGGGTTCATTTAGTCTAAGTCAATACGTTTGGTGTGGGTTCATTTAGTCTAAGTCAATACGTTTGTTGTGAGTTCATTTAGTCTAAGTCAATACGTTTGTTGTGAGTTCATTTAGTCTAAGTCAATACGTTTGTAGTAAGTTCTTTTAGTCTAAGTCAATACGTTTGATGTCAGTTCATTTAGTCTAAGTCAATACGTTTGTTGTGAGTTCATTTAGTCTAAGTCAATACGTTTGTTGTGATTTCATTTAGTCTAAGTCAATACGTTTGTTGTGATTTCATTTAGTCTAAGTCAATACGTTTGATGTCAGTTCATTTAGTCTAAGTCAATACGTTTGTTGTGAGTTCATTTAGTCTAAGTAAATACGTTTGTTGTGAGTTCATGTAGTCTAAGTCAATACGTTTGTTGTGAGTTCATTTAGTCTAAGTCAATATGTTTGTTGTGATTTCATTTAGTCTACGTCAATACGTAGGTTGTGAGTTCATTTGGTCTAAGTCAATACGTTTCTTGTGAGTTCATTTAGTCTAAGTCAATACGTTTGTTGTGAGTTCATTTAGTCTAAGTCAATACGTTTGTTGTGAGTTCATTTAGTCTAAGTCAATACGTTTGTTGTGATTTCATTTAGTCTAAGTCAATACGTTTGTTGTGAGTTCATTTAGTCTAAGTCAATACGTTTGTAGTAAGTTCTTTTAGTCTAAGTCAATACGTTTGATGTCAGTTCATTTAGTCTAAGTCAATACGTTTGTTGTGAGTTCATTTAGTCTAAGTCAATACGTTTGTTGTGATTTCATTTAGTCTAAGTCAATACGTTTGTTGTGATTTCATTTAGTCTAAGTCAATACGTTTGATGTCAGTTCATTTAGTCTAAGTCAATACGTTTGTTGTGAGTTCATTTAGTCTAAGTAAATACGTTTGTTGTGAGTTCATGTAGTCTAAGTCAATACGTTTGTTGTGAGTTCATTTAGTCTAAGTCAATATGTTTGTTGTGATTTCATTTAGTCTACGTCAATACGTAGGTTGTGAGTTCATTTGGTCTAAGTCAATACGTTTCTTGTGAGTTCATTTAGTCTAAGTCAATACGTTTGTTGTGATTTCATTTAGTCTAAGTCAATACGTTTGATGTCAGTTCATTTAATCTAAGTCAATACGTTTGTTGTGATTTCATTTAGTCTAAGTCAATACGTTTGTTGTGAGTTCATTTAGTCTAAGTCAATACATTTGTTGTGAGTTCATTTAGTCTAAGTCAATACGTTTGTTGTGATTTCATTTAGTCTATGTCAATACGTTTGATGTCAGTTCATTTAGTCTAAGTCAATACGTTTGTTGTGAGTTCATTTAGTCTAAGTCAATACGTTTGTTGTGAGTTCATTTAGTCTAAGTCAATACGTTTGTTGTGAGTTCATTTAGTCTAAGTCAATACGTTTGTTGTGAGTTCATTTAGTCTAAGTCAATACGTTTGTTGTGATTTCATTTAGTCTAAGTCAATACGTTTGATGTCAGTTCATTTAGTCTATGTCAATACGTTTGTTGTGAGTTCATTTAGTCTAAGTCAATACGTTTGTTGTGAGTTCATTTAGTCTAAGTCAATACGTTTGTTGTGAGTTCATTTAGTCTAAGTCAATACGTTTGTTGTGAGTTCATTTAGTCTAAGTCAATACGTTTGTTGTGAGTTCATTTAGTCTAAGTCAATACGTTTGTTGTGAGTTCATTTAGTCTAAGTCAATACGTTTGTTGTGATTTCATTTAGTCTAAGACAATAGGTTTGTTGTGAGTTCATTTAGTCTAAGTCAATACGTTTGTTGTGATTTCATTTAGTCTAAGTCAATACGTATGTTGTGATTTCATTTAGTCTAAGTCAATACGTTTGATGTCAGTTCATTTAGTCTAAGTCAATACGTTTGTTGTGAGTTCATTTAGTCTAAGTCAATACGTTTGTTGTGAGTTCATTTAGTCTAAGTCAATACGTTTGTTGTGAGTTCATTTAGTCTAAGTCAATACGTTTGTTGTGATTTCATTTAGTCTAAGTCAATACGTTTGTTGTGAGTTCATTTAGTCTAAGTCAATACGTTTGTTGTGATTTCATTTAGTCTAAGTCAATACGTTTGTTGTAATTTTATTTAGTCTAAGTCAATACGTTTGATGTCAGTTCATTTAGTCTAAGTCAATACGTTTGTTGTGAGTTCATTTAGTCTAAGTCAATACGTTTGTTGTGAGTTCATTTAGTCTAAGTCAACACGTTTGTTGTGAGTTCATTTAGTCTAAGTCAATACGTTTGTTGTGATTTCATTTAGTCTAAGACAATACGTTTGTTGTGAGTTCATTTAGTCTAAGTCAATACGTTTGTTGTGAGTTCATTTAGTCTAAGTCAATACGTTTGATGTCAGTTCATTTAGTCTAAGTCAATACGTTTGTTGTGAGTTCATTTAGTCTAAGTCAATACGTTTGTTGTGATTTCATTTAGTCTAAGTCAATACGTTTGTTGTGAGTTCATTTAGTCTAAGTCAATACGTTTGTTGTGAGTTCATTTAGTCTAAGTCAATACGTTTGTTGTGAGTTCATTTAGTCTAAGTCAATACGTTTGTTGTGAGTTCATTCAGTCTAAGTCAATACGTTTGTTGTGATTTCATTTAGTCTAAGTCAATACGTTTGATGTCAGTTCATTTAGTCTAAGTCAATACGTTTGTTGTGAGTTCATTTAGTCTAAGTCAATACGTTTGTTGTGAGTTCATTTAGTCTAAGTCAATACGTTTGTTGTGAGTTCATTTAGTCTAAGTCAATACGTTTGTTGTGAGTTCATATAGTCTAAGTCAATACGTTTGTTGTGAGTTCATTTAGTCTAAGTCAATACGTTTGTTGTGAGTTCATTTAGTCTAAGTCAATACGTTTGTTGTGATTTCATTTAGTCTAAGTCAATACGTTTGTTGTGAGTTCATTTAGTCTAAGTCAATACGTTTGTTGTGATTTCATTTAGTCTAAGTCAATACGTTTGTTGTGATTTCATTTAGTCTAAGTCAATACGTTTGATGTCAGTTCATTTAGTCTAAGTCAATACGTTTGTTGTGAGTTCATTTAGTCTAAGTCAATACGTTTGTTGTGAGTTCATTTGGTCTAAGTCAATACGTTTGTTGTGAGTTCATTTAGTCTAAGTCAATACGTTTGTTGTGATTTCATTTAGTCTAAGTCAATACGTTTGTTGTGAGTTCATTTAGTCTAAGTCAATACGTTTGTTGTGAGTTCATTCAGTCTAAGTCAATACGTTTGTTGTGAGTTCATTTAGTCTAAGTCAATACGTTTGGCGTGAGTTCATTTAGTCTAAGTCAATACGTTTGTTGTGAGTTCATTTAGTCTAAGTCAATACGTTTGTTGTGAGTTCATTTAGTCTAAGTCAATACGTTTGTTGCGAGTACATTTAGTCTAAGTCAATACGTTTGTTGTGAGTTCATTTAGTCTAAGTCAATACGTTTGTTGTGATTTCATTTAGTCTAAGTCAATACGTTTGTTGTGAGTTCATTTAGTCTAAGTCAATACGTTTGTTGTGATTTCATTTAGTCTAAGTCAATACGTTTGTTGTGATTTCATTTAGTCTAAGTCAATACGTTTGATGTCAGTTCATTTAGTCTAAGTCAATACGTTTGTTGTGAGTTCATTTAGTCTAAGTCAATACGTTTGTTGTGAGTTCATTTGGTCTAAGTCAATACGTTTGTTGTGAGTTCATTTAGTCTAAGTCAATACGTTTGTTGTGATTTCATTTAGTCTAAGTCAATACGTTTGTTGTGAGTTCATTTAGTCTAAGTCAATACGTTTGTTGTGAGTTCATTCAGTCTAAGTCAATACGTTTGTTGTGAGTTCATTTAGTCTAAGTCAATACGTTTGGCGTGAGTTCATTTAGTCTAAGTCAATACGTTTGTTGTGAGTTCATTTAGTCTAAGTCAATACGTTTGTTGTGAGTTCATTTAGTCTAAGTCAATACGTTTGTTGCGAGTACATTTAGTCTAAGTCAATACGTTTGTTGTGAGTTCATTTAGTCTAAGTCAATACGTTTGTTGTGAGTTCATTTAGTCTAAGTCAATACGTTTGGTGTGGGTTCATTTAGTCTAAGTCAATACGTTTGTTGTGATTTCATTTAGTCTAAGTCAATACGTTTGTTGTGAGTTCATTTAGTCTAAGTCAATACGTTTGGCGTGAGTTCATTTAGTCTAAGTCAATACGTTTGGCGTGAGTTCATTTAGTCTAAGTCAATACGTTTGGTGTGAGTTCATTTAGTCTAAGTCAATACGTTTGTTGTGATTTCATTTAGTCTAAGTCAATTCGTTTGTTGTGAGTTCATTTAGTCTAAGTCAATACGTTTGTTGTGAGTTCATTTAGTCTAAGTCAATACGTTTGTTGTGATTTCATTTAGTCTAAGTCAATACGTTTGATGTCAGTTCATTTAGTCTAAGTCAATACGTTTGTTGTGAGTTCATTTAGTCTAAGTCAATACGTTTGTTGTGAGTTCATTTAGTCTAAGTCAATACGTTTGGTGTGGGTTCATTTAGTCTAAGTCATAACGTTTGTTGTGATTTCATTTAGTCTAAGTCAATACGTTTGATGTCAGTTCATTTAGTCTAAGTCAATACGTTTGGTGTGGGTTCATTTAGTCTAAGTCAATACGTTTGTTGTGATTTCATTTTGTCTAAGTCAATACGTTTGTTGTGAGTTCATTTAGTCTAAGTCAATACGTTTGGTGTGGGTTCATTTAGTCTAAGTCAATACATTTGGTGTGGGTTCATTTAGTCTAAGTCAATACGTTTCTTGTGAGTTCATTTAGTCTAAGTCAATACGTTTGTTGTGAGTTCATTTAGTCTAAGTCAATACGTTTGGTGTGGATTCATTTAGTCTAAGTCAATACGTATGATGTGAGTTCTTTTAGTCTAAGTCAATACGTTTGTTGTGAGTTCATTTAGTCTAAGTCAATACGTTTGTTGTGATTTCATTTAGTCTAAGTCAATACGTTTGTTGTGATTTCATTTAGTCTAAGTCAATACGTTTGATGTCAGTTCATTTAGTCTAAGTCCATACGTTTGTTGTGAGTTCATTTAGTCTAAGTCAATACGTTTGTTGTGAGTTCATTTAGTCTAAGTCAATACGTTTGTTGTGAGTTCATTTAGTCTAAGTCAATACGTTTGTTGTGATTTCATTTAGTCTAAGTCAATACGTTTGTTGTGAGTTCATTTAGTCTAAGTCAATACGTTTGTTGTGAGTTCATTTAGTCTAAGTCAATACGTTTGTTGTGATTTCATTTAGTCTAAGTCAATACGTTTGATGTCAGTTCATTTAGTCTAAGTCAATACGTTTGTTGTGAGTTCATTTAGTCTAAGTCAATACGTTTGTTGTGAGTTCATTTAGTCTAAGTCAATACGTTTGTTGTGAGTTCATTTAGTCTAAGTCAATACGTTTGTTGTGAGTTCATTTAGTCTAAGTCAATACGTTTGTTGTGAGTTCATTTAGTCTAAGTCAATACGTTTGTTGTGATTTCATTTAGTCTAAGTCAATACGTTTGGTGTCAGTTCATTTAGTCTAAGTCAATACGTTTGTTGTGAGTTCATTTAGTCTAAGTCAATACGTTTGTTGTGAGTTCATTTAGTCTAAGTCAATACATTTGTTGTGAGTTCATTTAGTCTAAGTCAATACGTTTGTTGTGAGTTCATTTAGTCTAAGTCAATACGTTTGTTGTGAGTTCATTTAGTCTAAGTCAATACGTTTGTTGTGAGTTCATTTAGTCTAAGTCAATACGTTTGGCGTGAGTTCATTTAGTCTAAGTCAATACGTTTGGCGTGAGTTCATTTAGTCTAAGTCAATACGTTTGGTGTGAGTTCATTTAGTCTAAGTCAATACGTTTGTTGTGAGTTCATTTAGTCTAAGTCAATACGTTTGGTGTGGGTTCATTTAGTCTAAGTCAATACATTTGGTGTGGGTTCATTTAGTCTAAGTCAATACGTTTGTTGTGAGTTCATTTAGTCTAAGTCAATACGTTTGTTGTGAGTTCATTTAGTCTAAGTCAATACGTTTGTAGTAAGTTCTTTTAGTCTAAGTCAATACGTTTGTTGTGAGTTCATTTAGTCTAAGTCAATACGTTTGTTGTGATTTCATTTAGTCTAAGTCAATACGTTTGATGTCAGTTCATTTAGTCTAAGTCAATACGTTTGTTGTGAGTTCATTTAGTCTAAGTCAATACGTTTGTTGTGATTTCATTTAGTCTAAGTCAATACGTTTGTTGTGATTTCATTTAGTCTAAGTCAATACGTTTGATGTCAGTTCATTTAGTCTAAGTCAATACGTTTGTTGTGAGTTCATTTAGTCTAAGTAAATACGTTTGTTGTGAGTTCATGTAGTCTAAGTCAATACGTTTGTTGTGAGTTCATTTAGTCTAAGTCAATATGTTTGTTGTGATTTCATTTAGTCTAAGTCAATACGTAGGTTGTGAGTTCATTTGGTCTAAGTCAATACGTTTCTTGTGAGTTCATTTAGTCTAAGTCAATACGTTTGTTGTGATTTCATTTAGTCTAAGTCAATACGTTTGATGTCAGTTCATTTAGTCTAAGTCAATACGTTTGTTGTGAGTTCATGTAGTCTAAGTCAATACGTTTGATGTCAGTTCATTTAGTCTAAGTCAATACGTTTGTTGTGAGTTCATTTAGTCTAAGTCAATACGTTTGTTGTGAGTTCATTTAGTCTAAGTCAATACGTTTGTTGTGAGTTCATTTAGTCTAAGTCAATACGTTTGTTGTGAGTTCATTTAGTCTAAGACAATACGTTTGTTGTGAGTTCATTTAGTCTAAGTCAATACGTTTGTTGTGAGTTCATTTAGTCTAAGTCAATACGTTTGTTGTGATTTCATTTAGTCTAAGTCAATACGTTTGATGTCAGTTCATTTAGTCTAAGTCAATACGTTTGTTGTGAGTTCATTTAGTCTAAGTCAATACGTTTGTTGTGAGTTCATTTAGTCTAAGTCAATATGTTTGTTGTGAGTTCATTTAGTCTAAGTCAATACGCTTGTTGTGATTTCATTTAGTCTAAGTCAATACGTTTGTTGTGAGTTCATTTAGTCTAAGTCAATACGTTTGTTGTGATTTCATTTAGTCTAAGTCAATACGTTTGATGTCAGTTCATTTAGTCTATGTCAATACGTTTGTTGTGAGTTCATTTAGTCTAAGTCAATACGTTTGTTGTGAGTTCATTTAGTCTAAGTCAATACGTTTGTTGTGAGTTCATTTAGTCTAAGTCAATACGTTTGTTGTGAGTTCATTTAGTCTAAGTCAATACGTTTGTTGTGAGTTCATTTAGTCTAAGTCAATACGTTTGTTGTGATTTCATTTAGTCTAAGACAATACGTTTGTTGTGAGTTCATTTAGTCTAAGTCAATACGTTTGTTGTGATTTCATTTAGTCTAAGTCAATACGTATGTTGTGATTTCATTTAGTCTAAGTCAATACGTTTGATGTCAGTTCATTTAGTCTAAGTCAATACGTTTGTTGTGAGTTCATTTAGTCTAAGTCAATACGTTTGTTGTGAGTTCATTTAGTCTAAGTCAACACGTTTGTTGTGAGTTCATTTAGTCTAAGTCAATACGTTTGTTGTGATTTCATTTAGTCTAAGACAATACGTTTGTTGTGAGTTCATTTAGTCTAAGTCAATACGTTTGTTGTGAGTTCATTTAGTCTAAGTCAATACGTTTGATGTCAGTTCATTTAGTCTAAGTCAATACGTTTGTTGTGAGTTCATTTAGTCTAAGTCAATACGTTTGTTGTGATTTCGTTTAGTCTAAGTCAATACGTTTGTTGTGAGTTCATTTAGTCTAAGTCAATACGTTTGTTGTGAGTTCATTTAGTCTAAGTCAATACGTTTGTTGTGAGTTCATTTAGTCTAAGTCAATACGTTTGTTGTGAGTTCATTTAGTCTAAGTCAATACGTTTGTTGTGATTTCATTTAGTCTAAGTCAATACGTTTGATGTCAGTTCATTTAGTCTAAGTCAATACGTTTGTTGTGAGTTCATTTAGTCTAAGTCAATACGTTTGTTGTGAGTTCATTTAGTCTAAGTCAATACGTTTGTTGTGAGTTCATTTAGTCTAAGTCAATACGATTGTTGTGAGTTCATTTAGTCTAAGTCAATACGTTTGTTGTGAGTTCATTTAGTCTAAGTCAATACGTTTGTTGTGAGTTCATTTAGTCTAAGTCAATACGTTTGTTGTGATTTCATTTAGTCTAAGTCAATACGTTTGTTGTGAGTTCATTTAGTCTAAGTCAATACGTTTGTTGTGATTTCATTTAGTCTAAGTCATTACGTTTGTTGTGATTTCATTTAGTCTAAGTCAATACGTTTGATGTCAGTTCATTTAGTCTAAGTCAATACGTTTGTTGTGAGTTCATTTAGTCTAAGTCAATACGTTTGTTGTGAGTTCATTTAGTCTAAGTCAATACGTTTGTTGTGAGTTCATTTAGTCTAAGTCAATACGTTTGTTGTGAGTTCATTTAGTCTAAGTCAATACGTTTGTTGTGATTTCATTTAGTCTAAGTCAATACGTTTGATGTCAGTTAATTTAGTCTAAGTCAATACGTTTGTTGTGAGTTCATTTAGTCTAAGTCAATACGTTTGTTGTGAGTTCATTTAGTCTAAGTCAATACGTTTGTTGTGATTTCATTTAGTCTAAGTCAATACGTTTGTTGTGAGTTCATTTAGTCTAAGTCAATACGTTTGTTGTGAGTTCATTTAGTCGAAGTCAATACGTTTGTTGTGAGTTCATTTAGTCTAAGTCAATACGTTTGTTGTGATTTCATTTAGTCTAAGACAATACGTTTGTTGTGAGTTCATTTAGTCTAAGTCAATACGTTTGTTGTGATTTCATTTAGTCTAAGTCAATACGTTTGTTGTGAGTTCATTTAGTCTAAGTCAATACGTTTGTTGTGAGTTCATTTAGTCTAAGTCAATACGTTTGTTGTGAGTTCATTTAGTCTAAGTCAATACGTTTGTTGTGAGTTCATTTAGTCTAAGTCAATACGTTTGTTGTGATTTCATTTAGTCTAAGTCAATACGTTTGTTGTGAGTTCATTTAGTCTAAGTCAATACGTTTGTTGTGAGTTCATTTAGTCTAAGTCAATACGTTTGTTGTGATTTCATTTAGTCTAAGTCAATACGTTTGATGTCAGTTCATTTAGTCTAAGTCAATACGTTTGTTGTGAGTTCATTTAGTCTAAGTCAATACGTTTGTTGTGAGTTCATTTAGTCTAAGTCAATACGTTTGTTGTGAGTTCATTTAGTCTAAGTCAATACGTTTGTTGTGAGTTCATTTAGTCTAAGTCAATACGTTTGTTGTGAGTTCATTTAGTCTAAGTCAATACGTTTGTTGTGATTTCATTTAGTCTAAGTCAATACGTTTGGTGTCAGTTCATTTAGTCTAAGTCAATACGTTTGTTGTGAGTTCATTTAGTCTAAGTCAATACGTTTGTTGTGAGTTCATTTAGTCTAAGTCAATACATTTGTTGTGAGTTCATTTAGTCTAAGTCAATACGTTTGTTGTGAGTTCATTTAGTCTAAGTCAATACGTTTGTTGTGAGTTCATTTAGTCTAAGTCAATACGTTTGTTGTGAGTTCATTTAGTCTAAGTCAATACGTTTGGCGTGAGTTCATTTAGTCTAAGTCAATACGTTTGGCGTGAGTTCATTTAGTCTAAGTCAATACGTTTGGTGTGAGTTCATTTAGTCTAAGTCAATACGTTTGTTGTGAGTTCATTTAGTCTAAGTCAATACGTTTGGTGTGGGTTCATTTAGTCTAAGTCAATACGTTTGGTGTGGGTTCATTTAGTCTAAGTCAATACGTTTGTTGTGAGTTCATTTAGTCTAAGTCAATACGTTTGTTGTGAGTTCATTTAGTCTAAGTCAATACGTTTGTAGTAAGTTCTTTTAGTCTAAGTCAATACGTTTGTTGTGAGTTCATTTAGTCTAAGTCAATACGTTTGTTGTGATTTCATTTAGTCTAAGTCAATACGTTTGATGTCAGTTCATTTAGTCTAAGTCAATACGTTTGTTGTGAGTTCATTTAGTCTAAGTCAATACGTTTGTTGTGATTTCATTTAGTCTAAGTCAATACGTTTGTTGTGATTTCATTTAGTCTAAGTCAATACGTTTGATGTCAGTTCATTTAGTCTAAGTCAATACGTTTGTTGTGAGTTCATTTAGTCTAAGTAAATACGTTTGTTGTGAGTTCATGTAGTCTAAGTCAATACGTTTGTTGTGAGTTCATTTAGTCTAAGTCAATATGTTTGTTGTGATTTCATTTAGTCTAAGTCAATACGTAGGTTGTGAGTTCATTTGGTCTAAGTCAATACGTTTCTTGTGAGTTCATTTAGTCTAAGTCAATACGTTTGTTGTGATTTCATTTAGTCTAAGTCAATACGTTTGATGTCAGTTCATTTAGTCTAAGTCAATACGTTTGTTGTGAGTTCATGTAGTCTAAGTCAATACGTTTGATGTCAGTTCATTTAGTCTAAGTCAATACGTTTGTTGTGAGTTCATTTAGTCTAAGTCAATACGTTTGTTGTGAGTTCATTTAGTCTAAGTCAATACGTTTGTTGTGAGTTCATTTAGTCTAAGTCAATACGTTTGTTGTGAGTTCATTTAGTCTAAGACAATACGTTTGTTGTGAGTTCATTTAGTCTAAGTCAATACGTTTGTTGTGAGTTCATTTAGTCTAAGTCAATACGTATGTTGTGATTTCATTTAGTCTAAGTCAATACGTTTGATGTCAGTTCATTTAGTCTAAGTCAATACGTTTGTTGTGAGTTCATTTAGTCTAAGTCAATACGTTTGTTGTGAGTTCATTTAGTCTAAGTCAACACGTTTGTTGTGAGTTCATTTAGTCTAAGTCAATACGTTTGTTGTGATTTCATTTAGTCTAAGACAATACGTTTGTTGTGAGTTCATTTAGTCTAAGTCAATACGTTTGTTGTGAGTTCATTTAGTCTAAGTCAATACGTTTGATGTCAGTTCATTTAGTCTAAGTCAATACGTTTGTTGTGAGTTCATTTAGTCTAAGTCAATACGTTTGTTGTGATTTCGTTTAGTCTAAGTCAATACGTTTGTTGTGAGTTCATTTAGTCTAAGTCAATACGTTTGTTGTGAGTTCATTTAGTCTAAGTCAATACGTTTGTTGTGAGTTCATTTAGTCTAAGTCAATACGTTTGTTGTGAGTTCATTTAGTCTAAGTCAATACGTTTGTTGTGATTTCATTTAGTCTAAGTCAATACGTTTGATGTCAGTTCATTTAGTCTAAGTCAATACGTTTGTTGTGAGTTCATTTAGTCTAAGTCAATACGTTTGTTGTGAGTTCATTTAGTCTAAGTCAATACGTTTGTTGTGAGTTCATTTAGTCTAAGTCAATACGATTGTTGTGAGTTCATTTAGTCTAAGTCAATACGTTTGTTGTGAGTTCATTTAGTCTAAGTCAATACGTTTGTTGTGAGTTCATTTAGTCTAAGTCAATACGTTTGTTGTGATTTCATTTAGTCTAAGTCAATACGTTTGTTGTGAGTTCATTTAGTCTAAGTCAATACGTTTGTTGTGATTTCATTTAGTCTAAGTCATTACGTTTGTTGTGATTTCATTTAGTCTAAGTCAATACGTTTGATGTCAGTTCATTTAGTCTAAGTCAATACGTTTGTTGTGAGTTCATTTAGTCTAAGTCAATACGTTTGTTGTGAGTTCATTTAGTCTAAGTCAATACGTTTGTTGTGAGTTCATTTAGTCTAAGTCAATACGTTTGTTGTGAGTTCATTTAGTCTAAGTCAATACGTTTGTTGTGATTTCATTTAGTCTAAGTCAATACGTTTGATGTCAGTTAATTTAGTCTAAGTCAATACGTTTGTTGTGAGTTCATTTAGTCTAAGTCAATACGTTTGTTGTGAGTTCATTTAGTCTAAGTCAATACGTTTGTTGTGATTTCATTTAGTCTAAGTCAATACGTTTGTTGTGAGTTCATTTAGTCTAAGTCAATACGTTTGTTGTGAGTTCATTTAGTCGAAGTCAATACGTTTGTTGTGAGTTCATTTAGTCTAAGTCAATACGTTTGTTGTGATTTCATTTAGTCTAAGACAATACGTTTGTTGTGAGTTCATTTAGTCTAAGTCAATACGTTTGTTGTGATTTCATTTAGTCTAAGTCAATACGTTTGTTGTGAGTTCATTTAGTCTAAGTCAATACGTTTGTTGTGAGTTCATTTAGTCTAAGTCAATACGTTTGTTGTGATTTCATTTAGTCTAAGTCAATACGTTTGTTGTGAGTTCATTTAGTCTAAGTCAATACGTTTGTTGTGAGTTCATTTAGTCTAAGTCAATACGTTTGTTGTGAGTTCATTTAGTCTAAGTCAATACGTTTGTTGTGAGTTCATTTAGTCTAAGTCAATACGTTTGTTGTGAGTTCATTTAGTCTAAGTCAATACGTTTGTTGTGAGTTCATTTAGTCTAAGTCAATACGTTTGGTGTGAGTTCATTTAGTCTAAGTCAATACGTTTGTTGTGAGTTCATTTAGTCTAAGTCAATACGTTTGGTGTGGGTTCATTTAGTCTAAGTCAATACGTTTGGTGTGGGTTCATTTAGTCTAAGTCAATACGTTTGTTGTGAGTTCATTTAGTCTAAGTCAATACGTTTGTTGTGAGTTCATTTAGTCTAAGTCAATACGTTTGTTGTGAGTTCATTTAGTCTAAGTCAATACGTTTGTTGTGAGTTCTTTTAGTCTAAGTCAATACGTTTGTTGTGAGTTCATTTAGTCTAAGTCAATACGTTTGTTGTGATTTCATTTAGTCTAAGTCAATACGTTTGATGTCAGTTCATTTAGTCTAAGTCAATACGTTTGTTGTGAGTTCATTTAGTCTAAGTCAATACGTTTGTTGTGATTTCATTTAGTCTAAGTCAATACGTTTGTTGTGATTTCATTTAGTCTAAGTCAATACGTTTGATGTCAGTTCATTTAGTCTAAGTCAATACGTTTGTTGTGAGTTCATTTAGTCTAAGTCAATACGTTTGTTGTGAGTTCATTTAGTCTAAGTCAATACGTTTGTTGTGAGTTCATTTAGTCTAAGTCAATACGTTTGTTGTGATTTCATTTAGTCTAAGACAATACGTTTGTTGTGAGTTCATTTAGTTTAAGTCAATACGTTTGTTGTGAGTTCATTTAGTCTAAGTCAATACGTTTGATGTCAGTTCATTTAGTCTAAGTCAATACGTTTGTTGTGAGTTCATTTAGTCTAAGTCAATACGTTTGTTGTGATTTCATTTAGTTTAAGTCAATACGTTTGTTGTGAGTTCATTTAGTCTAAGTCAATACGTTTGTTGTGAGTTCATTTAGTCTAAGTCAATACGTTTGTTGTGAGTTCATTTAGTCTAAGTCAATACGTTTGTTGTGAGTTCATTTAGTCTAAGTCAATACGTTTGTTGTGATTTCATTTTGTCTAAGTCAATACGTTTGATGTCAGTTCATTTAGTCTAAGTCAATACGTTTGTTGTGAGTTCATTTAGTCTAAGTCAATACGTTTGTTGTGAGTTCATTTAGTCTAAGTCAATACGTTTGTTGTGAGTTCATTTAGTCTAAGTCAATACGTTTGTTGTGATTTCATTTAGTCTAAGACAATACGTTTGTTGTGAGTTCATTTAGTCTAAGTCAATACGTTTGTTGTGAGTTCATTTAGTCTAAGTCAATACGTTTGTTGTGATTGCATTTAGTCTAAGTCAATACGTTTGTTGTGAGTTCATTTAGTCTAAGTCAATACGTTTGTTGTGAGTTCATTTAGTCTAAGTCAATACGTTTGTTGTGAGTTCATTTAGTCTAAGTCAATACGTTTGTTGTGATTTCATTTAGTCTAAGTCAATACGTTTGATGTCAGTTCATTTAGTCTAAGTCAATACGTTTGTTGTGAGTTCATTTAGTCTAAGTCAATACGTTTGTTGTGAGTTCATTTAGTCTAAGTCAATACGTTTGTTGTGAGTTCATTTAGTCTAAGTCAATACGTTTGTTGTGAGTTCATTTAGTCTAAGTCAATACGTTTGTTGTGATTTCATTTAGTCTAAGTCAATACGTTTGTTGTGAGTTCATTTAGTCCAAGTCAATACGTTTGTTGTGAGTTCATTTAGTCTAAGTCAATACGTTTGTTGTGATTGCATTTAGTCTAAGTCAATACGTTTGTTGTGAGTTCATTTAGTCTAAGTCAATACGTTTGTTGTGAGTTCATTTAGTCTAAGTCAATACGTTTGTTGTGAGTTCATTTAGTCTAAGTCAATACGTTTGTTGTGAGTTCATTTAGTCTAAGTCAATACGTTTGTTGTGAGTTCATTTAGTCTAAGTCAATACGTTTGTTGTGAGTTCATTTAGTCTAAGTCAATACGTTTGGTGTGAGTTCATTTAGTCTAAGTCAATACGTTTGTTGTGAGTTCATTTAGTCTAAGTCAATACGTTTGGTGTGGGTTCATTTAGTCTAAGTCAATACGTTTGGTGTGGGTTCATTTAGTCTAAGTCAATACGTTTGTTGTGAGTTCATTTAGTCTAAGTCAATACGTTTGTTGTGAGTTCATTTAGTCTAAGTCAATACGTTTGTTGTGAGTTCATTTAGTCTAAGTCAATACGTTTGTTGTGAGTTCTTTTAGTCTAAGTCAATACGTTTGTTGTGAGTTCATTTAGTCTAAGTCAATACGTTTGTTGTGATTTCATTTAGTCTAAGTCAATACGTTTGATGTCAGTTCATTTAGTCTAAGTCAATACGTTTGTTGTGAGTTCATTTAGTCTAAGTCAATACGTTTGTTGTGAGTTCATTTAGTCTAAGTCAATACGTTTGTTGTGAGTTCATTTAGTCTAAGTCAATACGTTTGTTGTGAGTTCATTTAGTCTAAGTCAATACGTTTGTTGTGAGTTCATTTAGTCTAAGTCAATACGTTTGTTGTGATTTCATTTAGTCTAAGACAATACGTTTGTTGTGAGTTCATTTAGTCTAAGTCAATACGTTTGTTGTGAGTTCATTTAGTCTAAGTCAATACGTTTGTTGTGATTGCATTTAGTCTAAGTCAATACGTTTGTTGTGAGTTCATTTAGTCTAAGTCAATACGTTTGTTGTGAGTTCATTTAGTCTAAGTCAATACGTTTGTTGTGAGTTCATTTAGTCTAAGTCAATACGTTTGTTGTGATTTCATTTAGTCTAAGTCAATACGTTTGATGTCAGTTCATTTAGTCTAAGTCAATACGTTTGTTGTGAGTTCATTTAGTCTAAGTCAATACGTTTGTTGTGAGTTCATTTAGTCTAAGTCAATACGTTTGTTGTGAGTTCATTTAGTCTAAGTCAATACGTTTGTTGTGAGTTCATTTAGTCTAAGTCAATACGTTTGTTGTGATTTCATTTAGTCTAAGTCAATACGTTTGTTGTGAGTTCATTTAGTCCAAGTCAATACGTTTGTTGTGAGTTCATTTAGTCTAAGTCAATACGTTTGTTGTGATTGCATTTAGTCTAAGTCAATACGTTTGTTGTGAGTTCATTTAGTCTAAGTCAATACGTTTGTTGTGAGTTCATTTAGTCTAAGTCAATACGTTTGTTGTGAGTTCATTTAGTCTAAGTCAATACGTTTGTTGTGAGTTCATTTAGTCTAAGTCAATACGTTTGTTGTGAGTTCATTTAGTCTAAGTCAATACGTTTGTTGTGAGTTCATTTAGTCTAAGTCAATACGTTTGGTGTGAGTTCATTTAGTCTAAGTCAATACGTTTGTTGTGAGTTCATTTAGTCTAAGTCAATACGTTTGGTGTGGGTTCATTTAGTCTAAGTCAATACGTTTGGTGTGGGTTCATTTAGTCTAAGTCAATACGTTTGTTGTGAGTTCATTTAGTCTAAGTCAATACGTTTGTTGTGAGTTCATTTAGTCTAAGTCAATACGTTTGTTGTGAGTTCATTTAGTCTAAGTCAATACGTTTGTTGTGAGTTCTTTTAGTCTAAGTCAATACGTTTGTTGTGAGTTCATTTAGTCTAAGTCAATACGTTTGTTGTGATTTCATTTAGTCTAAGTCAATACGTTTGATGTCAGTTCATTTAGTCTAAGTCAATACGTTTGTTGTGAGTTCATTTAGTCTAAGTCAATACGTTTGTTGTGAGTTCATTTAGTCTAAGTCAATACGTATGTTGTGATTTCATTTAGTCTAAGTCAATACGTTTGATGTCAGTTCATTTAGTCTAAGTCAATACGTTTGTTGTGAGTTCATTTAGTCTAAGTCAATACGTTTGTTGTGAGTTCATTTAGTCTAAGTCAACACGTTTGTTGTGAGTTCATTTAGTCTAAGTCAATACGTTTGTTGTGAGTTCATTTAGTCTAAGTCAATACGTTTGTTGTGAGTTCATTTAGTCTAAGTCAATACGTTTGTTGTGAGTTCATTTAGTCTAAGTCAATACGTTTGTTGTGAGTTCATTTAGTCTAAGTCAATACGTTTGTTGTGAGTTCATTTAGTCTAAGTCAATACGTTTGTTGTGATTTCATTTAGTCTAAGACAATACGTTTGTTGTGAGTTCATTTAGTCTAAGTCAATACGTTTGTTGTGATTTCATTTAGTCTAAGTCAATACGTATGTTGTGATTTCATTTAGTCTAAGTCAATACGTTTGATGTCAGTTCATTTAGTCTAAGTCAATACGTTTGTTGTGAGTTCATTTAGTCTAAGTCAATACGTTTGTTGTGAGTTCATTTAGTCTAAGTCAACACGTTTGTTGTGAGTTCATTTAGTCTAAGTCAATACGTTTGTTGTGATTTCATTTAGTCTAAGACAATACGTTTGTTGTGAGTTCATTTAGTCTAAGTCAATACGTTTGTTGTGAGTTCATTTAGTCTAAGTCAATACGTTTGATGTCAGTTCATTTAGTCTAAGTCAATACGTTTGTTGTGAGTTCATTTAGTCTAAGTCAATACGTTTGTTGTGATTTCGTTTAGTCTAAGTCAATACGTTTGTTGTGAGTTCATTTAGTCTAAGTCAATACGTTTGTTGTGAGTTCATTTAGTCTAAGTCAATACGTTTGTTGTGAGTTCATTTAGTCTAAGTCAATACGTTTGTTGTGAGTTCATTTAGTCTAAGTCAATACGTTTGTTGTGATTTCATTTAGTCTAAGTCAATACGTTTGATGTCAGTTCATTTAGTCTAAGTCAATACGTTTGTTGTGAGTTCATTTAGTCTAAGTCAATACGTTTGTTGTGAGTTCATTTAGTCTAAGTCAATACGTTTGTTGTGAGTTCATTTAGTCTAAGTCAATACGATTGTTGTGAGTTCATTTAGTCTAAGTCAATACGTTTGTTGTGAGTTCATTTAGTCTAAGTCAATACGTTTGTTGTGAGTTCATTTAGTCTAAGTCAATACGTTTGTTGTGATTTCATTTAGTCTAAGTCAATACGTTTGTTGTGAGTTCATTTAGTCTAAGTCAATACGTTTGTTGTGATTTCATTTAGTCTAAGTCATTACGTTTGTTGTGATTTCATTTAGTCTAAGTCAATACGTTTGTTGTGAGTTCATTTAGTCTAAGTCAATACGTTTGTTGTGATTTCATTTAGTCTAAGTCAATACGTTTGATGTCAGTTCATTTAGTCTAAGTCAATACGTTTGTTGTGAGTTCATTTAGTCTAAGTCAATACGTTTGTTGTGATTTCATTTAGTCTAAGTCAATACGTTTGATGTCAGTTCATTTAGTCTAAGTCAATACGTTTGTTGTGAGTTCATTTAGTCTAAGTCAATACGTTTGTTGTGAGTTCATTTAGTCTAAGTCAATACGTTTGTTGTGAGTTCATTTAGTCTAAGTCAATACGTTTGTTGTGATTTCATTTAGTCTAAGACAATACGTTTGTTGTGAGTTCATTTAGTCTAAGTCAATACGTTTGTTGTGAGTTCATTTAGTCTAAGTCAATACGTTTGATGTCAGTTCATTTAGTCTAAGTCAATACGTTTGTTGTGAGTTCATTTAGTCTAAGTCAATACGTTTGTTGTGAGTTCATTTAGTCTAAGTCAATACGTTTGTTGTGAGTTCATTTAGTCTAAGTCAATACGTTTGTTGTGATTTCATTTAGTCTAAGTCAATACGTTTGATGTCAGTTCATTTAGTCTAAGTCAATACGTTTGTTGTGAGTTCATTTAGTCTAAGTCAATACGTTTGTTGTGAGTTCATTTAGTCTAAGTCAATACGTTTGTTGTGATTTCATTTAGTCTAAGTCAATACGTTTGATGTCAGTTCATTTAGTCTAAGTCAATACGTTTGTTGTGAGTTCATTTAGTCTATGTCAATACGTTTGTTGTGAGTTCATTTAGTCTAAGTCAATACGTTTGTTGTGAGTTCATTTAGTCTAAGTCAATACGTTTGTTGTGAGTTCATTTAGTCTAAGTCAATACGTTTGTTGTGAGTTCATTTAGTCTAAGACAATACGTTTGTTGTGAGTTCATTTAGTCTAAGTCAATACGTTTGTTGTGAGTTCATTTAGTCTAAGTCAATACGTTTGGTGTGAGTTCATTTAGTCTAAGTCAATACGTTTGTTGTGAGTTCATTTAGTCTAAGTCAATACGTTTGGTGTGGGTTCATTTAGTCTAAGTCAATACGTTTGGTGTGGGTTCATTTAGTCTAAGTCAATACGTTTGTTGTGGGTTCATTTAGTCTAAGTCAATACGTTTGTTGTGAGTTCATTTAGTCTAAGTCAATACGTTTGTTGTGAGTTCATTTAGTCTAAGTCAATACGTTTGTTGTGAGTTCTTTTAGTCTAAGTCAATACGTTTGTTGTGAGTTCATTTAGTCTAAGTCAATACGTTTATTGTGATTTCATTTAGTCTAAGTCAATACGTTTGATGTCAGTTCATTTAGTCTAAGTTAATACGTTTGTTGTGAGTTCATTTAGTCTAAGTCAATACGTTTGTTGTGATTTCATTTAGTCTAAGTCAATACGTTTGATGTCAGTTCATTTAGTCTAAGTCAATACGTTTGTTGTGAGTTCATTTAGTCTAAGTCAATACGTTTGTTGTGATTTCATTTAGTCTAAGTCAATACGTTTGATGTCAGTTCATTTAGTCTAAGTCAATACGTTTGTTGTGAGTTCATTTAGTCTATGTCAATACGTTTGTTGTGAGTTCATTTAGTCTAAGTCAATACGTTTGTTGTGAGTTCATTTAGTCTAAGTCAATACGTTTGTTGTGAGTTCATTTAGTCTAAGTCAATACGTTTGTTGTGAGTTCATTTAGTCTAAGACAATACGTTTGTTGTGAGTTCATTTAGTCTAAGTCAATACGTTTGTTGTGAGTTCATTTAGTCTAAGTCAATACGTTTGGTGTGAGTTCATTTAGTCTAAGTCAATACGTTTGTTGTGAGTTCATTTAGTCTAAGTCAATACGTTTGGTGTGGGTTCATTTAGTCTAAGTCAATACGTTTGGTGTGGGTTCATTTAGTCTAAGTCAATACGTTTGTTGTGGGTTCATTTAGTCTAAGTCAATACGTTTGTTGTGAGTTCATTTAGTCTAAGTCAATACGTTTGTTGTGAGTTCATTTAGTCTAAGTCAATACGTTTGTTGTGAGTTCTTTTAGTCTAAGTCAATACGTTTGTTGTGAGTTCATTTAGTCTAAGTCAATACGTTTGGTGTGAGTTCATTTAGTCTAAGTCAATACGTTTGTTGTGAGTTCATTTAGTCTAAGTCAATACGTTTGTTGTGAGTTCTTTTAGTCTAAGTCAATACGTTTGTTGTGAGTTTATTTAGTCTAAGTCAATACGTTTGTTGTGATTTCATTTAGTCTAAGTCAATACGTTTGATGTCAGTTCATTTAGTCTAAGTCAATACGTTTGTTGTGAGTTCATTTAGTCTAAGTCAATACGTTTGTTGTGATTTCATTTAGTCTAAGTCAATACGTTTGTTGTGATTTCATTTAGTCTAAGTCAATACGTTTGATGTCAGTTCATTTAGTCTAAGTCAATACGTTTGTTGTGAGTTCATTTAGTCTAAGTCAATACGTTTGTTGTGAGTTCATTTAGTCTAAGTCAATATGTTTGTTGTGAGTTCATTTAGTCTAAGTCAATACGTTTGTTGTGATTTCATTTAGTCTAAGTCAATACGTTTGTTGTGATTTCATTTAGTCTAAGTCAATACGTTTGTTGTGAGTTCATTTAGTCAAAGTCAATACGTTTGTTGTGATTTCATTTAGTCTACGTCAATACGTTTGATGTCAGTTCATTTAGTCTAAGTCAATACATTTGTTGTGATTTCATTTAGTCTAAGTCAATACGTTTGATGTCAGTTCATTTAGTCTAAGTCAATACGTTTGTTGTGAGTTCATTTAGTCTAAGTCAATGCGTTTGTTGTGATTTCATTTAGTCTAAGTCAATACGTTTGTTGTGATTTCATTTAGTCTAAGTCAATACGTTTGATGTCAGTTCATTTAGTCTAAGTCAATACGTTTGTTGTGAGTTCATTTAGTCTAAGTCAATACGTTTGTTGTGAGTTCATTTAGTCTAAGTCAATACGTTTGTTGTGAGTTCATTTAGTCTAAGTCAATACGTTTGTTGTGATTTCATTTAGTCTAAGTCAATACGTTTGTTGTGATTTCATTTAGTCTAAGTCAATACGTTTGTTGTGAGTTCATTTAGTCTAAGTCAATACGTTTGTTGTGATTTCATTTAGTCTAAGTCAATACGTTTGATGTCAGTTCATTTAGTCTAAGTCAATACGTTTGTTGTGAGTTCATTTAGTCTAAGTCAATACGTTTGTTGTGAGTTCATTTAGTCTAAGTCAATACGTTTGTTGTGAGTTCATTTAGTCTAAGTCAATACGTTTGTTGTGAGTTCATTTAGTCTAAGTCAATACGTTTGTTGTGAGTTCATTTAGTCTAAGTCAATACGTTTGTTGTGATTTCATTTAGTCTAAGTCAATACGTTTGATGTCAGTTCATTTAGTCTAAGTCAATACGTTTGTTGTGAGTTCATTTAGTCTATGTCAATACGTTTGTTGTGAGTTCATTTAGTCTAAGTCAATACGTTTGTTGTGAGTTCATTTAGTCTAAGTCAATACGTTTGTTGTGAGTTCATTTAGTCTAAGTCAATACGTTTGTTGTGAGTTCATTTAGTCTAAGACAATACGTTTGTTGTGAGTTCATTTAGTCTAAGTCAATACGTTTGTTGTGAGTTCATTTAGTCTAAGTCAATACGTTTGGTGTGAGTTCACTTAGTCTAAGTCAATACGTTTGTTGTGAGTTCATTTAGTCTAAGTCAATACGTTTGGTGTGGGTTCATTTAGTCTAAGTTAATACGTTTGGTGTGGGTTCATTTAGTCTAAGTCAATACGTTTGTTGTGGGTTCATTTAGTCTAAGTCAATACGTTTGTTGTGAGTTCATTTAGTCTAAGTCAATACGTTTGTTGTGAGTTCATTTAGTCTAAGTCAATACGTTTGTTGTGAGTTCTTTTAGTCTAAGTCAATACGTTTGTTGTGAGTTCATTTAGTCTAAGTCAATACGTTTGTTGTGATTTCATTTAGTCTAAGTCAATACGTTTGATGTCAGTTCATTTAGTCTAAGTCAATACGTTTGTTGTGAGTTCATTTAGTCTAAGTCAATACGTTTGTTGTGATTTCATTTAGTCTAAGTCAATACGTTTGATGTCAGTTCATTTAGTCTAAGTCAATACGTTTGTTGTGAGTTCATTTAGTCTAAGTCAATACGTTTGTTGTGAGTTCATTTAGTCTAAGTCAATACGTTTGTTGTGAGTTCATTTAGTCTAAGTCAATACGTTTGTTGTGATTTCATTTAGTCTAAGACAATACGTTTGTTGTGAGTTCATTTAGTCTAAGTCAATACGTTTGTTGTGAGTTCATTTAGTCTAAGTCAATACGTTTGATGTCAGTTCATTTAGTCTAAGTCAATACGTTTGTTGTGAGTTCATTTAGTCTAAGTCAATACGTTTTGTTGTGAGTTCATTTAGTCTAAGTCAATACGTTTGTTGTGAGTTCATTTAGTCTAAGTCAATACGTTTGTTGTGATTTCATTTAGTCTAAGTCAATACGTTTGATGTCAGTTCATTTAGTCTAAGTCAATACGTTTGTTGTGAGTTCATTTAGTCTAAGTCAATACGTTTGTTGTGAGTTCATTTAGTCTAAGTCAATACGTTTGTTGTGAGTTCATTTAGTCTAAGTCAATACGTTTGTTGTGAGTTCATTTAGTCTAAGTCAATACGTTTGGTGTGAGTTCATTTAGTCTAAGTCAATACGTTTGTTGTGAGTTCATTTAGTCTAAGTCAATACGTTTGGTGTGGGTTCATTTAGTCTAAGTCAATACGTTTGTTGTGATTTCATTTAGTCTAAGTCAATACGTTTGTTGTGATTTCATTTAGTCTAAGTCAATACGTTTGATGTCAGTTCATTTAGTCTAAGTCAATACGTTTGTTGTGAGTTCATTTAGTCTAAGTCAATACGTTTGTTGTGAGTTCATTTAGTCTAAGTCAATACGTTTGTTGCGAGTTCATTTAGTCTAAGTCAATACGTTTGTTGTGATTTCATTTAGTCAAAGTCAATACGTTTGTTGTGAGTTCATTTAGTCTAAGTCAATACGTTTGTTGTGAGTTCATTTAGTCTAAGTCAATACGTTTGTTGTGAGTTCATTTACTCTAAGTCAATACGTTTGTTGTGAGTTCATTTAGTCCTAAGTCAATACGTTTGTTGTGAGTTCATTTAGTCTAAGTCAATACGTTTGTTGTGAGTTCATTTAGTCTAAGTCAATACGTTTGATGTCAGTTCATTTAGTCTAAGTCAATACGTTTGTTGTGAGTTCATTTAGTCTATGTCAATACGTTTGTTGTGAGTTCATTTAGTCTAAGTCAATACGTTTGTTGTGAGTTCATTTAGTCTAAGTCAATACGTTTGTTGTGAGTTCATTTAGTCTAAGTCAATACGTTTGTTGTGAGTTCATTTAGTCTAAGACAATACGTTTGTTGTGAGTTCATTTAGTCTAAGTCAATACGTTTGTTGTGAGTTCATTTAGTCTAAGTCAATACGTTTGGTGTGAGTTCATTTAGTCTAAGTCAATACGTTTGTTGTGAGTTCATTTAGTCTAAGTCAATACGTTTGGTGTGGGTTCATTTAGTCTAAGTCAATACGTTTGGTGTGGGTTCATTTAGTCTAAGTCAATACGTTTGTTGTGGGTTCATTTAGTCTAAGTCAATACGTTTGTTGTGAGTTCATTTAGTCTAAGTCAATACGTTTGTTGTGAGTTCATTTAGTCTAAGTCAATACGTTTGTTGTGAGTTCTTTTAGTCTAAGTCAATACGTTTGTTGTGAGTTCATTTAGTCTAAGTCAATACGTTTGTTGTGATTTCATTTAGTCTAAGTCAATACGTTTGATGTCAGTTCATTTAGTCTAAGTCAATACGTTTGTTGTGAGTTCATTTAGTCTAAGTCAATACGTTTGTTGTGATTTCATTTAGTCTAAATCAATACGTTTGATGTCAGTTCATTTAGTCTAAGTCAATACGTTTGTTGTGAGTTCATTTAGTCTAAGTCAATACGTTTGTTGTGAGTTCATTTAGTCTAAGTCAATACGTTTGTTGTGAGTTCATTTAGTCTAAGTCAATACGTTTGTTGTGATTTCATTTAGTCTAAGACAATACGTTTGTTGTGAGTTCATTTAGTCTAAGTCAATACGTTTGTTGTGAGTTCATTTAGTCTAAGTCAATACGTTTGATGTCAGTTCATTTAGTCTAAGTCAATACGTTTGTTGTGAGTTCATTTAGTCTAAGTCAATACGTTTGTTGTGAGTTCATTTAGTCTAAGTCAATACGTTTGTTGTGAGTTCATTTAGTCTAAGTCAATACGTTTGTTGTGAGTTCATTTAGTCTAAGTCAATACGTTTGTTGTGATTTCATTTAGTCCTAAGTCAATACGTTTGATGTCAGTTCATTTAGTCTAAGTCAATACGTTTGTTGTGAGTTCATTTAGTCTAAGTCAATACGTTTGTTGTGAGTTCATTTAGTCTAAGTCAATACGTTTGTTGTGAGTTCATTTAGTCTAAGTCAATACGTTTGTTGTGAGTTCATTTAGTCTAAGTCAATACGTTTGGTGTGAGTTCATTTAGTCTAAGTCAATACGTTTGTTGTGAGTTCATTTAGTCTAAGTCAATACGTTTGGTGTGGGTTCATTTAGTCTAAGTCAATACGTTTGTTGTGATTTCATTTTGTCTAAGTCAATACGTTTGTTGTGATTTCATTTAGTCTAAGTCAATACGTTTGATGTCAGTGCATTTAGTCTAAGTCAATACGTTTGTTGTGAGTTCATTTAGTCTAAGTCAATACGTTTGTTGTGAGTTCATTTAGTCTAAGTCAATACGTTTGTTGCGAGTTCATTTAGTCTAAGTCAATACGTTTGTTGTGATTTCATTTAGTCTAAGTCAATACGTTTGTTGTGAGTTCATTTAGTCTAAGTCAATACGTTTGTTGTGAGTTCATTTAGTCTAAGTGAATACGTTTGTTGTGAGTTCATTTAGTCTAAGTCAATACGTTTGTTGTGAGTTCATTTAGTCTAAGTCAATACGTTTGTTGTGAGTTCATTTAGTCTAAGTCAATACGTTTGTTGTGAGTTCATTTAGTCTAAGTCAATACGTTTGTTGCGAGTTCATTTAGTCTAAGTCAATACGTTTGTTGTGAGTTCATTTAGTCTAAGTCAATACGTTTGGTGTGAGTTCATTTAGTCTAAGTCAATACGTTTGGTGTGAGTTCATTTAGTCTAAGTCAATACGTTTGGTGTGAGTTCATTTAGTCTAAGTCAATACGTTTGGTGTGGGTTCATTTAGTCTAAGTCAATACGTTTGGCGTGGGTTCATTTAGTCTAAGTCAATACGTTTGTTGTGAGTTCATTTAGTCTAAGTCAATACGTTTGTTGTGAGTTCATTTAGTCTAAGTCAATACGTTTGTTGTGAGTTCATTTAGTCTAAGTCAATACGTTTGTTGTGAGTTCATTTAGTCTAAGTCAATACGTTTGTTGTGAGTTCATTTAGTCTAAGTCAATACGTTTGTTGTGAGTTCATTTAGTCTAAGTCAATACGTTTGGTGTGGGTTCATTTAGTCTAAGTCAATACGTTTGGTGTGGGTTCATTTAGTCAAAGTCAATACGTTTGTTGTGAGTTCATTTAGTCTAAGTCAATACGTTTGTTGTGAGTTCATTTAGTCTAAGTCAATACGTTTGTTGTGAGTTCATTTAGTCTAAGTCAATACGTTTGTTGTGAGTCATTTAGTCTAAGTCAATACGTTTGTTGTGAGTTCATTTAGTCTAAGTCAATACGTTTGTTGTGAGTTCATTTAGTCTAAGTCAATACGTTTGTTGTGAGTTCATTTAGTCTAAGTCAATACGTTTGTTGTGAGTTCATTTAGTCTAAGTCAATACGTTTGGTGTGGGTTCATTTAGTCTAAGTCAATACGTTTGGTGTGGGTTCATTTAGTCTAAGTCAATACGTTTGTTGTGAGTTCATTTAGTCTAAGTCAATACGTTTGTTGTGAGTTCATTTAGTCTAAGTCAATACGTTTGTTGTGAGTTCATTTAGTCTAAGTCAATACGTTTGTTGTGAGTTCTTTTAGTCTAAGTCAATACGTTTGTTGTGAGTTCATTTAGTCTAAGTCAATACGTTTGCTGTGAGTTCATTTAGTCTAAGTCAATACGTTTGTTGCGAGTTCATTTAGTCTAAGTCAATAAGTTTGTTGTGAGTTCATTTAGTCTAAGTCAATACGTTTGTTGCGAGTTCATTTAGTCTAAGTCAATACGTTTGTTGCGAGTTTATTTAGTCTAAGTCAATACGTTTGATGTCAGTTCATTTAGTCTAAGTCAATACGTTTGTTGTGAGTTCATTTAGTCTAAGTCAATACGTTTGTTGTGAGTTCATTTAGTCTAAGTCAATACGTTTGTTGTGAGTTCATTTAGTCTAAGTCAATACGTTTGTTGTGAGTTCATTTAGTCTAAGTCAAAACGTTTGTTGTGAGTTCATTTAGTCTAAGTCAATACGTTTGTTGTGATTTCATTTAGTCTAAGTCAATACGTTTGTTGTGAGTTCATTTAGTCTAAGTCAATACGTTTGTTGTGATTTCATTTAGTCTAAGTCAATACGTTGTTGTGATTTCATTTAGTCTAAGTCAATACGTTTGTTGTGAGTTCATTTAGTCTAAGTCAATACGTTTGTTGTGAGTTCATTTAGTCTAAGTCAATACGTTTGTTGTGAGTTCATTTAGTCTAAGTCAATACGTTTGTTGTGAGTTCATTTAGTCTAAGTCAATACGTTTGTTGTGAGTTCATTTAGTCTAAGTAAATACGTTTGGCGTGAGTTCATTTAGTCTATGTCAATACGTTTTGTTGTGAGTTCATTTAGTCTAAGTCAATACGTTTGGCGTGAGTTCATTTAGTCTAAGTCAATACGTTTGTTGTGAGTTCATTTAGTCTAAGTCAATACGTTTGTTGTGAGTTCATTTAGTCTAAGTCAATACGTTTGTTGCGAGTTCATTTAGTCTAAAGTCAATACGTTTTGTTGTGAGTTCATTTAGTCTAAGTCAATACGTTTGGTGTGAGTTCATTTAGTCTAAGTCAATACGTTTGTTGTGAGTTCATTTAGTCTAAGTCAATACGTTTGGTGTGGGTTCATTTAGTCTAAGTCAATACGT
This sequence comes from Saccoglossus kowalevskii, assembly GCF_978046115.1. NCBI lineage: Eukaryota > Metazoa > Hemichordata > Enteropneusta > Harrimaniidae > Saccoglossus > Saccoglossus kowalevskii. The sequence goes on from NC_140652.1 coordinate 713,235, forward strand.
TTGGCGTGGGTTCATTTAGTCTAAGTCAATACGTTTGTTGTGAGTTCATTTAGTCTAAGTCAATACGTTTGTTGTGAGTTCATTTAGTCTAAGTCAATACGTTTGTTGTGAGTTCATTTAGTCTAAGTCAATACGTATGTTGTGAGTTCATTTAGTCTAAGTCAATACGTTTGGTGTGGGTTCATTTAGTCTAAGTCAATACGTTTGGTGTGGGTTCATTTAGTCTAAGTCAATATGTTTGTTGTGAGTTCATTTAGTCTAAGTCAATACGTTTGTTGTTATTTCATTTAGTCTAAGTCAATACGTTTGTTGTGAGTTCATTTAGTCTAAGTCAATACGTTTGTTGTGAGTTCTTTTAGTCTAAGTCAATACGTTTGTTGTGAGTTCATTTAGTCTAAGTCAATGCGTTTGTTGTGATTTCATTTAGTCTAAGTCAATACGTTTGATGTCAGTTCATTTAGTCTAAGTCAATACGTTTGTTGTGAGTTCATTTAGTCTAAGTCAATACGTTTGTTGTGATTTCATTTAGTCTAAGTCAATACGTTTGTTGTGATTTCATTTAGTCTAAGTCAATACGTTTGATGTCAGTTCATTTAGTCTAAGTCAATACGTTTGTTGTGAGGTCATTTAGTCTAAGTCAATACGTTTGTTGTGAGGTCATTTAGTCTAAGTCAATACGTTTGTTGTGAGTTCATTTAGTCTAAGTCAATACGTTTGTTGTGATTTCATTTAGTCTAAGTCAATACGTTTGTTGTGAGTTCATTTAGTCTAAGTCAATACGTTTGTTGTGAGTTCATTTAGTCTAAGTCAATACGTTTGTTGTGAGTTCATTTAGTCTAAGTCAATACGTTTGTTGTGAGTTCATTTAGTCTAAGTCAATACGTTTGTTGCGAGTTCATTTAGTCTAAGTCAATACGTTTGGTGTGAGTTCATTTAGTCTAAGTCAATACGTTTGGTGTGGGTCCATTTAGTCTAAGTCAATACGTTTGGCGTGGGTTCATTTAGTCTAAGTCAATACGTTTGTTGTGAGTTCATTTAGTCTAAGTCAATACGTTTGGCGTGAGTTCATTTAGTCTAAGTCAATACGTTTGATGTGAGTTCATTTAGTCTAAGTCAATACGTTTGTTGTGAGTTCATTTAGTCTAAGTCAATACGTTTGTTGTGAGTTCATTTAGTCTAAGTCAATACGTTTGTTGTGAGTTCATTTAGTCTAAGTCAATACATTTGGTGTGAGTTCATTTAGTCTAAGTCAATACGTTTGGTGTGGGTCCATTTAGTCTAAGTCAATACGTTTGGCGTGGGTTCATTTAGTCTAAGTCAATACGTTTGTTGTGAGTTCATTTAGTCTAAGTCAATACGTTTGGCGTGAGTTCATTTAGTCTAAGTCAATACGTTTGATGTGAGTTCATTTAGTCTAAGTCAATACGTTTGTTGTGAGTTCATTTAGTCTAAGTCAATACGTTTGTTGTGAGTTCATTTAGTCTAAGTCAATACGTTTGTTGTGAGTTCATTTAGTCTAAGTCAATACGTTTGTTGTGAGTTCATTTAGTCTAAGTCAATACGTTTGTTGTGATTTCATTTAGTCTAAGTCAATACGTTTGTTGTGAGTTCATTTAGTCTAAGTCAATACGTTTGTTGTGAGTTCATTTAGTCTAAGTCAATACGTTTGTTGTGAGTTCATTTAGTCTAAGTCAATACGTTTGTTGTGAGTTCATTTAGTCTAAGTCAATACGTTTGGCGTGAGTTCATTTAGTCTATGTCAATACGTTTGTTGTGAGTTCATTTAGTCTAAGTCAATACGTTTGGCGTGAGTTCATTTAGTCTAAGTCAATACGTTTGTTGTGAGTTCATTTAGTCTAAGTCAATACGTTTGTTGTGAGTTCATTTAGTCTAAGTCAATACGTTTGTTGCGAGTTCATTTAGTCTAAGTCAATACGTTTGTTGTGAGTTCATTTAGTCTAAGTCAATACGTTTGGTGTGAGTTCATTTAGTCTAAGTCAATACGTTTGTTGTGAGTTCATTTAGTCTAAGTCAATACGTTTGGTGTGGGTTCATTTAGTCTAAGTCAATACGTTTGGCGTGGGTTCATTTAGTCTAAGTCAATACGTTTGTTGTGAGTTCATTTAGTCTAAGTCAATACGTTTGTTGTGAGTTCATTTAGTCTAAGTCAATACGTTTGTTGTGAGTTCATTTAGTCTAAGTCAATACGTATGTTGTGAGTTCATTTAGTCTAAGTCAATACGTTTGGTGTGGGTTCATTTAGTCTAAGTCAATACGTTTGGTGTGGGTTCATTTAGTCTAAGTCAATATGTTTGTTGTGAGTTCATTTAGTCTAAGTCAATACGTTTGTTGTTATTTCATTTAGTCTAAGTCAATACGTTTGTTGTGAGTTCATTTAGTCTAAGTCAATACGTTTGTTGTGAGTTCTTTTAGTCTAAGTCAATACGTTTGTTGTGAGTTCATTTAGTCTAAGTCAATGCGTTTGTTGTGATTTCATTTAGTCTAAGTCAATACGTTTGATGTCAGTTCATTTAGTCTAAGTCAATACGTTTGTTGTGAGTTCATTTAGTCTAAGTCAATACGTTTGTTGTGATTTCATTTAGTCTAAGTCAATACGTTTGTTGTGATTTCGTTTAGTCTAAGTCAATACGTTTGATGTCAGTTCATTTAGTCTAAGTCAATACGTTTGTTGTGAGGTCATTTAGTCTAAGTCAATACGTTTGTTGTGAGTTCATTTAGTCTAAGTCAATACGTTTGTTGTGAGTTCATTTAGTCTAAGTCAATACGTTTGTTGTGATTTCATTTAGTCTAAGTCAATACGTTTGTTGTGAGTTCATTTAGTCTAAGTCAATACGTTTGTTGTGAGTTCATTTAGTCTAAGTCAATACGTTTGTTGTGAGTTCATTTAGTCTAAGTCAATACGTTTGTTGTGAGTTCATTTAGTCTAAGTCAATACGTTTGTTGCGAGTTCATTTAGTCTAAGTCAATACGTTTGGTGTGAGTTCATTTAGTCTAAGTCAATACGTTTGGTGTGGGTCCATTTAGTCTAAGTCAATACGTTTGGCGTGGGTTCATTTAGTCTAAGTCAATACGTTTGTTGTGAGTTCATTTAGTCTAAGTCAATACGTTTGGCGTGAGTTCATTTAGTCTAAGTCAATACGTTTGATGTGAGTTCATTTAGTCTAAGTCAATACGTTTGTTGTGAGTTCATTTAGTCTAAGTCAATACGTTTGTTGTGAGTTCATTTAGTCTAAGTCAATACGTTTGTTGTGAGTTCATTTAGTCTAAGTCAATACATTTGGTGTGAGTTCATTTAGTCTAAGTCAATACGTTTGGTGTGGGTCCATTTAGTCTAAGTCAATACGTTTGGCGTGGGTTCATTTAGTCTAAGTCAATACGTTTGTTGTGAGTTCATTTAGTCTAAGTCAATACGTTTGGCGTGAGTTCATTTAGTCTAAGTCAATACGTTTGATGTGAGTTCATTTAGTCTAAGTCAATACGTTTGTTGTGAGTTCATTTAGTCTAAGTCAATACGTTTGTTGTGAGTTCATTTAGTCTAAGTCAATACGTTTGTTGTGAGTTCATTTAGTCTAAGTCAATACGTTTGTTGTGAGTTCATTTAGTCTAAGTCAATACGTTTGTTGTGATTTCATTTAGTCTAAGTCAATACGTTTGATGTCAGTTCATTTAGTCTAAGTCAATACGTTTGTTGTGAGTTCATTTAGTCTAAGTCAATACGTTTGTTGTGAGTTCATTTAGTCTAAGTCAATACGTTTGGTGTGGGTTCATTTAGTCTAAGTCAATACGTTTGGCGTGGGTTCATTTAGTCTAAGTCAATACGTTTGTTGTGAGTTCATTTAGTCTAAGTCAATACGTTTGGCGTGAGTTCATTTAGTCTAAGTCAATACGTTTGTTGTGAGTTCATTTAGTCTAAGTCAATACGTTTGTTGTGAGTTCATTTAGTCTAAGTCAATACGTTTGTTGTGAGTTCATTTAGTCTAAGTCAATACGTTTGTTGTGAGTTCATTTAGTCTAAGTCAATACGTATGTTGTGAGGTCATTTAGTCTAAGTCAATACGTTTGTTGTGAGTTCATTTAGTCTAAGTCAATACGTTTGTTGTGATTTCATTTAGTCTAAGTCAATACGTTTGTTGTGAGTTCATTTAGTCTAAGTCAATACGTTTGTTGTGAGTTCATTTAGTCTAAGTGAATACGTTTGTTGTGAGTTCATTTAGTCTAAGTCAATACGTTTGGCGTGAGTTCATTTAGTCTAAGTCAATACGTTTGTTGTGAGTTCATTTAGTCTAAGTCAATACGTTTGGTGTGAGTTCATTTAGTCTAAGTCAATACGTTTGTTATGAGTTCATTTAGTCTAAGTCAATACGTTTGGTGTGGGTTCATTTAGTCTAAGTCAATACGTTTGGTGTGGGTTCATTTAGTCTAAGTCAATATGTTTGTTGTGAGTTCATTTAGTCTAAGTCAATACGTTTGTTGTGATTTCATTTAGTCTAAGTCAATACGTTTGTTGTGATTTCATTTAGTCTAAGTCAATACGTTTGTTGTGAGTTCATTTAGTCTAAGTCAATACGTTTGGTGTGAGTTCATTTAGTCTAAGTCAATACGTTTGTTGTGAGTTCATTTAGTCTAAGTCAATACGTTTGGTGTGGGTTCATTTAGTCTAAGTCAATACGTTTGACGTGGGTTCATTTAGTCTAAGTCAATACGTTTGTTGTGAGTTCATTTAGTCTAAGTCAATACGTTTGTTGTGAGTTCATTTAGTCTAAGTCAATACGTTTGTTGTGAGTTCATTTAGTCTAAGTCAATACGTATGTTGTGAGTTCATTTAGTCTAAGTCAATACGTTTGTTGTGAGTTCATTTAGTCTAAGTGAATACGTTTGTTGTGAGTTCATTTAGTCTAAGTCAATACGTATGTTGTGAGGTCATTTAGTCTAAGTCAATACGTTTGTTGTGAGTTCATTTAGTCTAAGTCAATACGTTTGTTGTGATTTCATTTAGTCTAAGTCAATACGTTTGTTGTGAGTTCATTTAGTCTAAGTCAATACGTTTGTTGTGAGTTCATTTAGTCTAAGTCAATACGTTTGTTGTGAGTTCATTTAGTCTAAGTCAATACGTTTGTTGTGAGTTCATTTAGTCTAAGTCAATACGTTTGTTGTGAGTTCATTTAGTCTAAGTCAATACGTTTGGTGTGGGTTCATTTAGTCTAAGTCAATACGTTTGGTGTGAGTTCATTTAGTCTAAGTCAATACGTTTGTTGTGAGTTCATTTAGTCTAAGTCAATACGTTTGGTGTGGGTTCATTTAGTCTAAGTCAATACGTTTGGTGTGGGTTCATTTAGTCTAAGTCAATATGTTTGTTGTGAGTTCATTTAGTCTAAGTCAATACGTTTGTTGTGATTTCATTTAGTCTAAGTCAATACGTTTGTTGTGAGTTCATTTAGTCTAAGTCAATACGTTTGTTGTGAGTTCTTTTAGTCTAAGTCAATACGTTTGTTGTGAGTTCATTTAGTCTAAGTCAATGCGTTTGTTGTGATTTCATTTAGTCTAAGTCAATACGTTTGATGTCAGTTCATTTAGTCTAAGTCAATACGTTTGTTGTGAGTTCATTTAGTCTAAGTCAATACGTTTGTTGTGATTTCATTTAGTCTAAGTCAATACGTTTGTTGTGATTTCATTTAGTCTAAGTCAATACGTTTGATGTCAGTTCATTTAGTCTAAGTCAATACGTTTGTTGTGAGGTCATTTAGTCTAAGTCAATACGTTTGTTGTGAGTTCATTTAGTCTAAGTCAATACGTTTGTTGTGAGTTCATTTAGTCTAAGTCAATACGTTTGTTGTGATTTCATTTAGTCTAAGTCAATACGTTTGTTGTGAGTTCATTTAGTCTAAGTCAATACGTTTGTTGTGAGTTCATTTAGTCTAAGTCAATACGTTTGTTGTGAGTTCATTTAGTCTAAGTCAATACGTTTGTTGTGAGTTCATTTAGTCTAAGTCAATACGTTTGTTGTGATTTCATTTAGTCTAAGTCAATACGTTTGTTGTGATTTCATTTAGTCTAAGTCAATACGTTTGATGTCAGTTCATTTAGTCTAAGTCAATACGTTTGTTGTGAGGTCATTTAGTCTAAGTCAATACGTTTGTTGTGAGTTCATTTAGTCTAAGTCAATACGTTTGTTGTGAGTTCATTTAGTCTAAGTCAATACGTTTGTTGTGATTTCATTTAGTCTAAGTCAATACGTTTGTTGTGAGTTCATTTAGTCTAAGTCAATACGTTTGTTGTGAGTTCATTTAGTCTAAGTCAATACGTTTGTTGTGAGTTCATTTAGTCTAAGTCAATACGTTTGTTGTGAGTTCATTTAGTCTAAGTCAATACGTTTGATGTGAGTTCATTTAGTCTAAGTCAATACGTTTGTTGTGAGTTCATTTAGTCTAAGTCAATACGTTTGTTGTGAGTTCATTTAGTCTAAGTCAATACGTTTGTTGTGAGTTCATTTAGTCTAAGTCAATACATTTGGTGTGAGTTCATTTAGTCTAAGTCAATACGTTTGGTGTGGGTTCATTTAGTCTAAGTCAATACGTTTGGCGTGGGTTCATTTAGTCTAAGTCAATACGTTTGTTGTGAGTTCATTTAGTCTAAGTCAATACGTTTGGCGTGAGTTCATTTAGTCTAAGTCAATACGTTTGATGTGAGTTCATTTAGTCTAAGTCAATACGTTTGTTGTGAGTTCATTTAGTCTAAGTCAATACGTTTGTTGTGAGTTCATTTAGTCTAAGTCAATACGTTTGTTGTGAGTTCATTTAGTCTAAGTCAATACGTTTGTTGTGAGTTCATTTAGTCTAAGTCAATACGTTTGTTGTGATTTCATTTAGTCTAAGTCAATACGTTTGATGTCAGTTCATTTAGTCTAAGTCAATACGTTTGTTGTGAGTTCATTTAGTCTAAGTCAATACGTTTGTTGTGAGTTCATTTAGTCTTAGTCAATACGTTTGGTGTGGGTTCATTTAGTCTAAGTCAATACGTTTGGCGTGGGTTCATTTAGTCTAAGTCAATACGTTTGTTGTGAGTTCATTTAGTCTAAGTCAATACGTTTGGCGTGAGTTCATTTAGTCTAAGTCAATACGTTTGTTGTGAGTTCATTTAGTCTAAGTCAATACGTTTGTTGTGAGTTCATTTAGTCTAAGTCAATACGTTTGTTGTGAGTTCATTTAGTCTAAGTCAATACGTTTGTTGTGAGTTCATTTAGTCTAAGTCAATACGTATGTTGTGAGGTCATTTAGTCTAAGTCAATACGTTTGTTGTGAGTTCATTTAGTCTAAGTCAATACGTTTGTTGTGATTTCATTTAGTCTAAGTCAATACGTTTGTTGTGAGTTCATTTAGTCTAAGTCAATACGTTTGTTGTGAGTTCATTTAGTCTAAGTCAATACGTTTGTTGTGAGTTCATTTAGTCTAAGTCAATACGTTTGGCGTGAGTTCATTTAGTCTAAGTCAATACGTTTGTTGTGAGTTCATTTAGTCTAAGTCAATACGTTTGGTGTGAGTTCATTTAGTCTAAGTCAATACGTTTGTTGTGAGTTCATTTAGTCTAAGTCAATACGTTTGGTGTGGGTTCATTTAGTCTAAGTCAATACGTTTGGTGTGGGTTCATTTAGTCTAAGTCAATATGTTTGTTGTGAGTTCATTTAGTCTAAGTCAATACGTTTGTTGTGATTTCATTTAGTCTAAGTCAATACGTTTGTTGTGAGTTCATTTAGTCTAAGTCAATACGTTTGTTGTGAGTTCTTTTAGTCTAAGTCAATACGTTTGTTGTGAGTTCATTTAGTCTAAGTCAATGCGTTTGTTGTGATTTCATTTAGTCTAAGTCAATACGTTTGATGTCAGTTCATTTAGTCTAAGTCAATACGTTTGTTGTGAGTTCATTTAGTCTAAGTCAATACGTTTGTTGTGATTTCATTTAGTCTAAGTCAATACGTTTGTTGTGATTTCATTTAGTCTAAGTCAATACGTTTGATGTCAGTTCATTTAGTCTAAGTCAATACGTTTGTTGTGAGGTCATTTAGTCTAAGTCAATACGTTTGTTGTGAGTTCATTTAGTCTAAGTCAATACGTTTGTTGCGAGTTCATTTAGTCTAAGTCAATACGTTTGGTGTGAGTTCATTTAGTCTAAGTCAATACGTTTGGTGTGGGTCCATTTAGTCTAAGTCAATACGTTTGGCGTGGGTTCATTTAGTCTAAGTCAATACGTTTGTTGTGGGTTCATTTAGTCTAAGTCAATACGTTTGTTGTGAGTTCATTTAGTCTAAGTCAATACGTTTGTTGTGAGTTCATTTAGTCTAAGTCAATACGTTTGTTGTGAGTTCATTTAGTCTAAGTCAATACGTATGTTGTGAGTTCATTTAGTCTAAGTCAATACGTTTGTTGTGAGTTCATTTAGTCTAAGTGAATACGTTTGTTGTGAGTTCATTTAGTCTAAGTCAATACGTATGTTGTGAGGTCATTTAGTCTAAGTCAATACGTTTGTTGTGAGTTCATTTAGTCTAAGTCAATACGTTTGTTGTGATTTCATTTAGTCTAAGTCAATACGTTTGTTGTGAGTTCATTTAGTCTAAGTCAATACGTTTGTTGTGAGTTCATTTAGTCTAAGTCAATACGTTTGTTGTGAGTTCATTTAGTCTAAGTCAATACGTTTGTTGTGAGTTCATTTAGTCTAAGTCAATACGTTTGTTGTGAGTTCATTTAGTCTAAGTCAATACGTTTGGTGTGGGTTCATTTAGTCTAAGTCAATACGTTTGGTGTGAGTTCATTTAGTCTAAGTCAATACGTTTGTTGTGAGTTCATTTAGTCTAAGTCAATACGTTTGGTGTGGGTTCATTTAGTCTAAGTCAATACGTTTGGTGTGGGTTCATTTAGTCTAAGTCAATATGTTTGTTGTGAGTTCATTTAGTCTAAGTCAATACGTTTGTTGTGATTTCATTTAGTCTAAGTCAATACGTTTGTTGTGAGTTCATTTAGTCTAAGTCAATACGTTTGTTGTGAGTTCTTTTAGTCTAAGTCAATACGTTTGTTGTGAGTTCATTTAGTCTAAGTCAATGCGTTTGTTGTGATTTCATTTAGTCTAAGTCAATACGTTTGATGTCAGTTCATTTAGTCTAAGTCAATACGTTTGTTGTGAGTTCATTTAGTCTAAGTCAATACGTTTGTTGTGATTTCATTTAGTCTAAGTCAATACGTTTGTTGTGATTTCATTTAGTCTAAGTCAATACGTTTGATGTCAGTTCATTTAGTCTAAGTCAATACGTTTGTTGTGAGGTCATTTAGTCTAAGTCAATACGTTTGTTGTGAGTTCATTTAGTCTAAGTCAATACGTTTGTTGTGAGTTCATTTAGTCTAAGTCAATACGTTTGTTGTGATTTCATTTAGTCTAAGTCAATACGTTTGTTGTGAGTTCATTTAGTCTAAGTCAATACGTTTGTTGTGAGTTCATTTAGTCTAAGTCAATACGTTTGTTGTGAGTTCATTTAGTCTAAGTCAATACGTTTGTTGTGAGTTCATTTAGTCTAAGTCAATACGTTTGTTGTGAGTTCATTTAGTCTAAGTCAATACGTTTGTTGTGAGTTCATTTAGTCTAAGTCAATACATTTGGTGTGAGTTCATTTAGTCTAAGTCAATACGTTTGGTGTGGGTTCATTTAGTCTAAGTCAATACGTTTGGCGTGGGTTCATTTAGTCTAAGTCAATACGTTTGTTGTGAGTTCATTTAGTCTAAGTCAATACGTTTGGCGTGAGTTCATTTAGTCTAAGTCAATACGTTTGATGTGAGTTCATTTAGTCTAAGTCAATACGTTTGTTGTGAGTTCATTTAGTCTAAGTCAATACGTTTGTTGTGAGTTCATTTAGTCTAAGTCAATACGTTTGTTGTGAGTTCATTTAGTCTAAGTCAATACGTTTGTTGTGAGTTCATTTAGTCTAAGTCAATACGTTTGTTGTGATTTCATTTAGTCTAAGTCAATACGTTTGATGTCAGTTCATTTAGTCTAAGTCAATACGTTTGTTGTGAGTTCATTTAGTCTAAGTCAATACGTTTGTTGTGAGTTCATTTAGTCTTAGTCAATACGTTTGGTGTGGGTTCATTTAGTCTAAGTCAATACGTTTGGCGTGGGTTCATTTAGTCTAAGTCAATACGTTTGTTGTGAGTTCATTTAGTCTAAGTCAATACGTTTGGCGTGAGTTCATTTAGTCTAAGTCAATACGTTTGTTGTGAGTTCATTTAGTCTAAGTCAATACGTTTGTTGTGAGTTCATTTAGTCTAAGTCAATACGTTTGTTGTGAGTTCATTTAGTCTAAGTCAATACGTTTGTTGTGAGTTCATTTAGTCTAAGTCAATACGTATGTTGTGAGGTCATTTAGTCTAAGTCAATACGTTTGTTGTGAGTTCATTTAGTCTAAGTCAATACGTTTGTTGTGATTTCATTTAGTCTAAGTCAATACGTTTGTTGTGAGTTCATTTAGTCTAAGTCAATACGTTTGTTGTGAGTTCATTTAGTCTAAGTCAATACGTTTGTTGTGAGTTCATTTAGTCTAAGTCAATACGTTTGGCGTGAGTTCATTTAGTCTAAGTCAATACGTTTGTTGTGAGTTCATTTAGTCTAAGTCAATACGTTTGGTGTGAGTTCATTTAGTCTAAGTCAATACGTTTGTTGTGAGTTCATTTAGTCTAAGTCAATACGTTTGGTGTGGGTTCATTTAGTCTAAGTCAATACGTTTGGTGTGGGTTCATTTAGTCTAAGTCAATATGTTTGTTGTGAGTTCATTTAGTCTAAGTCAATACGTTTGTTGTGATTTCATTTAGTCTAAGTCAATACGTTTGTTGTGAGTTCATTTAGTCTAAGTCAATACGTTTGTTGTGAGTTCTTTTAGTCTAAGTCAATACGTTTGTTGTGAGTTCATTTAGTCTAAGTCAATGCGTTTGTTGTGATTTCATTTAGTCTAAGTCAATACGTTTGATGTCAGTTCATTTAGTCTAAGTCAATACGTTTGTTGTGAGTTCATTTAGTCTAAGTCAACACGTTTGTTGTGATTTCATTTAGTCTAAGTCAATACGTTTGTTGTGATTTCATTTAGTCTAAGTCAATACGTTTGATGTCAGTTCATTTAGTCTAAGTCAATACGTTTGTTGTGAGGTCATTTAGTCTAAGTCAATACGTTTGTTGTGAGTTCATTTAGTCTAAGTCAATACGTTTGTTGCGAGTTCATTTAGTCTAAGTCAATACGTTTGGTGTGAGTTCATTTAGTCTAAGTCAATACGTTTGGTGTGGGTCCATTTAGTCTAAGTCAATACGTTTGGCGTGGGTTCATTTAGTCTAAGTCAATACGTTTGTTGTGAGTTCATTTAGTCTAAGTCAATACGTTTGGCGTGAGTTCATTTAGTCTAAGTCAATACGTTTGATGTGAGTTCATTTAGTCTAAGTCAATACGTTTGTTGTGAGTTCATTTAGTCTAAGTCAATACGTTTGTTGTGAGTTCATTTAGTCTAAGTCAATACGTTTGTTGTGAGTTCATTTAGTCTAAGTCAATACATTTGGTGTGAGTTCATTTAGTCTAAGTCAATACGTTTGGTGTGGGTCCATTTAGTCTAAGTCAATACGTTTGGCGTGGGTTCATTTAGTCTAAGTCAATACGTTTGTTGTGAGTTCATTTAGTCTAAGTCAATACGTTTGGCGTGAGTTCATTTAGTCTAAGTCAATACGTTTGATGTGAGTTCATTTAGTCTAAGTCAATACGTTTGTTGTGAGTTCATTTAGTCTAAGTCAATACGTTTGTTGTGAGTTCATTTAGTCTAAGTCAATACGTTAGTTGTGAGTTCATTTAGTCTAAGTCAATACGTTTGTTGTGAGTTCATTTAGTCTAAGTCAATACGTTTGTTGTGATTTCATTTAGTCTAAGTCAATACGTTTGATGTCAGTTCATTTAGTCTAAGTCAATACGTTTGTTGTGAGTTCATTTAGTCTAAGTCAATACGTTTGTTGTGAGTTCATTTAGTCTAAGTCAATACGTTTGGTGTGGGTTCATTTAGTCTAAGTCAATACGTTTGGCGTGGGTTCATTTAGTCTAAGTCAATACGTTTGTTGTGAGTTCATTTAGTCTAAGTCAATACGTTTGGCGTGAGTTCATTTAGTCTAAGTCAATACGTTTGTTGTGAGTTCATTTAGTCTAAGTCAATACGTTTGTTGTGAGTTCATTTAGTCTAAGTCAATACGTTTGTTGTGAGTTCATTTAGTCTAAGTCAATACGTTTGTTGTGAGTTCATTTAGTCTAAGTCAATACGTATGTTGTGAGGTCATTTAGTCTAAGTCAATACGTTTGTTGTGAGTTCATTTAGTCTAAGTCAATACGTTTGTTGTGATTTCATTTAGTCTAAGTCAATACGTTTGTTGTGAGTTCATTTAGTCTAAGTCAATACGTTTGTTGTGAGTTCATTTAGTCTAAGTCAATACGTTTGTTGTGAGTTCATTTAGTCTAAGTCAATACGTTTGGCGTGAGTTCATTTAGTCTAAGTCAATACGTTTGTTGTGAGTTCATTTAGTCTAAGTCAATACGTTTGGTGTGAGTTCATTTAGTCTAAGTCAATACGTTTGTTGTGAGTTCATTTAGTCTAAGTCAATACGTTTGGTGTGGGTTCATTTAGTCTAAGTCAATACGTTTGGTGTGGGTTCATTTAGTCTAAGTCAATATGTTTGTTGTGAGTTCATTTAGTTTAAGTCAATACATTTGTTGTGATTTCATTTAGTCTAAGTCAATACGTTTGTTGTGAGTTCATTTAGTCTAAGTCAATACGTTTGTTGTGAGTTCTTTTAGTCTAAGTCAATACGTTTGTTGTGAGTTCATTTAGTCTAAGTCAATGCGTTTGTTGTGATTTCATTTAGTCTAAGTCAATACGTTTGATGTCAGTTCATTTAGTCTAAGTCAATACGTTTGTTGTGAGTTCATTTAGTCTAAGTCAATACGTTTGTTGTGAGTTCATTTAGTCTAAGTCAATACGTTTGATGTCAGTTCATTTAGTCTAAGTCAATACGTTTGTTGTGAGTTCATTTAGTCTATGTCAATACGTTTGTTGTGAGTTCATTTAGTCTAAGTCAATACGTTTGTTGTGAGTTCATTTAGTCTAAGTCAATACGTTTGTTGTGAGTTCATTTAGTCTAAGTCAATACGTTTGTTGTGAGTTCATTTAGTCTAAGACAATACGTTTGTTGTGAGTTCATTTAGTCTAAGTCAATACGTTTGTTGTGAGTTCATTTAGTCTAAGTCAATACGTTTGTTGTGATTTCATTTAGTCTAAGTCAATACGTTTGTTGTGAGTTCATTTAGTCTAAGTCAATACGTTTGTTGTGATTTCATTTAGTCTAAGTCAATACGTTTGATGTCAGTTCATTTAGTCTAAGTCAATACGTTTGTTGTGAGGTCATTTAGTCTAAGTCAATACGTTTGTTGTGAGTTCATTTAGTCTAAGTCAATACGTTTGTTGTGAGTTCATTTAGTCTAAGTCAATACGTTTGTTGTGATTTCATTTAGTCTAAGTCAATACGTTTGTTGTGAGTTCATTTAGTCTAAGTCAATACGTTTGTTGTGAGTTCATTTAGTCTAAGTCAATACGTTTGTTGTGAGTTCATTTAGTCTAAGTCAATACGTTTGGCGTGAGTTCATTTAGTCTAAGTCAATACGTTTGTTGTGAGTTCATTTAGTCTAAGTCAATACGTTTGTTGCGAGTTCATTTAGTCTAAGTCAATACGTTTGTTGTGAGTTCATTTAGTCTAAGTCAATACGTTTGTTGTGATTTCATTTAGTCTAAGTCAATACGTTTGTTGTGAGTTCATTTAGTCTAAGTCAATACGTTTGTTGTGAGTTCATTTAGTCTAAGTCAATACGTTTGTTGTGAGTTCATTTAGTCTAAGTCAATACGTTTGGTGTGGGTTCATTTAGTCTAAGTCAATACGTTTGATGTCGGTTCATTTAGTCTAAGTCAATACGTTTGTTGTGAGTTCATTTAGTCTAGGTCAATACGTTTGTTGTGATTTCATTTAGTCTAAGTCAATACGTTTGTTGTGATTTCATTTAGTCTAAGTCAATACGTTTGATGTCAGTTCATTTAGTCTAAGTCAATACGTTTGTTGTGAGTTCATTTAGTCTAAGTCAATACGTTTGTTGTGAGTTCATTTAGTCTAAGTCAATACGTTTGTTGTGAGTTCATTTAGTCTAAGTCAATACGTTTGTTGTGAGTTCATTTAGTCAAAGTCAATACGTTTGTTGTGAGTTAATTTAGTCTAAGTCAATACGTTTGTTGTGAGTTCATTTAGTCTAAGTCAATAAGTTTGTTGTGATTTCATTTAGTCTAAGTCAATACGTTTGATGTCAGTTCATTTAGTCTAAGTCAATACGTTTGTTGTGAGTTCATTTAGTCTAAGTCAATACGTTTGTTGTGAGTTCATTTAGTCTAAGTCAATACGTTTGTTGTGAGTTCATTTAGTCTAAGTCAATACGTTTGTTGTGAGTTCATTTAGTCTAAGTCAATACGTTTGTTGTGAGTTCATTTAGTCTAAGTCGAATACGTTTGTTGTGAGTTCATTTAGTCTAAGTCAATACGTTTGTTGTGATTTCATTTAGTCTAAGTCAATACGTTTGTTGTGAGTTCATTTAGTCTAAGTCAATACGTTTGTTGTGATTTCATTTAGTCTAAGTCAATACGTTTGTTGTGATTTCATTTAGTCTAAGTCAATACGTTTGATGTCAGTTCATTTAGTCTAAGTCAATACGTTTGTTGTGAGTTCATTTAGTCTAAGTCAATACGTTTGTTGTGAGTTCATTTAGTCTAAGTCAATACGTTTGTTGTGATTTCATTTAGTCTAAGTCAATACGTTTGTTGTGAGTTCATTTAGTCTAAGTCAATACGTTTGTTGTGAGTTCATTTAGTCTAAGTCAATACGTTTGTTGTGAGTTCATTTAGTCTAAGTCAATACGTTTGGCTTGAGTTCATTTAGTCTAAGTCAATACGTTTGTTGTGAGTTCATTTAGTCTAAGTCAATACGTTTGTTGTGAGTTCATTTAGTCTAAGTCAATACGTTTGGTGTGAGTTCATTTAGTCTAAGTCAATACGTTTGGTGTGAGTTCATTTAGTCTAAGTCAATACGTTTGGTGTGGGTTCATTTAGTCTAAGTCAATACGTTTGGCGTGGGTTCATTTAGTCTAAGTCAATACGTTTGTTGTGAGTTCATTTAGTCTAAGTCAATACGTTTGGCGTGAGTTCATTTAGTCTAAGTCAATACGTTTGTTGTGAGTTCATTTAGTCCAAGTCAATACGTTTGTTGTGAGTTCATTTAGTCTAAGTCAATACGTTTGTTGTGAGTTCATTTAGTCAAAGTCAATACGTTTGTTGTGAGTTAATTTAGTCTAAGTCAATACGTTTGTTGTGAGTTCATTTAGTCTAAGTCAATAAGTTTGTTGTGATTTCATTTAGTCTAAGTCAATACGTTTGATGTCAGTTCATTTAGTCTAAGTCAATACGTTTGTTGTGAGTTCATTTAGTCTAAGTCAATACGTTTGTTGTGAGTTCATTTAGTCTAAGTCAATACGTTTGTTGTGAGTTCATTTAGTCTAAGTCAATACGTTTGTTGTGAGTTCATTTAGTCTAAGTCAATACGTTTGTTGTGAGTTCATTTAGTCTAAGTCAATACGTTTGGCTTGAGTTCATTTAGTCTAAGTCAATACGTTTGTTGTGAGTTCATTTAGTCTAAGTCAATACGTTTGTTGTGAGTTCATTTAGTCTAAGTCAATACGTTTGGTGTGAGTTCATTTAGTCTAAGTCAATACGTTTGGTGTGAGTTCATTTAGTCTAAGTCAATACGTTTGGTGTGGGTTCATTTAGTCTAAGTCAATACGTTTGGCGTGGGTTCATTTAGTCTAAGTCAATACGTTTGTTGTGAGTTCATTTAGTCTAAGTCAATACGTTTGGCGTGAGTTCATTTAGTCTAAGTCAATACGTTTGTTGTGAGTTCATTTAGTCCAAGTCAATACGTTTGTTGTGAGTTCATTTAGTCTAAGTCAATACGTTTGTTGTGAGTTCATTTAGTCAAAGTCAATACGTTTGTTGTGAGTTAATTTAGTCTAAGTCAATACGTTTGTTGTGAGTTCATTTAGTCTAAGTCAATAAGTTTGTTGTGATTTCATTTAGTCTAAGTCAATACGTTTGATGTCAGTTCATTTAGTCTAAGTCAATACGTTTGTTGTGAGTTCATTTAGTCTAAGTCAATACGTTTGTTGTGAGTTCATTTAGTCTAAGTCAATACGTTTGTTGTGAGTTCATTTAGTCTAAGTCAATACGTTTGTTGTGAGTTCATTTAGTCTAAGTCAATACGTTTGTTGTGAGTTCATTTAGTCTAAGTCAATACGTTTGTTGTGAGTTCATTTAGTCTAAGTCAATACGTTTGTTGTGATTTCATTTAGTCTAAGTCAATACGTTTGTTGTGAGTTCATTTAGTCTAAGTCAATACGTTTGTTGTGATTTCATTTAGTCTAAGTCAATACGTTTGTTGTGATTTCATTTAGTCTAAGTCAATACGTTTGATGTCAGTTCATTTAGTCTAAGTCAATACGTTTGTTGTGAGTTCATTTAGTCTAAGTCAATACGTTTGTTGTGAGTTCATTTAGTCTAAGTCAATACGTTTGTTGTGATTTCATTTAGTCTAAGTCAATACGTTTGTTGTGAGTTCATTTAGTCTAAGTCAATACGTTTGTTGTGAGTTCATTTAGTCTAAGTCAATACGTTTGTTGTGAGTTCATTTAGTCTAAGTCAATACGTTTGGCTTGAGTTCATTTAGTCTAAGTCAATACGTTTGTTGTGAGTTCATTTAGTCTAAGTCAATACGTTTGTTGTGAGTTCATTTAGTCTAAGTCAATACGTTTGGTGTGAGTTCATTTAGTCTAAGTCAATACGTTTGGTGTGAGTTCATTTAGTCTAAGTCAATACGTTTGGTGTGGGTTTATTTAGTCTAAGTCAATACGTTTGGCGTGGGTTCATTTAGTCTAAGTCAATACGTTTGTTGTGAGTTCATTTAGTCTAAGTCAATACGTTTGGCGTGAGTTCATTTAGTCTAAGTCAATACGTTTGTTGTGAGTTCATTTAGTCTAAGTCAATACGTTTGTTGTGATTTCATTTAGTCTAAGTCAATACGTTTGTTGTGAGTTCATTTAGTCTAAGTCAATACGTCTGTTGTGAGTTCATTTAGTCTAAGTCAATACGTTTGTTGTGAGTTCATTTAGTCTAAGTCAATACGTTTGTTGTGAGTTCATTTAGTCTAAGTCAATACGTTTGTTGTGATTTCATTTAGTCTAAGTCAATACGTTTGATGTCAGTTCATTTAGTCTAAGTCAATACGTTTGTTGTGAGGTCATTTAGTCTAAGTCAATACGTTTGTTGTGAGTTCATTTAGTCTAAGTCAATACGTTTGTTGTGAGTTCATTTAGTCTAAGTCAATACGTTTGTTGTGATTTCATTTAGTCTAAGTCAATACGTTTGTTGTGAGTTCATTTAGTCTAAGTCAATACGTTTGTTGTGAGTTCATTTAGTCTAAGTCAATACGTTTGGCGTGAGTTCATTTAGTCTAAGTCAATACGTTTGTTGTGAGTTCATTTAGTCTAAGTCAATACGTTTGTTGCGAGTTCATTTAGTCTAAGTCAATACGTTTGTTGCGAGTTCATTTAGTTTAAGTCAATACGTTTGGTGTGAGTTCATTTAGTCTAAGTCAATACATTTGGTGTGAGTTCATTTAGTCTAAGTCAATACGTTTGGTGTGGGTCCATTTAGTCTAAGTCAATACGTTTGGCGTGGGTTCATTTAGTCTAAGTCAATACGTTTGTTGTGAGTTCATTTAGTCTAAGTCAATACGTTTGGCGTGAGTTCATTTAGTCTAAGTCAATACGTTTGTTGTGAGTTCATTTAGTCTAAGTCAATACGTTTGTTGTGAGTTCATTTAGTCTAAGTCAATACGTTTGTTGTGAGTTCATTTAGTCTAAGTCAATACGTTTGTTGTGAGTTCATTTAGTCTAAGTCAATACGTTTGTTGTGAGTTCATTTAGTCTAAGTCAATACGTTTGTTGTGAGTTCATTTAGTCTAAGTCAATACGTTTGTTGTGATTTCATTTAGTCTAAGTCAATACGTTTGTTGTGAGTTCATTTAGTCTAAGTCAATACGTTTGTTGTGAGTTCATTTAGTCTAAGTCAATACGTTTGTTGTGAGTTCATTTAGTCTAAGTCAATACGTTTGGTGTGGGTTCATTTAGTCTAAGTCAATACGTTTGGCGTGGGTTCATTTAGTCTAAGTCAATACGTTTGTTGTGAGTTCATTTAGTCTAAGTCAATACGTTTGGCGTGATTTCATTTAGTCTAAGTCAATACGTTTGATGTCAGTTCATTTAGTCTAAGTCAATACGTTTGTTGTCAGTTCATTTAGTCTAAGTCAATACGTTTGTTGTGAGTTCATTTAGTCTAAGTCAATACGTTTGTTGTGAGTTCATTTAGTCTAAGTCAATACGTTTGTTGTGAGTTCATTTAGTCAAAGTCAATACGTTTGTTGTGAGTTAATTTAGTCTAAGTCAATACGTTTGTTGTGAGTTAATTTAGTCTAAGTCAATAAGTTTGTTGTGATTTCATTTAGTCTAAGTCAATACGTTTGATGTCAGTTCATTTAGTCTAAGTCAATACGTTTGTTGTGAGTTCATTTAGTCTAGGTCAATACGTTTGTTGTGATTTCATTTAGTCTAAGTCAATACGTTTGTTGTGATTTCATTTAGTCTAAGTCAATACGTTTGATGTCAGTTCATTTAGTCTAAGTCAATACGTTTGTTGTGAGTTCATTTAGTCTAAGTCAATACGTTTGTTGTGAGTTCATTTAGTCTAAGTCAATACGTTTGTTGTGAGTTCATTTAGTCAAAGTCAATACGTTTGTTGTGAGTTAATTTAGTCTAAGTCAATACGTTTGTTGTGAGTTCATTTAGTCTAAGTCAATAAGTTTGTTGTGATTTCATTTAGTTTAAGTCAATACGTTTGATGTCAGTTCATTTAGTCTAAGTCAATACGTTTGTTGTGAGTTCATTTAGTCTAAGTCAATACGTTTGTTGTGAGTTCATTTAGTCTAAGTCAATACGTTTGTTGTGAGTTCATTTAGTCTAAGTCAATACGTTTGTTGTGAGTTCATTTAGTCTAAGTCAATACGTTTGTTGTGAGTTCATTTAGTCTAAGTCAATACGTTTGTTGTGAGTTCATTTAGTCTAAGTCAATACGTTTGTTGTGATTTCATTTAGTCTAAGTCAATACGTTTGTTGTGAGTTCATTTAGTCTAAGTCAATACGTTTGTTGTGATTTCATTTAGTCTAAGTCAATACGTTTGTTGTGATTTCATTTAGTCTAAGTCAATACGTTTGATGTCAGTTCATTTAGTCTAAGTCAATACGTTTGTTGTGAGTTCATTTAGTCTAAGTCAATACGTTTGTTGTGAGTTCATTTAGTCTAAGTCAATACGTTTGTTGTGATTTCATTTAGTCTAAGTCAATACGTTTGTTGTGAGTTCATTTAGTCTAAGTCAATACGTTTGTTGTGAGTTCATTTAGTCTAAGTCAATACGTTTGTTGTGAGTTCATTTAGTCTAAGTCAATACGTTTGGCTTGAGTTCATTTAGTCTAAGTCAATACGTTTGTTGTGAGTTCATTTAGTCTAAGTTAATACGTTTGTTGTGAGTTCATTTAGTCTAAGTCAATACGTTTGGTGTGAGTTCATTTAGTCTAAGTCAATACGTTTGGTGTGAGTTCATTTAGTCTAAGTCAATACGTTTGGTGTGGGTTCATTTAGTCTAAGTCAATACGTTTGGCGTGGGTTCATTTAGTCTAAGTCATAACGTTTGTTGTGAGTTCATTTAGTCTAAGTCAATACGTTTGGCGTGAGTTCATTTAGTCTAAGTCAATACGTTTGTTGTGAGTTCATTTAGTCTAAGTCAATACGTTTGTTGTGAGTTCATTTAGTCTAAGTCAATACGTTTGTTGTGAGTTCATTTAGTCTAAGTCAATACGTCTGTTGTGAGTTCATTTAGTCTAAGTCAATACGTTTGTTGTGAGTTCATTTAGTCTAAGTCAATACGTTTGTTGTGAGTTCATTTAGTCTAAGTCAATACGTTTGTTGTGATTTCATTTAGTCTAAGTCAATACGTTTGTTGTGAGTTCATTTAGTCTAAGTCAATACGTTTGTTGTGAGTTCATTTAGTCTAAGTCAATACGTTTGTTGTGAGTTCATTTAGTCTAAGTCAATACGTTTGGTGTGGGTTCATTTAGTCTAAGTCAATACGTTTGGCGTGGGTTCATTTAGTCTAAGTCAATACGTTTGTTGTGAGTTCATTTAGTCTAAGTCAATACGTTTGGCGTGATTTCATTTAGTCTAAGTCAATACGTTTGATGTCAGTTCATTTAGTCTAAGTCAATACGTTTGTTGTCAGTTCATTTAGTCTAAGTCAATACGTTTGTTGTGAGTTCATTTAGTCTAAGTCAATACGTTTGTTGTGAGTTCATTTAGTCTAAGTCAATACGTTTGTTGTGAGTTAATTTAGTCTAAGTCAATAAGTTTGTTGTGATTTCATTTAGTCTAAGTCAATACGTTTGATGTCAGTTCATTTAGTCTAAGTCAATACGTTTGTTGTGAGTTCATTTAGTCTAAGTCAATACGTTTGTTGTGATTTCATTTAGTCTAAGTCAATACGTTTGTTGTGATTTCATTTAGTCTAAGTCAATACGTTTGATGTCAGTTCATTTAGTCTAAGTCAATACGTTTGTTGTGAGTTCATTTAGTCTAAGTCAATACGTTTGTTGTGAGTTCATTTAGTCTAAGTCAATACGTTTGTTGTGAGTTCATTTAGTCAAAGTCAATACGTTTGTTGTGAGTTAATTAAGTCTAAGTCAATACGTTTGTTGTGAGTTCATTTAGTCTAAGTCAATAAGTTTGATGTGAGTTCATTTAGTCTAAGTCAATACGTTTGTTGTGAGTTCATTTAGTCTAAGTCAATACGTTTGTTGTGAGTTCATTTAGTCTAAGTCAATACGTTTGGTGTGGGTTCATTTAGTCTAAGTCAATACGTTTGGCGTGGGTTCATTTAGTCTAAGTCAATACGTTTGTTGTGAGTTCATTTAGTCTAAGTCAATACGTTTGGCGTGATTTCATTTAGTCTAAGTCAATACATTTGATGTCAGTTCATTTAGTCTAAGTCAATACGTTTGTTGTCAGTTCATTTAGTCTAAGTCAATACGTTTGTTGTGAGTTCATTTAGTCTAAGTCAATACGTTTGTTGTGAGTTCATTTAGTCTAAGTCAATACGTTTGTTGTGAGTTAATTTAGTCTAAGTCAATAAGTTTGTTGTGATTTCATTTAGTCTAAGTCAATACGTTTGATGTCAGTTCATTTAGTCTAAGTCAATACGTTTGTTGTGAGTTCATTTAGTCTAAGTCAATACGTTTGTTGTGAGTTCATTTAGTCTAAGTCAATACGTTTGTTGTGAGTTCATTTAGTCTAAGTCAATACGTTTGTTGTGAGTTCATTTAGTCTAAGTCAATACGTTTGTTGTGAGTTCATTTAGTCTAAGTCAATACGTTTGGCGTGAGTTCATTTAGTCTAAGTCAATACGTTTGTTGTGAGTTCATTTAGTCTAAGTCAATACGTTTGTTGTGAGTTCATTTAGTCTAAGTCAATACGTTTGTTGTGAGTTCATTTAGTCTAAGTCAATACGTCTGTTGTGAGTTCATTTAGTCTAAGTCAATACGTTTGTTGTGAGTTCATTTAGTCTAAGTCAATACGTTTGTTGTGAGTTCATTTAGTCTAAGTCAATACGTTTGTTGTGATTTCATTTAGTCTAAGTCAATACGTTTGTTGTGAGTTCATTTAGTCTAAGTCAATACGTTTGTTGTGAGTTCATTTAGTCTAAGTCAATACGTTTGTTGTGAGTTCATTTAGTCTAAGTCAATACGTTTGGTGTGGGTTCATTTAGTCTAAGTCAATACGTTTGGCGTGGGTTCATTTAGTCTAAGTCAATACGTTTGTTGTGAGTTCATTTAGTCTAAGTCAATACGTTTGGCGTGATTTCATTTAGTCTAAGTCAATACGTTTGATGTCAGTTCATTTAGTCTAAGTCAATACGTTTGTTGTCAGTTCATTTAGTCTAAGTCAATACGTTTGTTGTCAGTTCATTTAGTCTAAGTCAATACGTTTGTTGTGAGTTCATTTAGTCTAAGTCAATACGTTTGTTGTGAGTTAATTTAGTCTAAGTCAATAAGTTTGTTGTGATTTCATTTAGTCTAAGTCAATACGTTTGATGTCAGTTCATTTAGTCTAAGTCAATACGTTTGTTGTGAGTTCATTTAGTCTAAGTCAATACGTTTGTTGTGATTTCATTTAGTCTAAGTCAATACGTTTGTTGTGATTTCATTTAGTCTAAGTCAATACGTTTGATGTCAGTTCATTTAGTCTAAGTCAATACGTTTGTTGTGAGTTCATTTAGTCTAAGTCAATACGTTTGTTGTGAGTTCATTTAGTCTAAGTCAATACGTTTGTTGTGAGTTCATTTAGTCAAAGTCAATACGTTTGTTGTGAGTTAATTTAGTCTAAGTCAATACGTTTGTTGTGAGTTCATTTAGTCTAAGTCAATAAGTTTGATGTGAGTTCATTTAGTCTAAGTCAATACGTTTGTTGTGAGTTCATTTAGTCTAAGTCAATACGTTTGTTGTGAGTTCATTTAGTCTAAGTCAATACGTTTTGTGTGGGTTCATTTAGTCTAAGTCAATGCGTTTGGCGTGGGTTCATTTAGTCTAAGTCAATACGTTTGTTGTGAGTTCATTTAGTCTAAGTCAATACGTTTGGCGTGATTTCATTTAGTCTAAGTCAATACGTTTGATGTCAGTTCATTTAGTCTAAGTCAATACGTTTGTTGTCAGTTCATTTAGTCTAAGTCAATACGTTTGTTGTGAGTTCATTTAGTCTAAGTCAATACGTTTGTTGTGAGTTCATTTAGTCTAAGTCAATACGTTTGTTGTGAGTTAATTTAGTCTAAGTCAATAAGTTTGTTGTGATTTCATTTAGTCTAAGTCAATACGTTTGATGTCAGTTCATTTAGTCTAAGTCAATACGTTTGTTGTGAGTTCATTTAGTCTAAGTCAATACGTTTGTTGTGATTTCATTTAGTCTAAGTCAATACGTTTGTTGTGATTTCATTTAGTCTAAGTCAATACGTTTGATGTCAGTTCATTTAGTCTAAGTCAATACGTTTGTTGTGAGTTCATTTAGTCTAAGTCAATACGTTTGTTGTGAGTTCATTTAGTCTAAGTCAATACGTTTGTTGTGAGTTCATTTAGTCAAAGTCAATACGTTTGTTGTGAGTTAATTTAGTCTAAGTCAATACGTTTGTTGTGAGTTCATTTAGTCTAAGTCAATAAGTTTGTTGTGATTTCATTTAGTCTAAGTCAATACGTTTGATGTCAGTTCATTTAGTCTAAGTCAATACGTTTGTTCTGAGTTCATTTAGTCTAAGTCAATACGTTTGTTGTGAGTTCATTTAGTCTAAGTCAATACGTTTGTTGTGAGTTCATTTAATCTAAGTCAATACGTTTGTTGTGAGTTCATTTAGTCTAAGTCAATACGTTTGTTGTGAGTTCATTTAGTCTAAGTCAATACGTTTGTTGTGAGTTCATTTAGTCTAAGTCAATACGTTTGTTGTGATTTCATTTAGTCTAAGTCAATACGTTTGTTGTGAGTTCATTTAGTCTAAGTCAATACGTTTGTTGTGATTTCATTTAGTCTAAGTCAATACGTTTGTTGTGATTTCATTTAGTCTAAGTCAATACGTTTGATGTCAGTTCATTTAGTCTAAGTCAATACGTTTGTTGTGAGTTCATTTAGTCTAAGTCAATACGTTTGTTGTGAGTTCATTTAGTCTAAGTCAATACGTTTGTTGTGATTTCATTTAGTCTAAGTCAATACGTTTGTTGTGAGTTCATTTAGTCTAAGTCAATACGTTTGTTGTGAGTTCATTTAGTCTAAGTCAATACGTTTGTTGTGAGTTCATTTAGTCTAAGTCAATACGTTTGGCTTGAGTTCATTTAGTCTAAGTCAATACGTTTGTTGTGAGTTCATTTAGTCTAAGTCAATACGTTTGTTGTGAGTTCATTTAGTCTAAGTCAATACGTTTGTTGCAAGTTCATTTAGTCTAAGTCAATACGTTTGTTGTGAGTTCATTTAGTCTAAGTCAATACGTTTGGTGTGAGTTCATTTAGTCTAAGTCAATACGTTTGGCGTGAGTTCATTTAGTCTAAGTCATTACGTTTGTTGTGAGTTCATTTAGTCTAAGTCAATACGTTTGTTGTGAGTTCATTTAGTCTAAGTCAATACGTTTGTTGTGAGTTCATTTAGTCTAAGTCAATACGTTTGTTGTGAGTTCATTTAGTCTAAGTCAATACGTTTGTTGTGAGTTCATTTAGTCTAAGTCAATACGTTTGTTGTGAGTTCATTTAGTCTAAGTCAATACGTTTGTTGTGATTTCATTTAGTCTAAGTCAATACGTTTGTTGTGAGTTCATTTAGTCTAAGTCAATACGTTTGTTGTGAGTTCATTTAGTCTAAGTCAATACGTTTGTTGTGAGATCATTTAGTCTAAGTCAATACGTTTGTTGTGAGTTCATTTAGTCTAAGTCAATACGTTTGTTGTGAGTTCATTTAGTCAAAGTCAATACGTTTGTTGTGAGTTAATTTAGTCTAAGTCAATACGTTTGTTGTGAGTTCATTTAGTCTAAGTCAATAAGTTTGTTGTGATTTCATTTAGTCTAAGTCAATACGTTTGATGTCAGTTCATTTAGTCTAAGTCAATACGTTTGTTGTGAGTTCATTTAGTCTAAGTCAGTACGTTTGTTGTGAGTTAATTTAGTCTAAGTCAATAAGTTTGTTGTGATTTCATTTAGTCTAAGTCAATACGTTTGATGTCAGTTCATTTAGTCTAAGTCAATACGTTTGTTGTGAGTTCATTTAGTCTAAGTCAATACGTTTGTTGTGATTTCATTTAGTCTAAGTCAATACGTTTGTTGTGATTTCATTTAGTCTAAGTCAATACGTTTGATGTCAGTTCATTTAGTCTAAGTCAATACGTTTGTTGTGAGTTCATTTAGTCTAAGTCAATACGTTTGTTGTGAGTTCATTTAGTCTAAGTCAATACGTTTGTTGTGAGTTCATTTAGTCAAAGTCAATACGTTTGTTGTGAGTTAATTTAGTCTAAGTCAATACGTTTGTTGTGAGTTCATTTAGTCTAAGTCAATAAGTTTGATGTGAGTTCATTTAGTCTAAGTCAATACGTTTGTTGTGAGTTCATTTAGTCTAAGTCAATACGTTTGTTGTGAGTTCATTTAGTCTAAGTCAATACGTTTGGTGTGGGTTCATTTAGTCTAAGTCAATACGTTTGGCGTGGGTTCATTTAGTCTAAGTCAATACGTTTGTTGTGAGTTCATTTAGTCTAAGTCAATACGTTTGGCGTGATTTCATTTAGTCTAAGTCAATACGTTTGATGTCAGTTCATTTAGTCTAAGTCAATACGTTTGTTGTCAGTTCATTTAGTCTAAGTCAATACGTTTGTTGTGAGTTCATTTAGTCTAAGTCAATACGTTTGTTGTGAGTTCATTTAGTCTAAGTCAATACGTTTGTTGTGAGTTAATTTAGTCTAAGTCAATAAGTTTGTTGTGATTTCATTTAGTCTAAGTCAATACGTTTGATGTCAGTTCATTTAGTCTAAGTCAATACGTTTGTTGTGAGTTCATTTAGTCTAAGTCAATACGTTTGTTGTGATTTCATTTAGTCTAAGTCAATACGTTTGTTGTGATTTCATTTAGTCTAAGTCAATACGTTTGTTGTGAGTTCATTTAGTCTAAGTCAATACGTTTGTTGTGATTTCATTTAGTCTAAGTCAATACGTTTGTTGTGATTTCATTTAGTCTAAGTCAATACGTTTGATGTCAGTTCATTTAGTCTAAGTCAATACGTTTGTTGTGAGTTCATTTAGTCTAAGTCAATACGTTTGTTGTGAGTTCATTTAGTCTAAGTCAATACGTTTGTTGTGATTTCATTTAGTCTAAGTCAATACGTTTGTTGTGAGTTCATTTAGTCTAAGTCAATACGTTTGTTGTGAGTTCATTTAGTCTAAGTCAATACGTTTGTTGTGAGTTCATTTAGTCTAAGTCAATACGTTTGGCTTGAGTTCATTTAGTCTAAGTCAATACGTTTGTTGTGAGTTCATTTAGTCTAAGTCAATACGTTTGTTGTGAGTTCATTTAGTCTAAGTCAATACGTTTGTTGCAAGTTCATTTAGTCTAAGTCAATACGTTTGTTGTGAGTTCATTTAGTCTAAGTCAATACGTTTGGTGTGAGTTCATTTAGTCTAAGTCAATACGTTTGGCGTGAGTTCATTTAGTCTAAGTCATTACGTTTGTTGTGAGTTCATTTAGTCTAAGTCAATACGTTTGTTGTGAGTTCATTTAGTCTAAGTCAATACGTTTGTTGTGAGTTCATTTAGTCTAAGTCAATACGTTTGTTGTGAGTTCATTTAGTCTAAGTCAATTCGTTTGTTGTGAGTTCATTTAGTCTAAGTCAATACGTTTGTTGTGAGTTCATTTAGTCTAAGTCAATACGTTTGTTGTGATTTCATTTAGTCTAAGTCAATACGTTTGTTGTGAGTTCATTTAGTCTAAGTCAATACGTTTGTTGTGAGTTCATTTAGTCTAAGTCAATACGTTTGTTGTGAGATCATTTAGTCTAAGTCAATACGTTTGTTGTGAGTTCATTTAGTCTAAGTCAATACGTTTGTTGTGAGTTCATTTAGTCAAAGTCAATACGTTTGTTGTGAGTTAATTTAGTCTAAGTCAATACGTTTGTTGTGAGTTCATTTAGTCTAAGTCAATAAGTTTGTTGTGATTTCATTTAGTCTAAGTCAATACGTTTGATGTCAGTTCATTTAGTCTAAGTCAATACGTTTGTTGTGAGTTCATTTAGTCTAAGTCAATACGTTTGTTGTGAGTTAATTTAGTCTAAGTCAATAAGTTTGTTGTGATTTCATTTAGTCTAAGTCAATACGTTTGATGTCAGTTCATTTAGTCTAAGTCAATACGTTTGTTGTGAGTTCATTTAGTCTAAGTCAATACGTTTGTTGTGATTTCATTTAGTCTAAGTCAATACGTTTGTTGTGATTTCATTTAGTCTAAGTCAATACGTTTGATGTCAGTTCATTTAGTCTAAGTCAATACGTTTGTTGTGAGTTCATTTAGTCTAAGTCAATACGTTTGTTGTGAGTTCATTTAGTCTAAGTCAATACGTTTGTTGTGAGTTCATTTAGTCAAAGTCAATACGTTTGTTGTGAGTTAATTTAGTCTAAGTCAATACGTTTGTTGTGAGTTCATTTAGTCTAAGTCAATAAGTTTGATGTGAGTTCATTTAGTCTAAGTCAATACGTTTGTTGTGAGTTCATTTAGTCTAAGTCAATACGTTTGTTGTGAGTTCATTTAGTCTAAGTCAATACGTTTGGTGTGGGTTCATTTAGTCTAAGTCAATACGTTTGGCGTGGGTTCATTTAGTCTAAGTCAATACGTTTGTTGTGAGTTCATTTAGTCTAAGTCAATACGTTTGGCGTGATTTCATTTAGTCTAAGTCAATACGTTTGATGTCAGTTCATTTAGTCTAAGTCAATACGTTTGTTGTCAGTTCATTTAGTCTAAGTCAATACGTTTGTTGTGAGTTCATTTAGTCTAAGTCAATACGTTTGTTGTGAGTTCATTTAGTCTAAGTCAATACGTTTGTTGTGAGTTAATTTAGTCTAAGTCAATAAGTTTGTTGTGATTTCATTTAGTCTAAGTCAATACGTTTGATGTCAGTTCATTTAGTCTAAGTCAATACGTTTGTTGTGAGTTCATTTAGTCTAAGTCAATACGTTTGTTGTGATTTCATTTAGTCTAAGTCAATACGTTTGTTGTGATTTCATTTAGTCTAAGTCAATACGTTTGATGTCAGTTCATTTAGTCTAAGTCAATACGTTTGTTGTGAGTTCATTTAGTCTAAGTCAATACGTTTGTTGTGAGTTCATTTAGTCTAAGTCAATACGTTTGTTGTGAGTTCATTTAGTCAAAGTCAATACGTTTGTTGTGAGTTAATTTAGTCTAAGTCAATACGTTTGTTGTGAGTTCATTTAGTCTAAGTCAATAAGTTTGTTGTGATTTCATTTAGTCTAAGTCAATACGTTTGATGTCAGTTCATTTAGTCTAAGTCAATACGTTTGTTGTGAGTTCATTTAGTCTAAGTCAATACGTTTGTTGTGAGTTCATTTAGTCTAAGTCAATACGTTTGTTGTGAGTTCATTTAGTCTAAGTCAATACGTTTGTTGTGAGTTCATTTAGTCTAAGTCAATACGTTTGTTGTGAGTTCATTTAGTCTAAGTCAATACGTTTGTTGTGAGTTCATTTAGTCTAAGTCAATACGTTTGTTGTGATTTCATTTAGTCTAAGTCAATACGTTTGTTGTGAGTTCATTTAGTCTAAGTCAATACGTTTGTTGTGATTTCATTTAGTCTAAGTCAATACGTTTGTTGTGATTTCATTTAGTCTAAGTCAATACGTTTGATGTCAGTTCATTTAGTCTAAGTCAATACGTTTGTTGTGAGTTCATTTAGTCTAAGTCAATACGTTTGTTGTGAGTTCATTTAGTCTAAGTCAATACGTTTGTTGTGAGTTCATTTAGTCTAAGTCAATACGTTTGTTGTGAGTTCATTTAGTCTAAGTCAATACGTTTGTTGTGAGTTCATTTAGTCTAAGTCAATACGTTTGGCTTGAGTTCATTTAGTCTAAGTCAATACGTTTGTTGTGAGTTCATTTAGTCTAAGTCAATACGTTTGTTGTGAGTTCATTTAGTCTAAGTCAATACGTTTGTTGCAAGTTCATTTAGTCTAAGTCAATACGTTTGTTGTGAGTTCATTTAGTCTAAGTCAATACGTTTGGTGTGAGTTCATTTAGTCTAAGTCAATACGTTTGGCGTGAGTTCATTTAGTCTAAGTCATTACGTTTGTTGTGAGTTCATTTAGTCTAAGTCAATACGTTTGTTGTGAGTTCATTTAGTCTAAGTCAATACGTTTGTTGTGAGTTCATTTAGTCTAAGTCAATACGTTTGTTGTGAGTTCATTTAGTCTAAGTCAATACGTTTGTTGTGAGTTCATTTAGTCTAAGTCAATACGTTTGTTGTGAGTTCATTTAGTCTAAGTCAATACGTTTGTTGTGATTTCATTTAGTCTAAGTCAATACGTTTGTTGTGAGTTCATTTAGTCTAAGTCAATACGTTTGTTGTGAGTTCATTTAGTCTAAGTCAATACGTTTGTTGTGAGTTCATTTAGTCTAAGTCAATACGTTTGTTGTGAGTTCATTTAGTCTAAGTCAATACGTTTGTTGTGAGTTCATTTAGTCTAAGTCAATACGTTTGTTGTGATTTCATTTAGTCTAAGTCAATACGTTTGTTGTGAGTTCATTTAGTCTAAGTCAATACGTTTGTTGTGAGATCATTTAGTCTAAGTCAATACGTTTGTTGTGAGTTCATTTAGTCTAAGTCAATACGTTTGTTGTGAGTTCATTTAGTCTAAGTCAATACGTTTGGTGTGAGTTCATTTAGTCTAAGTCAATACGTTTGTTGTGAGTTCATTTAGTCTAAGTCAATACGTTTGGTGTGAGTTCATTTAGTCTAAGTCAATACGTTTGGTGTGGGTTCATTTAGTCTAAGTCAATACGTTTGTTGTGAGTTCATTTAGTCTAAGTCAATACGTTTGTTGTGAGTTCATTTAGTCTAAGTCAATACGTTTGTTGTGAGTTCATTTAGTCTAAGTCAATACGTTTGTTGTGAGTTCATTTAGTCAAAGTCAATACGTTTGTTGTGAGTTAATTTAGTCTAAGTCAATACGTTTGTTGTGAGTTCATTTAGTCTAAGTCAATAAGTTTGTTGTGATTTCATTTAGTCTAAGTCAATACGTTTGATGTCAGTTCATTTAGTCTAAGTCAATACGTTTGTTGTGAGTTCATTTAGTCTAAGTCAATACGTTTGGTGTGAGTTCATTTAGTCTAAGTCAATACGTTTGGTGTGGGTTCATTTAGTCTAAGTCAATACGTTTGTTGTGAGTTCATTTAGTCTAAGTCAATACGTTTGTTGTGAGTTCATTTAGTCTAAGTCAATACGTTTGGTGTGGGTTCATTTAGTCTAAGTCAATACGTTTGGCGTGGGTTCATTTAGTCTAAGTCAATACGTTTGTTGTGAGTTCATTTAGTCTAAGTCAATACGTTTGGCGTGAGTTCATTTAGTCTAAGTCAATACGTTTGGTGTGAGTTCATTTAGTCTAAGTCAATACGTTTGTTGTGAGTTCATTTAGTCTAAGTCAATACGTTTGTTGTGAGTTCATTTAGTCTAAGTCAATACGTTTGTTGTGATTTCATTTAGTCTAAGTCAATACGTTTGTTGTGAGTTCATTTAGTCTAAGTCAATACGTTTGTTGTGAGTTCATTTAGTCTAAGTCAATACGTTTGTTGTGAGTTCATTTAGTCTAAGTCAATACGTTTGGCGTGAGTTCATTTAGTCTAAGTCAATACGTTTGTTGTGAGTTCATTTAGTCTAAGTCAATACGTTTGTTGCGAGTTCATTTAGTCTAAGTCAATACGTTTGTTGCGAGTTCATTTAGTTTAAGTCAATACGTTTGGTGTGAGTTCATTTAGTCTAAGTCAATACATTTGGTGTGAGTTCATTTAGTCTAAGTCAATACGTTTGGTGTGGGTCCATTTAGTCTAAGTCAATACGTTTGGCGTGGGTTCATTTAGTCTAAGTCAATACGTTTGTTGTGAGTTCATTTAGTCTAAGTCAATACGTTTGGCGTGAGTTCATTTAGTCTAAGTCAATACGTTTGTTGTGAGTTCATTTAGTCTAAGTCAATACGTTTGTTGTGAGTTCATTTAGTCTAAGTCAATACGTTTGTTGTGAGTTCATTTAGTCTAAGTCAATACGTTTGTTGTGAGTTCATTTAGTCTAAGTCAATACGTTTGTTGTGAGTTCATTTAGTCTAAGTCAATACGTTTGTTGTGAGTTCATTTAGTCTAAGTCAATACGTTTGTCGTGATTTCATTTAGTCTAAGTCAATACGTTTGTTGTGAGTTCATTTAGTCTAAGTCAATACGTTTGTTGTGAGTTCATTTAGTCTAAGTCAATACGTTTGTTGTGAGTTCATTTAGTCTAAGTCAATACGTTTGGTGTGGGTTCATTTAGTCTAAGTCAATACGTTTGGCGTGGGTTCATTTAGTCTAAGTCAATACGTTTGTTGTGAGTTCATTTAGTCTAAGTCAATACGTTTGGCGTGATTTCATTTAGTCTAAGTCAATACGTTTGATGTCAGTTCATTTAGTCTAAGTCAATACGTTTGTTGTCAGTTCATTTAGTCCATGTCAATACGTTTGTTGTGAGTTCATTTAGTCTAAGTCAATACGTTTGTTGTGAGTTCATTTAGTCTAAGTCAATACGTTTGTTGTGAGTTCATTTAGTCAAAGTCAATACGTTTGTTGTGAGTTAATTTAGTCTAAGTCAATACGTTTGTTGTGAGTTAATTTAGTCTAAGTCAATAAGTTTGTTGTGATTTCATTTAGTCTAAGTCAATACGTTTGTTGTGAGTTCATTTAGTCTAAGTCAATACGTTTGTTGTGAGTTCATTTAGTCTAGGTCAATACGTTTGTTGTGATTTCATTTAGTCTAAGTCAATACGTTTGTTGTGATTTCATTTAGTCTAAGTCAATACGTTTGATGTCAGTTCATTTAGTCTAAGTCAATACGTTTGTTGTGAGTTCATTTAGTCTAAGTCAATAAGTTTGCTGTGATTTCATTTAGTCTAAGTCAATACGTTTGATGTCAGTTCATTTAGTCTAAGTCAATACGTTTGTTGTGAGTTCATTTAGTCTAAGTCAATACGTTTGTTGTGAGTTCATTTAGTCTAAGTCAATACGTTTGTTGTGAGTTCATTTAGTCTAAGTCAATACGTTTGTTGTGAGTTCATTTAGTCTAAGTCAATACGTTTGTTGTGAGTTCATTTAGTCTAAGTCAATACGTTTGTTGTGAGTTCATTTAGTCTAAGTCAATACGTTTGTTGTGATTTCATTTAGTCTAAGTCAATACGTTTGTTGTGAGTTCATTTAGTCTAAGTCAATACGTTTGTTGTGATTTCATTTAGTCTAAGTCAATACGTTTGTTGTGATTTCATTTAGTCTAAGTCAATACGTTTGATGTCAGTTCATTTAGTCTAAGTCAATACGTTTGTTGTGAGTTCATTTAGTCTAAGTCAATACGTTTGTTGTGAGTTCATTTAGTCTAAGTCAATAAGTTTGTTGTGATTTCATTTAGTCTAAGTCAATACGTTTGATGTCAGTTCATTTAGTCTAAGTCAATACGTTTGTTGTGAGTTCATTTAGTCTAAGTCAATACGTTTGTTGTGAGTTCATTTAGTCTAAGTCAATACGTTTGTTGTGAGTTCATTTAGTCTAAGTCAATACGTTTGTTGTGAGTTCATTTAGTCTAAGTCAATACGTTTGTTGTGAGTTCATTTAGTCTAAGTCAATACGTTTGTTGTGAGTTCATTTAGTCTAAGTCAATACGTTTGTTGTGATTTCATTTAGTCTAAGTCAATACGTTTGTTGTGAGTTCATTTAGTCTAAGTCAATACGTTTGTTGTGATTTCATTTAGTCTAAGTCAATACGTTTGTTGTGATTTCATTTAGTCTAAGTCAATACGTTTGATGTCAGTTCATTTAGTCTAAGTCAATACGTTTGTTGTGAGTTCATTTAGTCTAAGTCAATACGTTTGTTGTGAGTTCATTTAGTCTAAGTCAATACGTTTGTTGTGATTTCATTTAGTCTAAGTCAATACGTTTGTTGTGAGTTCATTTAGTCTAAGTCAATACGTTTGTTGTGAGTTCATTTAGTCTAAGTCAATACGTTTGTTGTGAGTTCATTTAGTCTAAGTCAATACGTTTGGCTTGAGTTCATTTAGTCTAAGTCAATACGTTTGTTGTGAGTTCATTTAGTCTAAGTCAATACGTTTGTTGTGAGTTCATTTAGTCTAAGTCAATACGTTTGTTGCAAGTTCATTTAGTCTAAGTCAATACGTTTGTTGTGAGTTCATTTAGTCTAAGTCAATACGTTTGGTGTGAGTTCATTTAGTCTAAGTCAATACGTTTGGCGTGAGTTCATTTAGTCTAAGTCATTACGTTTGTTGTGAGTTCATTTAGTCTAAGTCAATACGTTTGGCGTGAGTTCATTTAGTCTAAGTCAATACGTTTGTTGTGAGTTCATTTAGTCTAAGTCAATACGTTTGTTGCGAGTTCATTTAGTCTAAGTCAATACGTTTGTTGCGAGTTCATTTAGTTTAAGTCAATACGTTTGGTGTGAGTTCATTTAGTCTAAGTCAATACATTTGGTGTGAGTTCATTTAGTCTAAGTCAATACGTTTGGTGTGGGTCCATTTAGTCTAAGTCAATACGTTTGGCGTGGGTTCATTTAGTCTAAGTCAATACGTTTGTTGTGAGTTCATTTAGTCTAAGTCAATACGTTTGGCGTGAGTTCATTTAGTCTAAGTCAATACGTTTGTTGTGAG
Organism: Saccoglossus kowalevskii; assembly: GCF_978046115.1. Classification (NCBI taxonomy): domain Eukaryota; kingdom Metazoa; phylum Hemichordata; class Enteropneusta; family Harrimaniidae; genus Saccoglossus; species Saccoglossus kowalevskii. The sequence continues at coordinate 747,008 of NC_140652.1, forward strand.
TTCATTTAGTCTAAGTCAATACGTTTGTTGTGAGTTCATTTAGTCTAAGTCAATACGTTTGTTGTGAGTTCATTTAGTCTAAGTCAATACGTTTGTTGTGAGTTCATTTAGTCTAAGTCAATACGTTTGTTGTGAGTTCATTTAGTCTAAGTCAATACGTTTGTTGTGATTTCATTTAGTCTAAGTCAATACGTTTGTTGTGAGTTCATTTAGTCTAAGTCAATACGTTTGTTGTGATTTCATTTAGTCTAAGTCAATACGTTTGTTGTGATTTCATTTAGTCTAAGTCAATACGTTTGATGTCAGTTCATTTAGTCTAAGTCAATACGTTTGTTGTGAGTTCATTTAGTCTAAGTCAATACGTTTGTTGTGAGTTCATTTAGTCTAAGTCAATACGTTTGTTGTGAGTTCATTTAGTCTAAGTCAATACGTTTGTTGTGAGTTCATTTAGTCTAAGTCAATACGTTTGTTGTGAGTTCATTTAGTCTAAGTCAATACGTTTGGCTTGAGTTCATTTAGTCTAAGTCAATACGTTTGTTGTGAGTTCATTTAGTCTAAGTCAATACGTTTGTTGTGAGTTCATTTAGTCTAAGTCAATACGTTTGTTGCAAGTTCATTTAGTCTAAGTCAATACGTTTGTTGTGAGTTCATTTAGTCTAAGTCAATACGTTTGGTGTGAGTTCATTTAGTCTAAGTCAATACGTTTGGCGTGAGTTCATTTAGTCTAAGTCATTACGTTTGTTGTGAGTTCATTTAGTCTAAGTCAATACGTTTGTTGTGAGTTCATTTAGTCTAAGTCAATACGTTTGTTGTGAGTTCATTTAGTCTAAGTCAATACGTTTGTTGTGAGTTCATTTAGTCTAAGTCAATACGTTTGTTGTGAGTTCATTTAGTCTAAGTCAATACGTTTGTTGTGAGTTCATTTAGTCTAAGTCAATACGTTTGTTGTGATTTCATTTAGTCTAAGTCAATACGTTTGTTGTGAGTTCATTTAGTCTAAGTCAATACGTTTGTTGTGAGTTCATTTAGTCTAAGTCAATACGTTTGTTGTGAGTTCATTTAGTCTAAGTCAATACGTTTGTTGTGAGTTCATTTAGTCTAAGTCAATACGTTTGTTGTGAGTTCATTTAGTCTAAGTCAATACGTTTGTTGTGATTTCATTTAGTCTAAGTCAATACGTTTGTTGTGAGTTCATTTAGTCTAAGTCAATACGTTTGTTGTGAGATCATTTAGTCTAAGTCAATACGTTTGTTGTGAGTTCATTTAGTCTAAGTCAATACGTTTGTTGTGAGTTCATTTAGTCTAAGTCAATACGTTTGGTGTGAGTTCATTTAGTCTAAGTCAATACGTTTGTTGTGAGTTCATTTAGTCTAAGTCAATACGTTTGGTGTGAGTTCATTTAGTCTAAGTCAATACGTTTGGTGTGGGTTCATTTAGTCTAAGTCAATACGTTTGTTGTGAGTTCATTTAGTCTAAGTCAATACGTTTGTTGTGAGTTCATTTAGTCTAAGTCAATACGTTTGTTGTGAGTTCATTTAGTCTAAGTCAATACGTTTGTTGTGAGTTCATTTAGTCAAAGTCAATACGTTTGTTGTGAGTTAATTTAGTCTAAGTCAATACGTTTGTTGTGAGTTCATTTAGTCTAAGTCAATAAGTTTGTTGTGATTTCATTTAGTCTAAGTCAATACGTTTGATGTCAGTTCATTTAGTCTAAGTCAATACGTTTGTTGTGAGTTCATTTAGTCTAAGTCAATACGTTTGGTGTGAGTTCATTTAGTCTAAGTCAATACGTTTGGTGTGGGTTCATTTAGTCTAAGTCAATACGTTTGTTGTGAGTTCATTTAGTCTAAGTCAATACGTTTGTTGTGAGTTCATTTAGTCTAAGTCAATACGTTTGGTGTGGGTTCATTTAGTCTAAGTCAATACGTTTGGCGTGGGTTCATTTAGTCTAAGTCAATACGTTTGTTGTGAGTTCATTTAGTCTAAGTCAATACGTTTGGCGTGAGTTCATTTAGTCTAAGTCAATACGTTTGGTGTGAGTTCATTTAGTCTAAGTCAATACGTTTGTTGTGAGTTCATTTAGTCTAAGTCAATACGTTTGTTGTGAGTTCATTTAGTCTAAGTCAATACGTTTGTTGTGATTTCATTTAGTCTAAGTCAATACGTTTGTTGTGAGTTCATTTAGTCTAAGTCAATACGTTTGTTGTGAGTTCATTTAGTCTAAGTCAATACGTTTGTTGTGAGTTCATTTAGTCTAAGTCAATACGTTTGGCGTGAGTTCATTTAGTCTAAGTCAATACGTTTGTTGTGAGTTCATTTAGTCTAAGTCAATACGTTTGTTGCGAGTTCATTTAGTCTAAGTCAATACGTTTGTTGCGAGTTCATTTAGTTTAAGTCAATACGTTTGGTGTGAGTTCATTTAGTCTAAGTCAATACATTTGGTGTGAGTTCATTTAGTCTAAGTCAATACGTTTGGTGTGGGTCCATTTAGTCTAAGTCAATACGTTTGGCGTGGGTTCATTTAGTCTAAGTCAATACGTTTGTTGTGAGTTCATTTAGTCTAAGTCAATACGTTTGGCGTGAGTTCATTTAGTCTAAGTCAATACGTTTGTTGTGAGTTCATTTAGTCTAAGTCAATACGTTTGTTGTGAGTTCATTTAGTCTAAGTCAATACGTTTGTTGTGAGTTCATTTAGTCTAAGTCAATACGTTTGTTGTGAGTTCATTTAGTCTAAGTCAATACGTTTGTTGTGAGTTCATTTAGTCTAAGTCAATACGTTTGTTGTGAGTTCATTTAGTCTAAGTCAATACGTTTGTCGTGATTTCATTTAGTCTAAGTCAATACGTTTGTTGTGAGTTCATTTAGTCTAAGTCAATACGTTTGTTGTGAGTTCATTTAGTCTAAGTCAATACGTTTGTTGTGAGTTCATTTAGTCTAAGTCAATACGTTTGGTGTGGGTTCATTTAGTCTAAGTCAATACGTTTGGCGTGGGTTCATTTAGTCTAAGTCAATACGTTTGTTGTGAGTTCATTTAGTCTAAGTCAATACGTTTGGCGTGATTTCATTTAGTCTAAGTCAATACGTTTGATGTCAGTTCATTTAGTCTAAGTCAATACGTTTGTTGTCAGTTCATTTAGTCCATGTCAATACGTTTGTTGTGAGTTCATTTAGTCTAAGTCAATACGTTTGTTGTGAGTTCATTTAGTCTAAGTCAATACGTTTGTTGTGAGTTCATTTAGTCAAAGTCAATACGTTTGTTGTGAGTTAATTTAGTCTAAGTCAATACGTTTGTTGTGAGTTAATTTAGTCTAAGTCAATAAGTTTGTTGTGATTTCATTTAGTCTAAGTCAATACGTTTGTTGTGAGTTCATTTAGTCTAAGTCAATACGTTTGTTGTGAGTTCATTTAGTCTAGGTCAATACGTTTGTTGTGATTTCATTTAGTCTAAGTCAATACGTTTGTTGTGATTTCATTTAGTCTAAGTCAATACGTTTGATGTCAGTTCATTTAGTCTAAGTCAATACGTTTGTTGTGAGTTCATTTAGTCTAAGTCAATAAGTTTGCTGTGATTTCATTTAGTCTAAGTCAATACGTTTGATGTCAGTTCATTTAGTCTAAGTCAATACGTTTGTTGTGAGTTCATTTAGTCTAAGTCAATACGTTTGTTGTGAGTTCATTTAGTCTAAGTCAATACGTTTGTTGTGAGTTCATTTAGTCTAAGTCAATACGTTTGTTGTGAGTTCATTTAGTCTAAGTCAATACGTTTGTTGTGAGTTCATTTAGTCTAAGTCAATACGTTTGTTGTGAGTTCATTTAGTCTAAGTCAATACGTTTGTTGTGATTTCATTTAGTCTAAGTCAATACGTTTGTTGTGAGTTCATTTAGTCTAAGTCAATACGTTTGTTGTGATTTCATTTAGTCTAAGTCAATACGTTTGTTGTGATTTCATTTAGTCTAAGTCAATACGTTTGATGTCAGTTCATTTAGTCTAAGTCAATACGTTTGTTGTGAGTTCATTTAGTCTAAGTCAATACGTTTGTTGTGAGTTCATTTAGTCTAAGTCAATAAGTTTGTTGTGATTTCATTTAGTCTAAGTCAATACGTTTGATGTCAGTTCATTTAGTCTAAGTCAATACGTTTGTTGTGAGTTCATTTAGTCTAAGTCAATACGTTTGTTGTGAGTTCATTTAGTCTAAGTCAATACGTTTGTTGTGAGTTCATTTAGTCTAAGTCAATACGTTTGTTGTGAGTTCATTTAGTCTAAGTCAATACGTTTGTTGTGAGTTCATTTAGTCTAAGTCAATACGTTTGTTGTGAGTTCATTTAGTCTAAGTCAATACGTTTGTTGTGATTTCATTTAGTCTAAGTCAATACGTTTGTTGTGAGTTCATTTAGTCTAAGTCAATACGTTTGTTGTGATTTCATTTAGTCTAAGTCAATACGTTTGTTGTGATTTCATTTAGTCTAAGTCAATACGTTTGATGTCAGTTCATTTAGTCTAAGTCAATACGTTTGTTGTGAGTTCATTTAGTCTAAGTCAATACGTTTGTTGTGAGTTCATTTAGTCTAAGTCAATACGTTTGTTGTGATTTCATTTAGTCTAAGTCAATACGTTTGTTGTGAGTTCATTTAGTCTAAGTCAATACGTTTGTTGTGAGTTCATTTAGTCTAAGTCAATACGTTTGTTGTGAGTTCATTTAGTCTAAGTCAATACGTTTGGCTTGAGTTCATTTAGTCTAAGTCAATACGTTTGTTGTGAGTTCATTTAGTCTAAGTCAATACGTTTGTTGTGAGTTCATTTAGTCTAAGTCAATACGTTTGTTGCAAGTTCATTTAGTCTAAGTCAATACGTTTGTTGTGAGTTCATTTAGTCTAAGTCAATACGTTTGGTGTGAGTTCATTTAGTCTAAGTCAATACGTTTGGCGTGAGTTCATTTAGTCTAAGTCATTACGTTTGTTGTGAGTTCATTTAGTCTAAGTCAATACGTTTGGCGTGAGTTCATTTAGTCTAAGTCAATACGTTTGTTGTGAGTTCATTTAGTCTAAGTCAATACGTTTGTTGCGAGTTCATTTAGTCTAAGTCAATACGTTTGTTGCGAGTTCATTTAGTTTAAGTCAATACGTTTGGTGTGAGTTCATTTAGTCTAAGTCAATACATTTGGTGTGAGTTCATTTAGTCTAAGTCAATACGTTTGGTGTGGGTCCATTTAGTCTAAGTCAATACGTTTGGCGTGGGTTCATTTAGTCTAAGTCAATACGTTTGTTGTGAGTTCATTTAGTCTAAGTCAATACGTTTGGCGTGAGTTCATTTAGTCTAAGTCAATACGTTTGTTGTGAGTTCATTTAGTCTAAGTCAATACGTTTGTTGTGAGTTCATTTAGTCTAAGTCAATACGTTTGTTGTGAGTTCATTTAGTCTAAGTCAATACGTTTGTTGTGAGTTCATTTAGTCTAAGTCAATACGTTTGTTGTGAGTTCATTTAGTCTAAGTCAATACGTTTGTTGTGAGTTCATTTAGTCTAAGTCAATACGTTTGTCGTGATTTCATTTAGTCTAAGTCAATACGTTTGTTGTGAGTTCATTTAGTCTAAGTCAATACGTTTGTTGTGAGTTCATTTAGTCTAAGTCAATACGTTTGTTGTGAGTTCATTTAGTCTAAGTCAATACGTTTGTTGTGAGTTCATTTAGTCTAAGTCAATACGTTTGTTGTGAGTTCATTTAGTCAAAGTCAATACGTTTGTTGTGAGTTAATTTAGTCTAAGTCAATACGTTTGTTGTGAGTTAATTTAGTCTAAGTCAATAAGTTTGTTGTGATTTCATTTAGTCTAAGTCAATACGTTTGTTGTGAGTTCATTTAGTCTAAGTCAATACGTTTGTTGTGAGTTCATTTAGTCTAGGTCAATACGTTTGTTGTGATTTCATTTAGTCTAAGTCAATACGTTTGTTGTGATTTCATTTAGTCTAAGTCAATACGTTTGATGTCAGTTCATTTAGTCTAAGTCAATACGTTTGTTGTGAGTTCATTTAGTCTAAGTCAATAAGTTTGCTGTGATTTCATTTAGTCTAAGTCAATACGTTTGATGTCAGTTCATTTAGTCTAAGTCAATACGTTTGTTGTGAGTTCATTTAGTCTAAGTCAATACGTTTGTTGTGAGTTCATTTAGTCTAAGTCAATACGTTTGTTGTGATTTCATTTAGTCTAAGTCAATACGTTTGTTGTGATTTCATTTAGTCTAAGTCAATACGTTTGATGTCAGTTCATTTAGTCTAAGTCAATACGTTTGTTGTGAGTTCATTTAGTCTAAGTCAATACGTTTGTTGTGAGTTCATTTAGTCTAAGTCAATAAGTTTGTTGTGATTTCATTTAGTCTAAGTCAATACGTTTGATGTCAGTTCATTTAGTCTAAGTCAATACGTTTGTTGTGAGTTCATTTAGTCTAAGTCAATACGTTTGTTGTGAGTTCATTTAGTCTAAGTCAATACGTTTGTTGTGAGTTCATTTAGTCTAAGTCAATACGTTTGGTGTGGGTTCATTTAGTCTAAGTCAATACGTTTGGCGTGGGTTCATTTAGTCTAAGTCAATACGTTTGTTGTGAGTTCATTTAGTCTAAGTCAATACGTTTGGCGCGATTTCATTTAGTCTAAGTCAATACGTTTGATGTCAGTTCATTTAGTCTAAGTCAATACGTTTGTTGTCAGTTCATTTAGTCCATGTCAATACGTTTGTTGTGAGTTCATTTAGTCTAAGTCAATACGTTTGTTGTGAGTTCATTTAGTCTAAGTCAATACGTTTGTTGTGAGTTCATTTAGTCAAAGTCAATACGTTTGTTGTGAGTTAATTTAGTCTAAGTCAATACGTTTGTTGTGAGTTAATTTAGTCTAAGTCAATAAGTTTGTTGTGATTTCATTTAGTCTAAGTCAATACGTTTGTTGTGAGTTCATTTAGTCTAAGTCAATACGTTTGTTGTGAGTTCATTTAGTCTAGGTCAATACGTTTGTTGTGATTTCATTTAGTCTAAGTCAATACGTTTGTTGTGATTTCATTTAGTCTAAGTCAATACGTTTGATGTCAGTTCATTTAGTCTAAGTCAATACGTTTGTTGTGAGTTCATTTAGTCTAAGTCAATAAGTTTGCTGTGATTTCATTTAGTCTAAGTCAATACGTTTGATGTCAGTTCATTTAGTCTAAGTCAATACGTTTGTTGTGAGTTCATTTAGTCTAAGTCAATACGTTTGTTGTGAGTTCATTTAGTCTAAGTCAATACGTTTGTTGTGAGTTCATTTAGTCTAAGTCAATACGTTTGTTGTGAGTTCATTTAGTCTAAGTCAATACGTTTGTTGTGAGTTCATTTAGTCTAAGTCAATACGTTTGTTGTGAGTTCATTTAGTCTAAGTCAATACGTTTGTTGTGATTTCATTTAGTCTAAGTCAATACGTTTGTTGTGAGTTCATTTAGTCTAAGTCAATACGTTTGTTGTGATTTCATTTAGTCTAAGTCAATACGTTTGTTGTGATTTCATTTAGTCTAAGTCAATACGTTTGATGTCAGTTCATTTAGTCTAAGTCAATACGTTTGTTGTGAGTTCATTTAGTCTAAGTCAATACGTTTGTTGTGAGTTCATTTAGTCTAAGTCAATAAGTTTGTTGTGATTTCATTTAGTCTAAGTCAATACGTTTGATGTCAGTTCATTTAGTCTAAGTCAATACGTTTGTTGTGAGTTCATTTAGTCTAAGTCAATACGTTTGTTGTGAGTTCATTTAGTCTAAGTCAATACGTTTGTTGTGAGTTCATTTAGTCTAAGTCAATACGTTTGTTGTGAGTTCATTTAGTCTAAGTCAATACGTTTGTTGTGAGTTCATTTAGTCTAAGTCAATACGTTTGTTGTGAGTTCATTTAGTCTAAGTCAATACGTTTGTTGTGATTTCATTTAGTCTAAGTCAATACGTTTGTTGTGAGTTCATTTAGTCTAAGTCAATACGTTTGTTGTGATTTCATTTAGTCTAAGTCAATACGTTTGTTGTGATTTCATTTAGTCTAAGTCAATACGTTTGATGTCAGTTCATTTAGTCTAAGTCAATACGTTTGTTGTGAGTTCATTTAGTCTAAGTCAATACGTTTGTTGTGAGTTCATTTAGTCTAAGTCAATACGTTTGTTGTGATTTCATTTAGTCTAAGTCAATACGTTTGTTGTGAGTTCATTTAGTCTAAGTCAATACGTTTGTTGTGAGTTCATTTAGTCTAAGTCAATACGTTTGTTGTGAGTTCATTTAGTCTAAGTCAATACGTTTGGCTTGAGTTCATTTAGTCTAAGTCAATACGTTTGTTGTGAGTTCATTTAGTCTAAGTCAATACGTTTGTTGTGAGTTCATTTAGTCTAAGTCAATACGTTTGTTGCAAGTTCATTTAGTCTAAGTCAATACGTTTGTTGTGAGTTCATTTAGTCTAAGTCAATACGTTTGGTGTGAGTTCATTTAGTCTAAGTCAATACGTTTGGCGTGAGTTCATTTAGTCTAAGTCATTACGTTTGTTGTGAGTTCATTTAGTCTAAGTCAATACGTTTGTTGTGAGTTCATTTAGTCTAAGTCAATACGTTTGTTGTGAGTTCATTTAGTCTAAGTCAATACGTTTGTTGTGAGTTCATTTAGTCTAAGTCAATACGTTTGTTGTGAGTTCATTTAGTCTAAGTCAATACGTTTGTTGTGAGTTCATTTAGTCTAAGTCAATACGTTTGTTGTGATTTCATTTAGTCTAAGTCAATACGTTTGTTGTGAGTTCATTTAGTCTAAGTCAATACGTTTGTTGTGAGTTCATTTAGTCTAAGTCAATACGTTTGTTGTGAGATCATTTAGTCTAAGTCAATACGTTTGTTGTGAGTTCATTTAGTCTAAGTCAATACGTTTGTTGTGAGTTCATTTAGTCTAAGTCAATACGTTTGGTGTGAGTTCATTTAGTCTAAGTCAATACGTTTGTTGTGAGTTCATTTAGTCTAAGTCAATACGTTTGGTGTGAGTTCATTTAGTCTAAGTCAATACGTTTGGTGTGGGTTCATTTAGTCTAAGTCAATACGTTTGTTGTGAGTTCATTTAGTCTAAGTCAATACGTTTGTTGTGAGTTCATTTAGTCTAAGTCAATACGTTTGGTGTGGGTTCATTTAGTCTAAGTCAATACGTTTGGCGTGGGTTCATTTAGTCTAAGTCAATACGTTTGTTGTGAGTTCATTTAGTCTAAGTCAATACGTTTGGCGTGAGTTCATTTAGTCTAAGTCAATACGTTTGGTGTGAGTTCATTTAGTCTAAGTCAATACGTTTGTTGTGAGTTCATTTAGTCTAAGTCAATACGTTTGTTGTGAGTTCATTTAGTCTAAGTCAATACGTTTGTTGTGATTTCATTTAGTCTAAGTCAATACGTTTGTTGTGAGTTCATTTAGTCTAAGTCAATACGTTTGTTGTGAGTTCATTTAGTCTAAGTCAATACGTTTGTTGTGAGTTCATTTAGTCTAAGTCAATACGTTTGGCGTGAGTTCATTTAGTCTAAGTCAATACGTTTGTTGTGAGTTCATTTAGTCTAAGTCAATACGTTTGTTGCGAGTTCATTTAGTCTAAGTCAATACGTTTGTAGCGAGTTCATTTAGTTTAAGTCAATACGTTTGGTGTGAGTTCATTTAGTCTAAGTCAATACATTTGGTGTGAGTTCATTTAGTCTAAGTCAATACGTTTGGTGTGGGTCCATTTAGTCTAAGTCAATACGTTTGGCGTGGGTTCATTTAGTCTAAGTCAATACGTTTGTTGTGAGTTCATTTAGTCTAAGTCAATACGTTTGGCGTGAGTTCATTTAGTCTAAGTCAATACGTTTGTTGTGAGTTCATTTAGTCTAAGTCAATACGTTTGTTGTGAGTTCATTTAGTCAAAGTCAATACGTTTGTTGTGAGTTCATTTAGTCTAAGTCAATACGTTTGTTGTGAGTTCATTTAGTCTAAGTCAATACGTTTGTTGTGAGTTCATTTAGTCTAAGTCAATACGTTTGTTGTGAGTTCATTTAGTCTAAGTCAATACGTTTGTCGTGATTTCATTTAGTCTAAGTCAATACGTTTGTTGTGAGTTCATTTAGTCTAAGTCAATACGTTTGTTGTGAGTTCATTTAGTCTAAGTCAATACGTTTGTTGTGAGTTCATTTAGTCTAAGTCAATACGTTTGGTGTGGGTTCATTTAGTCTAAGTCAATACGTTTGGCGTGGGTTCATTTAGTCTAAGTCAATACGTTTGTTGTGAGTTCATTTAGTCTAAGTCAATACGTTTGGCGTGATTTCATTTAGTCTAAGTCAATACGTTTGATGTCAGTTCATTTAGTCTAAGTCAATACGTTTGTTGTCAGTTCATTTAGTCTAAGTCAATACGTTTGTTGTGAGTTCATTTAGTCTAAGTCAATACGTTTGTTGTGAGTTCATTTAGTCTAAGTCAATACGTTTGTTGTGAGTTCATTTAGTCAAAGTCAATACGTTTGTTGTGAGTTAATTTAGTCTAAGTCAATAAGTTTGTTGTGATTTCATTTAGTCTAAGTCAATACGTTTGATGTCAGTTCATTTAGTCTAAGTCAATACGTTTGTTGTGAGTTCATTTAGTCTAGGTCAATACGTTTGTTGTGATTTCATTTAGTCTAAGTCAATACGTTTGTTGTGATTTCATTTAGTCTAAGTCAATACGTTTGATGTCAGTTCATTTAGTCTAAGTCAATACGTTTGTTGTGAGTTCATTTAGTCTAAGTCAATAAGTTTGTTGTGATTTCATTTAGTCTAAGTCAATACGTTTGATGTCAGTTCATTTAGTCTAAGTCAATACGTTTGTTGTGAGTTCATTTAGTCTAAGTCAATACGTTTGTTGTGAGTTCATTTAGTCTAAGTCAATACGTTTGTTGTGAGTTCATTTAGTCTAAGTCAATACGTTTGTTGTGAGTTCATTTAGTCTAAGTCAATACGTTTGTTGTGAGTTCATTTAGTCTAAGTCAATACGTTTGTTGTGAGTTCATTTAGTCTAAGTCAATACGTTTGTTGTGATTTCATTTAGTCTAAGTCAATACGTTTGTTGTGAGTTCATTTAGTCTAAGTCAATACGTTTGTTGTGATTTCATTTAGTCTAAGTCAATACGTTTGTTGTGATTTCATTTAGTCTAAGTCAATACGTTTGATGTCAGTTCATTTAGTCTAAGTCAATACGTTTGTTGTGAGTTCATTTAGTCTAAGTCAATACGTTTGTTGTGAGTTCATTTAGTCTAAGTCAATACGTTTGTTGTGATTTCATTTAGTCTAAGTCAATACGTTTGTTGTGAGTTCATTTAGTCTAAGTCAATACGTTTGTTGTGAGTTCATTTAGTCTAAGTCAATACGTTTGTTGTGAGTTCATTTAGTCTAAGTCAATACGTTTGGCTTGAGTTCATTTAGTCTAAGTCAATACGTTTGTTGTGAGTTCATTTAGTCTAAGTCAATACGTTTGTTGTGAGTTCATTTAGTCTAAGTCAATACGTTTGGTGTGGGTTCATTTAGTCTAAGTCAATACGTTTGGCGTGGGTTCATTTAGTCTAAGTCAATACGTTTGTTGTGAGTTCATTTAGTCTAAGTCAATACGTTTGGCGTGAGTTCATTTAGTCTAAGTCAATACGTTTGTTGTGAGTTCATTTAGTCTAAGTCAATACGTTTGTTGTGAGTTCATTTAGTCTAAGTCAATACGTTTGTTGTGAGTTCATTTAGTCTAAGTCAATACGTCTGTTGTGAGTTCATTTAGTCTAAGTCAATACGTTTGTTGTGAGTTCATTTAGTCTAAGTCAATACGTTTGTTGTGAGTTCATTTAGTCTAAGTCAATACGTTTGTTGTGATTTCATTTAGTCTAAGTCAATACGTTTGTTGTGAGTTCATTTAGTCTAAGTCAATACGTTTGTTGTGAGTTCATTTAGTCTAAGTCAATACGTTTGTTGTGAGTTCATTTAGTCTAAGTCAATACGTTTGGTGTGGGTTCATTTAGTCTAAGTCAATACGTTTGTTGTGAGTTCATTTAGTCTAAGTCAATACGTTTGTTGTGAGTTCATTTAGTCTAAGTCAATACGTTTGGCGTGATTTCATTTAGTCTAAGTCAATACGTTTGATGTCAGTTCATTTAGTCTAAGTCAATACGTTTGTTGTCAGTTCATTTAGTCTAAGTCAATACGTTTGTTGTGAGTTCATTTAGTCTAAGTCAATACGTTTGTTGTGAGTTCATTTAGTCTAAGTCAATACGTTTGTTGTGAGTTAATTTAGTCTAAGTCAATAAGTTTGTTGTGATTTCATTTAGTCTAAGTCAATACGTTTGATGTCAGTTCATTTAGTCTAAGTCAATACGTTTGTTGTGAGTTCATTTAGTCTAAGTCAATACGTTTGTTGTGATTTCATTTAGTCTAAGTCAATACGTTTGTTGTGATTTCATTTAGTCTAAGTCAATACGTTTGGCGTGAGTTCATTTAGTCTAAGTCATTACGTTTGTTGTGAGTTCATTTAGTCTAAGTCAATACGTTTGTTGTGAGTTCATTTAGTCTAAGTCAATACGTTTGGTGTGAGTTCATTTAGTCTAAGTCAATACGTTTGTTGTGAGTTCATTTAGTCTAAGTCAATACGTTTGTTGTGAGTTCATTTAGTCTAAGTCAATACGTTTGTTGTGAGTTCATTTAGTCTAAGTCAATACGTTTGTTGTGAGTTCATTTAGTCTAAGTCAATACGTTTGGTGTGGGTTCATTTAGTCTAAGTCAATACGTTTGGCGTGGGTTCATTTAGTCTAAGTCAATACGTTTGTTGTGAGTTCATTTAGTCTAAGTCAATACGTTTGGCGTGATTTCATTTAGTCTAAGTCAATACGTTTGATGTCAGTTCATTTAGTCTAAGTCAATACGTTTGTTGTCAGTTCATTTAGTCTAAGTCAATACGTTTGTTGTGAGTTCATTTAGTCTAAGTCAATACGTTTGTTGTGAGTTCATTTAGTCTAAGTCAATACGTTTGTTGTGAGTTAATTTAGTCTAAGTCAATAAGTTTGTTGTGATTTCATTTAGTCTAAGTCAATACGTTTGATGTCAGTTCATTTAGTCTAAGTCAATACGTTTGTTGTGAGTTCATTTAGTCTAAGTCAATACGTTTGTTGTGATTTCATTTAGTCTAAGTCAATACGTTTGTTGTGATTTCATTTAGTCTAAGTCAATACGTTTGATGTCAGTTCATTTAGTCTAAGTCAATACGTTTGTTGTGAGTTCATTTAGTCTAAGTCAATACGTTTGTTGTGAGTTCATTTAGTCTAAGTCAATACGTTTGTTGTGAGTTCATTTAGTCAAAGTCAATACGTTTGTTGTGAGTTAATTTAGTCTAAGTCAATACGTTTGTTGTGAGTTCATTTAGTCTAAGTCAATAAGTTTGTTGTGATTTCATTTAGTCTAAGTCAATACGTTTGATGTCAGTTCATTTAGTCTAAGTCAATACGTTTGTTGTGAGTTCATTTAGTCTAAGTCAATACGTTTGTTGTGAGTTCATTTAGTCTAAGTCAATACGTTTGTTGTGAGTTCATTTAGTCTAAGTCAATACGTTTGTTGTGAGTTCATTTAGTCAAAGTCAATACGTTTGTTGTGAGTTCATTTAGTCTAAGTCAATACGTTTGTTGTGAGTTCATTTAGTCTAAGTCAATACGTTTGTTGTGATTTCATTTAGTCTAAGTCAATACGTTTGTTGTGAGTTCATTTAGTCTAAGTCAATACGTTTGTTGTGAGTTCATTTAGTCTAAGTCAATACGTTTGTTGTGAGTTCATTTAGTCTAAGTCAATACGTTTGATGTCAGTTCATTTAGTCTAAGTCAATACGTTTGTTGTGAGTTCATTTAGTCTAAGTCAATACGTTTGTTGTGAGTTCATTTAGTCTAAGTCAATACGTTTGTTGTGAGTTCATTTAGTCTAAGTCAATACGTTTGGCTTGAGTTCATTTAGTCTAAGTCAATACGTTTGTTGTGATTTCATTTAGTCTAAGTCAATACGTTTGTTGTGAGTTCATTTAGTCTAAGTCAATACGTTTGTTGTGAGTTCATTTAGTCTAAGTCAATACGTTTGTTGTGAGTTCATTTAGTCTAAGTCAATACGTTTGTTGTGAGTTCATTTAGTCTAAGTCAATACGTTTGTTGTGAGTTCATTTAGTCTAAGTCAATACGTTTGGTGTGAGTTCATTTAGTCTAAGTCAATACGTTTGTTGTGAGTTCATTTAGTCTAAGTCAATACGTTTGGTGTGAGTTCATTTAGTCTAAGTCAATACGTTTGGTGTGGGTTCATTTAGTCTAAGTCAATACGTTTGTTGTGAGTTCATTTAGTCTAAGTCAATACGTTTGTTGTGAGTTCATTTAGTCTAAGTCAATACGTTTGGTGTGGGTTCATTTAGTCTAAGTCAATACGTTTGGCGTGGGTTCATTTAGTCTAAGTCAATACGTTTGTTGTGAGTTCATTTAGTCTAAGTCAATACGTTTGGCGTGAGTTCATTTAGTCTAAGTCAATACGTTTGGTGTGGGTTCATTTAGTCTAAGTCAATACGTTTGGCGTGGGTTCATTTAGTCTAAGTCAATACGTTTGTTGTGAGTTCATTTAGTCTAAGTCAATACGTTTGTTGTGAGTTCATTTAGTCTAAGTCAATACGTTTGTTGTGAGTTCATTTAGTCTAAGTCAATACGTTTGTTGTGAGTTCATTTAGTCTAAGTCAATACGTTTGTTGTGAGTTCATTTAGTCTAAGTCAATACGTTTGTTGTGAGTTCATTTAGTCTAAGTCAATACGTTTGTTGTGATTTCATTTAGTCTAAGTCAATACGTTTGTTGTGAGTTCATTTAGTCTAAGTCAATACGTTTGTTGTGAGTTCATTTAGTCTAAGTCAATACGTTTGTTGTGAGTTCATTTAGTCTAAGTCAATACGTTTGGCGTGAGTTCATTTAGTCTAAGTCAATACGTTTGTTGTGAGTTCATTTAGTCTAAGTCAATACGTTTGGTGTGAGTTCATTTAGTCTAAGTCAATACGTTTGTTGTGAGTTCATTTAGTCTAAGTCAATACGTTTGGTGTGGGTTCATTTAGTCTAAGTCAATACGTTTGGTGTGGGTTCATTTAGTCTAAGTCAATACGTTTGTTGTGAGTTCATTTAGTCTAAGTCAATACGTTTGTTGTGAGTTCATTTAGTCTATGTCAATACGTTTGTTGTGAGTTCATTTAGTCTAAGTCAATACGTTTGTTGTGAGTTCATTTAGTCTAAGTCAATACGTTTGGTGTGAGTTCATTTAGTCTAAGTCAATACGTTTGGTGTGAGTTCATTTAGTCTAAGTCAATACGTTTGGTGTGGGTTCATTTAGTCTAAGTCAATACGTTTGGCGTGGGTTCATTTAGTCTAAGTCAATACGTTTGTTGTGAGTTCATTTAGTCTAAGTCAATACGTTTGGCGTGAGTTCATTTAGTCTAAGTCAATACGTTTGTTGTGAGTTCATTTAGTCTAAGTCAATACGTTTGTTGTGAGTTCATTTAGTCTAAGTCAATACGTTTGTTGTGAGTTCATTAGTCTAAGTCAATACGTTTGTTGTGAGTTCATTTAGTCTAAGTCAATACGTTTGTTGTGAGTTCATTTAGTCTAAGTCAATACGTTTGTTGTGAGTTCATTTAGTCTAAGTCAATACGTTTGTTGTGATTTCATTTAGTCTAAGTCAATACGTTTGTTGTGAGTTCATTTAGTCTAAGTCAATACGTTTGTTGTGAGTTCATTTAGTCTAAGTCAATACGTTTGTTGTGAGTTCATTTAGTCTAAGTCAATACGTTTGGCGTGAGTTCATTTAGTCTAAGTCAATACGTTTGTTGTGAGTTCATTTAGTCTAAGTCAATACGTTTGGTGTGAGTTCATTTAGTCTAAGTCAATACGTTTGTTGTGAGTTCATTTAGTCTAAGTCAATACGTTTGGTGTGGGTTCATTTAGTCTAAGTCAATACGTTTGGTGTGGGTTCATTTAGTCTAAGTCAATACGTTTGTTGTGAGTTCATTTAGTCTAAGTCAATACGTTTGTTGTGAGTTCATTTAGTCTAAGTCAATACGTTTGTTGTGAGTTCATTTAGTCTAAGTCAATACGTTTGTTGTGAGTTCTTTTAATCTAAGTCAATACGTTTGTTGTGAGTTCATTTAGTCTAAGTCAATACGTTTGTTGTGATTTCATTTAGTCTAAGTCAATACGTTTGATGTCAGTTCATTTAGTCTAAGTCAATACGTTTGTTGTGAGTTCATTTAGTCTAAGTCAATACGTTTGTTGTGATTTCATTTAGTCTAAGTCAATACGTTTGTTGTGATTTCATTTAGTCTAAGTCAATACGTTTGATGTCAGTTCATTTAGTCTAAGACAATACGTTTGTTGTGAGTTCATTTAGTCTAAGTCAATACGTTTGTTGTGAGTTCATTTAGTCTAAGTCAATACGTTTGTTGTGATTTCATTTAGTCTAAGTCAATACGTTTGTTGTGAGTTCATTTAGTCTAAGTCAATACGTTTGTTGTGAGTTCATTTAGTCTAAGTCAATACGTTTGTTGTGATTTCATTTAGTCTAAGTCAATACGTTTGTTGTGAGTTCATTTAGTCTAAGTCAATACGTTTGTTGTGATTTCATTTAGTCTAAGTCAATACGTTTGTTGTGAGTTCATTTAGTCTAAGTCAATTCGTTTGTTGTGAGTTCATTTAGTCTATGTCAATACGTTTGTTGTGAGTTCATTTAGTCTAAGTCAATACGTTTGTTGTGATTTCATTTAGTCTAAGTCAATACGTTCGTTGTGAGTTCATTTAGTCTAAGTCAATACGTTTGATGTGAGTTCATTTAGTCTAAGTCAATACGTTTGTTGCGAGTTCATTTAGTCTAAGTCAATACGTTTGTTGTGAGTTCATTTAGTCTAAGTCAATACGTTTGATGTCAGTTCATTTAGTCTAAGTCAATACGTTTGTTGTGAGTTCATTTAGTCTAAGTCAATACGTTTGTTGTGAGTTCATTTAGTCTAAGTCAATACGTTTGTTGTGAGTTCATTTAGTCTAAGTCAATACGTTTGTTGTGATTTCATTTAGTCTAAGTCAATACGTTTGTTGTGAGTTCATTTAGTCTAAGTCAATACGTTTGTTGTGATTTCATTTAGTCTAAGTCAATACGTTTGTTGTGATTTCATTTAGTCTAAGTCAATACGTTTGATGTGAGTTCATTTAGTCTAAGTCAATACGTTTGTTGTGAGTTCATTTAGTCTAAGTCAATACGTTTGTTGTGAGTTCATTTAGTCTAAGTCAATACGTTTGTTGTGAGTTCATTTAGTCTAAGTCAATACGTTTGTTGTGATTTCATTTAGTCTAAGTCAATACGTTTGTTGTGAGTTCATTTATTCTAAGTCAATACGTTTGTTGTGAGTTCATTTAGTCTAAGTCAATACGTTTGTTGTGAGTTCATTTAGTCTAAGTCAATACGTTTGGCGTGAGTTCATTTAGTCTAAGTCAATACGTTTGTTGTGAGTTCATTTAGTCTAAGTCAATACGTTTGTTGTGAGTTCATTTAGTCTAAGTCAATACGTTTGTTGTGAGTTCATTTAGTCTAAGTCAATACGTTTGTTGTGAGTTCATTTAGTCTACGTCAATACGTTTGGTGTGAGTTCATTTAGTCTAAGTTAATACGTTTATTGTGAGTTCATTTAGTCTAAGTCAGTACGTTTGTTGTGAGTTCATTTAGTCTAAGTCAATACGTTTGTTGTGAGTTCATTTAGTCTAAGTCAATACGTTTGTTGTGATTTCATTTAGTCTAAGTCAATACGTTTGTTGTGAGTTCATTTAGTCTAAGTCAATACGTTTGTTGTGATTTCATTTAGTCTAAGTCAATACGTTTGTTGTGAGTTCATTTAGTCTAAGTCAATACGTTTGTTGTGAGTTCATTTAGTCTATGTCAATACGTTTGTTGTGAGTTCATTTAGTCTAAGTCAATACGTTTGTTGTGATTTCATTTAGTCTAAGTCAATACGTTCGTTGTGAGTTCATTTAGTCTAAGTCAATACGTTTGATGTGAGTTCATTTAGTCTAAGTCAATACGTTTGTTGCGAGTTCATTTAGTCTAAGTCAATACGTTTGTTGTGAGTTCATTTAGTCTAAGTCAATACGTTTGTTGTGAGTTCATTTAGTCTAAGTCAATACGTTTGTTGTGAGTTCATTTAGTCTAAGTCAATACGTTTGTTGTGAGTTCATTTAGTCTAAGTCAATACGTTTGTTGTGAGTTCATTTAGTCTAAGTCAATACGTTTGTTGTGATTTCATTTAGTCTAAGTCAATACGTTTGTTGTGAGTTCATTTAGTCTAAGTCAATACGTTTGTTGTGATTTCATTTAGTCTAAGTCAATACGTTTGTTGTGATTTCATTTAGTCTAAGTCAATACGTTTGATGTGAGTTCATTTAGTCTAAGTCAATACGTTTGTTGTGAGTTCATTTAGTCTAAGTCAATACGTTTGTTGTGAGTTCATTTAGTCTAAGTCAATACGTTTGTTGTGAGTTCATTTATTCTAAGTCAATACGTTTGTTGTGATTTCATTTAGTCTAAGTCAATACGTTTGTTGTGAGTTCATTTATTCTAAGTCAATACGTTTGTTGTGAGTTCATTTAGTCTAAGTCAATACGTTTGTTGTGAGTTCATTTAGTCTAAGTCAATACGTTTGGCGTGAGTTCATTTAGTCTAAGTCAATACGTTTGTTGTGAGTTCATTTAGTCTAAGTCAATACGTTTGTTGTGAGTTCATTTAGTCTAAGTCAATACGTTTGTTGTGAGTTCATTTAGTCTAAGTCAATACGTTTGTTGTGAGTTCATTTAGTCTAAGTCAATACGTTTGGTGTGAGTTCATTTAGTCTAAGTCAATACGTTTATTGTGAGTTCATTTAGTCTAAGTCAGTACGTTTGTTGTGAGTTCATTTAGTCTAAGTCAATACGTTTGTTGTGAGTTCATTTAGTCTAAGTCAATACGTTTGTTGTGAGTTCATTTAGTCTAAGTCAATACGTTTGTTGTGAGTTCATTTAGTCTAAGTCAATACGTTTGTTGTGAGTTCATTTAGTCTAAGTCAATACGTTTGTTGTGAGTTCATTTAGTCTAAGTCAATACGTTTGTTGTGAGTTCATTTAGTCTAAGTCAATACGTTTGGCGTGAGTTCATTATTAGCATAATAGCATAATAGCCTGTCTCATTGTTTTAGCTCTACTAAAAAGCTAAAATTTCACCCGTTTTTAGAAGCTTTTACAGTGAGAATTTTACCATACAGCTACATGAATATACAATGATAACAGTGAGTACAATTTCTTGTCTGAATTTTGTTGCTGAAGCCAACTACAGTGATTTTAGATTACTCTAACTCTGACTACATGCTGTCATGTACACTCCAAGGACAACAGTAAGGAGAACAAGCAGAGTAAACAATGGCTACACTAATAAATTAACTGGAGGACAATAGAAGACAACCAGTAAAGTTAACTGCTCAGAAGAAAACCATTTAGAGGACTCCCAAGTCTAATTGAGCCAAATCATCTGTAAAACTGTTACATGTTTGTGCATTGTATGACCTATAATTCTCAAAAAACAAAATGGACACTTGAACAAAGAACAACAATGAGAACAAAGGAGAGACAAATTACTCAAAACAAAACACAGTGAAAGCCTACTACGAAACTGGTCAAATCAGGTCAAATTTGAAATGGGCAGTAATACTGTAGATGTCATAGCAACAATACCAGTTGAAACATTTAAGGAAGAGAGCTTGAAAGATTTCTTCAGTTCCTTTGACCAGTTACAAGGAAACAATGTGGAGGTCAAGATAAACAAACAATCAGTTACATTGATATCAAATAGGAACTATACTGACATCTGGTTAAGCTGTTTGAAGAAAGCGTACCCAGAGAACCAACACCAATATGAAATTAAACTGAAGGAAAATACTGAACAACTGCATTTAACAAATCAAGATGGCCATACTGTAACTATTAAGGTTTATAGAAATGGAACACTGCTGATACAAGGAAACTCCTACCACAAATGGATAATGAATGAAGGATTAATACTGATGAGACACATACAGAAACAACTACAACTGAAAGTAAAAATCAGCAATAAAGAAACAGATACAACAAGACAACGGCTAAGAAGAACGACCACAAAACCTATAAGATACAGAGATAGTAGTTCAAGTGACTCAGAATCTGAAGAGGTAACCACTGATCCTGACAACAAACATCAACTGAATGATGACATCACAACTAATCAGACTAGGATCGCTAACTCAATTACGACAAATATTGGAACAAGAACACCAAGCACCAGGCCCAGATATCAACACACACCAACATCGATGATAAGAGAAGAAACACCAAGTAAAATTCCTGTAAGCATAAACAAATCGATAACAAGTCATGATTACAACAAAGATGACACTAATATGCTACAAACAATTATAGAAATGATGGAAGAAAAACATGACAAATATATGATGATGATAACTGAACTGGATGCAAAAGTCTCAACAAGTCATAACGACATTCTCAAGAAAATATCTAATGACACCAACAAAGGACAAATCGGAAGTGAAATATCAAAGAAAGATAAAGAAATACAGTCCCTAAAAGAACAGCAGCAAAATAAAGAAAAGATATTAGAAACTACAAAACAGTCATTAAATAAGGAATCAGAAGACAATGCCTGGAAATCTATCAAGATCACACGACTTAAAGATGATGTACAAAGGAAAACTGCAGAAATTGAAAGACTAAAAGAGGAACATACAAAACAACTACAACAATTCCAAAGTGACAAAATAAATGCACAAGAACAAACTAAGAAGGAAGTACAAGACATTAAATCATCCATAACAACTACAATTATGACAGAATTCCAACAACTTCATGAGAAGATAGATACATCTACTTGTACACCAGTAAATGAACAACTATGGACAGTGGTATCAAAGAGAAACAAATACCAGAAGGATGATTATACTCAAGAAAAAATGTTAACACCACATAAAAGTCCAGTGCGAAATCAAAACAAAAAATATAGTGACGTAGTACGACAACACTCTCACACACCAAAAGAAAACCAAGTCAGCAGGGAAAATTTAACACCAAATACAAAAGACATGAGTAATGTACGACCATCCAAAATAAGACGAATCCCAGAACAAGTAGAACACTTACTCATCAGTGATTCACAGTCAAAATACATACAAAACAGATATCTCGCCAAGAACCAAATGGTACTCACCTACAGCAGTGCTGTAATATCCAACATTAGAGAAGTCATAGCTGATAATAACTTTCCAACAAGTCTTAGAAGTATTACAATCAACGTTGGTGGAAATGATATCGACAATGACTCAGATGTTCAATCAATAAAGAATGAAATGAAAGAATTACTAGAAGAAACACACAGGAAGTATCCAAGAACAAAGGTGTTCTTATGTGAAATCTTCCCTCGCCAACACTGGAGCAAATCAACATCCAACACTATGAACGCAGTAAACAGATACATCAGAAACACAGAATCACATGATACAGCATTCATTGTAATGGATAACATAACACCCAACATGTTAGGAAGAGACGGAATACATCTTAACATTGATACAGGAACTCATTGCTTCATTTCTAACATAAATACAAAAATCAACAAGTCTTACCCACTGGAAAGAAGACCGAGAAGAAATCAACCAAGAGAACCAAGAGAATTTCCTGCATCCAGAGAATATAGTCACTCCGACCATACTCACCAACAAAAAAGTGATCCTCTAGACACCACAAATGAGTACAGTGATACAAGAAGACAAAGAAGATATGTACTGCCCTTAGAAAGAAATACTCCCAGAGGATATGGTCGATACAACAAAGGGCATAGCATTGAAACACAATTTGAAATAACCTGTTAATGACAGTACAACAAAAAAGAAATAAAAAGTACAATGATACTATGACACCAAATTACATTACAATTGGTCATTGGAACACTGCTGGTCTAAGATATAACTACAAACCAAGAGAAGGAACTATAGACATTAAAACAGAAGGTTCACTAGATATAGAACCACACATTAAAGATTATCACATATATGGAATGACAGAAACATGGCTGAATACTGAAAGTAAAGAACTAATACCACAACCTAAGGGATATTATACTTATCACAACATTAGGACAAAAAATAAAAAAGCATGGAGGTCATCAGGAGGAATCAGTATTTTCATCAGAAATAGTATCAAAAGTGGAGTCAAGATCATGTCAAAGTCTAGCAACTTCTCTATTTGGTGTCAAATGTCGAAAGACTTCTTCAACCTTGAAATGGACATCTACATAGGTACTATATATATTCCACCAAAAAATTCCACTTTCTACAATGACAATGACTGCAATCCATATGACGAAATCAACAAAGAAATCCAACAGTATAGCCTCAATGGACATGTCATTATACAAGGAGACTTTAATGCTAGAACAAAAGACCTTGAAGATACAATTCAAGATGAACAGGACAACCTTCACATAAACATGCCATTACCAGATACATATACATATGATAAAATAATCAAAAAAAGGAGAAACACGGATACATGGAAGAATGAATTTGGAGAGGAACTAACACAACTATGTAAAGAAAATCGTCTACGGATATTAAATGGGCGGACTTCAGGAGATTGGTCAGGTCAACTGACATGCTACGGTTATCATGGTGCCAGCACAGTGGACTATGCAATCACAAGTGAAACACTACTACAGAATATCCTTCATTTTAAAGTTGAACAACTACAACAGGCAAGTGACCACTGTCCTATCAAAACTATCTTGAAAATACCAAAATACAAGCAATTCACTGATATGAATGAAGTCCTTAAACCAGTACATCAATGCTATCAATGGAATGCAATGAATAAAGGCATGTACAAGCTATATATGAAGACAAAGGAGAGTGAAGATATTGTGTCCACATTCATAGTAAACAATAATAACAACACAAGTCATGATATGGCAATACAATTCCAAGAGATGATACACAAAATAGCAAACAAATGCTCCATAAAATTAAAAACAAAGAAGAAGACCATGCGTAGGAAAGTTAAGTACACAGACAGGCAATGTAACATGAAGAAAAAAGAACTACAAACTCTTGCAAATATATTACAAAAAAACCCTTCAGATGGGACTCTCAGAATGCTTTACTACACTAAGAAAAAAGACTTCAGGAAGTATGTAAAAAGCATGCAAAAAGACAAGAAACAACAAATATTATCTCGCATTGAATCAGCAAATGAAAATGAACATGCACAAGAATTCTGGAAGAAAATAAACTCAATCACGAAAACCAAAGTAAATTACAAACTGAAAGAAATCCCACACTCAGTGTGGACTGAACACTTTCAACGAATTGGAAACAATAACTCTGCCACATTAGATAGAATAAAACAAATGAAAACACAACTAGAACAGTTAGAGAATAAAACAGAAGACAACCATAAGCTGAATAAACCAATATAATTAACAGAAGTTGTGCAGGCAACAGGAGCATTAAAAATAACAAAGCAAGTGGACCAGACGGTATTCCAGGAGAGATGTTAAAATACAGCAACATACAAATTAAACAATCATTGAAACATATGTACAATCGTGTGCTAGAAACAGGAATTTACCCAGAAATATGGAGCACTAGTGTTATTACTCCAATACACAAGAAAGGAGACAAGATGGACACAAACAACTATCGCGGCATATCAGTTGGTAATGTCATAGCTAAAGTATTTAGTATAATTATAAACAACAGAATCACAAATCATACAGAAAATAATAAGATTATTCATCCGAACCAAGCAGGATTCCGACGAAAAAAACGAACAGTTGATCACATTCTGACTCTCCACACAATTATAAAGAAACAACAAGAAAAAAAGAAAAAAATGTACTGTTGTTTTGTGGACCTCAAAAAGTGTTTTGACACAATTTGGAGGAAAGCATTGTACTATAAACTACTACGTAACAACATCAACGGAAAAGTATACAACATAATTAAGAACATGTACACTAATATGGATTTAGTAGTCAAATTAGGTGATGTAATAACAGAACAATTTAAAACTAAAAATGGAGTTAAGCAAGGTTGCCCTCTGAGTCCAACCCTGTTCAACATCTTTATAAATGACTTTATCACAGGACTCACAGAAATTGAAACAAATGCACCAGAACTGGATAATAAAACTATCAATAGCCTATTGTATGCTGATGACATTGCACTACTATCAAAATCATATGAAGGATTACAAACTGCAATAGACTTTCTCCATAAATACACTTCAGACTGGGGGCTACAAGTAAACACAAACAAAACGCAAGTGATTATATTCAGGAATTCGGGATGCAAACCAGATACAAGGCGATTTACATGTGGCAATGAAGAAATAAAAACTACAGGATTATACACATATCTTGGAGTAACATTTAAGGCCAATGGATCAATAACCTCTACTGCAGACAGACTGGCAGACAAGACCTACAAAGCTGCAAGGATCCAGTCACACATATATCCAACAAACATGAACAGTATAAGGATAAAGGAAAAACTCCTAAATGTAACACAACTACCCATATTAACATATGCAGGTGAGATATGGGGCATTTTCCAAAATCAGACTAATTGGGACAAAACAGCAACAGAAAAATATCATCTACGCTTTTGTCGTCAAATTCTTAACATTATGGCAACAGAGCGAGCAAAATTGGGTGCAGAATGGAACTGGGAAGAGAGCCACTGATAAGCAGAATATACTGCTCAGCAATTAACTATTATAAACACCTCAAAGCGATAGACAGTGACAATTTAGCTTGTTATGCTATAAAAGACATGGAAAACAATACTTACACAGGAGCATGGTTGACTACCTTAGAACGAAACTTTACAACAAAAACAATGTCACAGATTTCACAAAACAAAAACTAAATAATTCAATTAGACAATATTACATTAACAAATGGAATATAGACAACAAAAGGGAAAGTGCCAAATTACGCACATACAGGACATTCAAAGACTCCTTGGAACAAGAAGAATACATAAAAGTGATGAACAACCCACAACATGTCAAAACAATAGCTCAATTTAGATTAAGTTGCCATAAACTTGCCATCGAAAAAGGTCGTTATACAAAACCAAAAACACCAGTGGAAGACAGGTTATGCTCCCATTGCAACGAAGTTGAAAATGAGGAACATCATTTAATACATTGTAAATTGTACACAAAACAAAGAGACGCAATGTTTCACACTATCAACAGTGTAAATGCAAATTTCCTGAATTTGGATAAAGAAAAACAATTTAAACATATCTTACAATCAAAAGATAAAAATACTATTATAGCCCTCTATGTGTACTTGAGTAACAGTAAATGAACAAACAAAAGAATACACTCAGTCACACTTATTTAACTTTTTATTTACTCAACTTTCGCCTACTTACTTTTTTAGTTATTCATTATTAACTTTATTACATTTTAAACACCAAATTAGAAATGTAAATTTTTCTACACGGTTGTAATAAAGCTGTTATCTTATCTTATCTTATCTTTAGTCTAAGTCAAAACGTTTGTTGTGAGTTCATTTAGTCTAAGTCAATACGTTTGATGTCAGTTCATTTAATCTAAGTCAATACGTTTGGTGTGAGTTCATTTAGTCTAAGTCAATACGTTTGATGTGAGTTCATTTAATCTAAGTCAATACGTTTGGTGTGAGTTCATTTAGTCTAAGTCAATACGTTTGATGTGAGTTCATTTAGTCTAAGTCAATACGTTTGGTGTGGGTTCGTTTAGTCTAAGTCAATACGTTTGATGTGAGTTCATTTAGTCTAAGTCAATACGTTTGGTGTGAGTTCATTTAGTCTAAGTCAATACGTTTGATGTCAGTTCATTTAATCTAAGTCAATACGTTTGGTGTGAGTTCATTTAGTCTAAGTCAATACGTTTGATGTGAGTTCATTTAGTCTAAGTCAATACATTTGGTGTGGGTTCATTTAGTCTAAGTCAATACGTTTGGCGTGGGTTCATTTAGTCTAAGTCAATACGTTTGGTGTGAGTTCGGTTAGTCTAAGACAATACGTTTGATGTGAGTTCATTTAGTCTAAGTCAATACGTTTGGTGTGGGTTCATTTAGTCTAAGTCAATACGTTTGATGTGAGTTCATTTAGTCTAAGTCAATACGTTTGGTGTGGGTTCATTTAGTCTAAGTCAATACGTTTCTTGTGATTTCATTTAGTCTAAGTCAATACGTTTGATGTCAGTTCATTTAATCTAAGTCAATACGTTTGATGTGAGTTCATTTAGTCTAAGTCAATACGTTTGGTGAGAGTTCATTTAGTCTAAGTCAATACGTTTGGTGTGGCTTCATTTAGTCTAAGTCAATACGTTTGGTGAAAGTTCATTTAGTCTAAGTCAATACGTTTGGTGTGAGTTTATTTAGTCTAAGTCAATACGTTTGGCGTGAGTTCATTTAGTCTAAGTCAATACGTTTGGTGTGAGTTTATTTAGTCTAAGTCAATACGTTTGGTGTGAGATCATTTAGTCTAAGTCAATACGTTTGGTGTGGGTTCATTTAGTCTAAGTCAATACGTTTGATGTGGGTTCATTTAGTCTAAGTCAATACGTTTGGTGTGAGTTCGGTTAGTCTAAGTCAATACGTTTGATGTGAGTTCATTTAGTCTAAGTCAATACGTTTGGTGTGGGTTCATTTAGTCTAAGTCAATACGTTTGATGTGAGTTCATTTAGTCTAAGTCAATACGTTTGGTGTGGGTTCATTTAGTCTAAGTCAATACGTTTCTTGTGATTTCATTTAGTCTAAGTCAATACGTTTGATGTCAGTTCATTTAATCTAAGTCAATACGTTTGATGTGAGTTCATTTAGTCTAAGTCAATACGTTTGATGTGAGTTCATTTAGTCTAAGTCAATACGTTTGATGTGAGTTCATTTAATCTAAGTCAATACCTTTGGTGTGAGTTCATTTATCTTATTCAATATGCTTGGTGTGAGTTCATTTATTCTAAGTCAATACGTTTGGCGTGAGTTCATTTAGTTTAAGTCAATACGTTTGGCGTGATTTCATTTATTCTAAGTCAATATGTTTGGTGTGAGTTTATTTAAGGTAAGTCAATACTTTTGGTGTGAGTTCATTTAGTCTAAGTCAATATGTTTGTTGTGAGTTCATTTAGTCTAAGTCAATACGTTTTGTGTGAGTTCATTTAGTCTAAGTCAATACGTTTGGTGTGAGTTAATTTAGTTTAATTCAATACGTTTGGTCTGAGTTCATTTAGTCTAGTCAATACGTTTGATGTCAGTTCATTTAGTCTAAGTCAATACGTTTAGTGTGAGTTCATTTTGTCTGAGTCAATACGTTTGGTGTGAGATCATTTAGTCTAAGTCAATACGTTTGGTGTGAGTTTATTTAGTCTAAGTCAATACGTTTGGTGTGAGTTCATTTAGTCTAAGTCAATACGTTTAGTGTGAGTTTATTTAGTCTAAGTCAATACGTTTGGTGTGAGTTCATTTAATCTAATTCAGTATGCTTGGTGTGAGTTTATTTAGTCTAAGTCAATACGTTTGGCGTGAGTTCATTTAGTCTAAGTCAATACATTTGGCGTGATTTCATTTATTCTAAGTCAATACGTTTGGTGTGAGTTTATTTAGTCTAAGTCAATACGTTTGGTGTGAGATCATTTAGTCTAAGTCAATACGTTTGGTGTGGGTTCATTTAGTCTAAGTCAATACGTTTGATGTGGGTTCATTTAGTCTAAGTCAATACGTTTGATGTGAGTTCATTTAATCTAAGTCAATACGTTTGGTGTGGGTTCATTTAGTCTAAGTCAATACGTTTGATGTGGGTTCATTTAATCTAAATTAATACGTTTGATGTGAGTTCATTTAGTCTATGTCAATACGTTTGATGTGAGTTCATTCAGTTTAAGTCAATACGTTTGATGTCAGTTCATTTAGTCTAAGTTAATACGTTTGATGTGAGTTCATTTAGTCTAAGTCAATACGTTTGGTGTGAGTTCATTTAGTCTAAGTCAATACGTTTGATGTGGGTTCATTTAGTCTAAGTCAATACGTTTGATGTGAGTTCATTTAGTCTAAGTCAATACGTTTGGTGTGGGTTATTTTAGTCTAAGTCAATACGTTTGGTGTGAGTTCATTTAGTCTAAGTCAATACGTTTGATGTGAGTTCATTTAGTCTAAGTCAATACGTTTGATGTGAGTTCATTTAGTCTAAGTCAATACGTTTGGTGTGGGTTCATTTAGTCTAAGTCAATACGTTTGATGTGAGTTCTTTTAGTCTAAGTCAATACATTTGATGTGAGTTCATTTAGTTTAAGCCAATACGTTTGGCGTGGGTTCATTTAGTCTAAGTCAATACGTTTGATGTGAGTTCATTTAGTCTAAGTCAATACGTTTGGTGTGAGTTCATTTAGTCTAAGTCAATACGTTTGATGTGAGTTCTTTTAGTCTAAGTCAATACGTTTGATGTGAGTTCTTTTAGTCTAAGTCAATACGTTTGGTGTGAGTTCATTTAGTCTAAGTCAATACGTTTGGTGTGAGTTCATTTAGTCTAAGTCAATACGTTTGATGTGAGTTCTTTTAGTCTAAGTCAATACGTTTGATGTGAGTTCTTTTAGTCTAAGTCAATACGTTTGATGTGAGTTCATTTAGTCTAAGTCAATACTTTTGATGTGGGTTCATTTAGTCTAAGCCAATACGTTTGGTGTGAGTTCATTTAGTCTAAGTCAATACGTTTGATGTGAGTTTATTTAGTCTAAGTCAATACGTTTGATGTCAGTTCTTTTAGTCTAAGTCAATACGTTTGGTGTGAGTTCATTTAGTCTAAGTCAATACGTTTGGTGTGGGTTTATTTAGTGCCTATATGTGGTTACTTCAAGTGTGTATTGCTTTGGAACGAGCCTGGTATATCTACAGTGTTATCAGAGTTATCTGCCAAGCGAGTTCCTGTACTCTGTACGCTCTGTAACTCTAACACTATTCCACGTCTTTGGTACCATGGGTAGTAGTTTTGTGCATACTTGATGTAAGTATGTTTTTTGAAGACAGTCACTCCACTGTATTTAATTATATATGAGTCGGAAAATAGAACATGTGCCGCCCCAAAAACTTTCTCTATATCGCCGAACATCTGACAGATCGTTTGCGTCTGCAAACACGCGTCGTAATTAAGTGGAAATGTTCTTGTGCCGGATAAAACATAGCTGAATAGTCATTTTTTTTCAACGAGATTTTTGAATTCCGTGGCATCTAATTGGCCCTGGGTGATAGTGACCTGCTACTAGTGTATATGGTTAGTATTTCACGGCATACCTCCATTCCAAATATATTGGAATCGTGTGGTATCTATTATATTAATGACAGAACAATACCTATAGTAAATATAGTTGCTTTCAAGTAGTATACAGAGATGGGTTGTAGCTCAGAAAATTAAATTAAATTAAATTAAATTGAATCTTCTAATTCTAGTTTTGCACCAGAATCTACACGCGAAATCGTAATACATCAGTTGTAAACAGTTAAAGGCGCTACTTGCTATGAGAGTCTATGTTTTCAACAAATGGGGATGGACGCTGACTTAGTTAAGGTACAAAGTCTGATTTAGCGGTTTACAAAATATGTTACAATTATATCATTAAAACGTTTACAAAATATGTCACATCCACTTGTTCTTCTCTATATTAATTCAGAATTAGAGAAATACCAAATGAACTGGCAAAGTCTGGTAGATAAGGTGACCAACCCGGAGTGTATATAAAATGTTTTGATGGATTATAGTTTCTGAAACGATACACTTGGTGAATCTGCATGATAACATGATGTCATTTTGTGGCACTTTTTAAATTTGAATATAAATCTAAAATGGCCGCCATACAATAGAATATCTTCACATGTAATTTGTTCCTGCTTTAAAATACAACGTTCTAGTTTAAATGTGCTGGAATATCTCTGGAACCAATCCTGTAATTATTTGAACATTTTATTTGCATAAATATCAAGATGGCTGCCATAGTAATATTCTATTGACTATATAGGCATCATATAATTTGTAACTTATTAACATGTTGAAAGCAAATAATTCTCTCGGAACGTCTCAGTCCTATTGCAGTATCTGCTCTTTTCTGACCAAAACAAAAATACCACTGCAGGCCAGTTTTGTATTCGTACCCAAGTGGGAGCTTTGTATTCTCAGTGTTCCATCGCTGTATTAGTTTGGTACACATATAAAGAAGGTTTTATATTTTGAGTATGTGTATACTACAATCACATTTATGCCGTCCCGAATTGTTACTCAAAATTTGTTAAGGCCACACTGTGACTGGTCAATCAAGATTTCATACGATCATATTGTGCCTGTGATTGGGTAACCAAGATTCTATGTGGTCGTATTTAAAGTTCAGGCGGGAATGTTTCAGATTACATAGCTATGATAGGTAGGTAAGTACTATGGATGATTGGATAAAAGAAACGATAGCGGCTGATTGGGCAAAATTAACTATAGCGGATTGGTTGACTGGTATGCAGTCAGAATTCAAAATCTGCACCAAGCTCAATGCTAAAATCGTCTCCGAAAATGCTCTTCATTATTTTATCCACCAATTTTGAGTACTTTGGCCAAATTTTGTTTATTTATTATTATTTTTTTTCTTTTTCTTTACATTTTATGTAGTTATTTTTCTTTTACTAATATCTGATTTGTAACCCTTTTCACCCCCTCCGGGGGATGTTGTGTGTTAATAAATAAATAAATGGAGTAACTCCATATTTTTGGTCTTACAACCACTAATTTCAGACCACAAAAATGCGAACAGGTTGCATATCTAAACTACCAGTAAAACAAAATACATCGATGTTCATAGCCGTAGTTTCGCGGAGTTTTGGGTCCGAAAAGGTATTTTTCTTCATTTGTCAATTATATACACTTTAGGGTCCAGCTGTATACCGACGATGTGTATATAATTGACAGACGAAGCAATATACCTCCCGACTCAAAACGCCGCGAAACCACGACCACGGATGTTCATTGTCCTCTTGCAATTTGCTCGACGCTAACCAAAACTTTCTGTCTACCCACACTTTCGCGTGCTGTCTCTAATAAATATAGATCACTTACATAAATTGCGAGTAATTTTATGCTGCATGAGGGTCACTCACAAATCGTGCCCATGTCAGAGTAAACGCAAATAAAAGGGTGAAATAGTTGTAATCAGCAATTTCTGATTATCTGTAATTAGCGAAACCATTTACTAATTAAAATCCAGTTATTTTCGGCAAATCTTTTATGTAGTTACATACACTGGTCACGTGTCAAGTTTCGACCGACAATTGTGAATACTGTACGTGTATGACTCTTGTTTCGCTGACCAGATTCCCGATTATCTGTAATTAGCAAAACGAGCCATTTACTGATTAAAATATTGTTATTTTCGGCAAATATTTTGTAAATATTGTGCGTATAAAACCCATTTTTTCTGATTACTGTTTAATTTTCATTATATGTGTCTTTTTCTTTTGTTTCGTTTCTTCGATTCCAATAAGCCCTGTGTCTTTCCCACCAGGCCGGAGAAAAGAGAAGGCATGCGATTTTAGGACTCAATTGCTGCATTTTGAATATTGTAGTTTTGTTTTACAATACATGGTATTGTTGTGTAATCAAGTCATTATTATTATTATTATTATTATTGCCGAATTTTACAAGAAGTGTCACTACAGTTGGGTACCCAATACTTAAATTATATATTTTCAGGAAGCAGGACAATTGTCACGATGGTCACACTGACTATTAAGGCATTGAAATTGGTTCAAGTTGAACATTTGAAATTTATACCAGTAAAAAGTTTATATAAATGTTTTATACCAAAACTGATCATGTATTAGAGAATTATTATCTACTTCCTTTGTTTATGATCCATGACTTTGGATAAATCTACATGCTTTGAATAGCTGGATTCCATGCCAGATCTCTCTGGATAAATTAGCATATTCGGCGAAGATAATTTACTGATAAACCGGATCGGATATGAAATGCACCAAAAAATAGAGGCTCCTGAGTTAGATAAAGTAGATATTATTACTGCCAGTTAGAATTAAAAATAAACTATTAACTACCAGGTGCACGACACATCTGGTGATTATGGCTACCGGTAATACCTGTAAAATCGTCAGTTTTGCTTTTTCTACACTGAATCACAGCAACTTTCCAAGGGTGCAGCGCCTGTGCCCATGGAGGCAGACAGTAAGTACAAGTGATTGGAGTGACTAATAAACAAGAGGCCTAGCTGGAGCAGCCCCTTTAGTTTTCAGTGTCACACCAATTACTACCACTTTAGATATTTATTAGACAAAGTGGGTTTGAGTCCAAATTTAAGAAGCAAAACTGCAGACATTGTCCCAAGCCCAATAAAGATAGTGTCAATCCAATGCCAGCATTTAATACACACTAAAAAGTACAAAACTGGGTAGACATGAGGTATGTTATTCTACAGAAAAATGTCTACATACTGAGTTAGCTCAAACCTTGAAATAACAATGCCTCATTGCGAATGAAAGAAGTAAACAGAACTTGTTGAAAAACCTCATCAGCAATGTTGTCCCAGCTGATGGATGTGTTCAGCAGTGAGACAAAGATATTGATGGACTGTTCCAGCCAAAAATTAAACAGTTCTGTGGCCATCTGACGAGAGACCAGCCACTCTGCCTAATGCGGCGTGAATCCTTGATGTGCTTGCACTCTAAGGTGATGTTGTGCATTGAACACCAGTCTGGACTTTCCACTGTCAAACTGTACACCTCACTAATAGCCATTAACTCAATCCAGTTGATGAATCTTGATAACTGAGCAGTTTTCCAGAGACTCCAGCCAGCCAGGCAGGCATACCACAAATGGATGCTGTAGGTTTGGGTTGTATGAAGGGCATTTCGATGACTTGCAGGTGGCCTGGTACGTACATACTGAGCTCTCTGAAATGTAGTGTTCTGGTGCATTGTTCCAATGTTATCATGTTGACCACTTTCATTTGTTTCCAAAGCATGTTATTTTAAATTAAGTTTCTTTTTGCTAAAATTGTATGCACCTTTTTTAATGTGTTTACAGTATTACTAGCCTTACTCCCCTTGTGCTTGCTTTGAAAACTGAATTTCATAGGCTGATCAGCGAACAACACACCATGAGCAAGAAAAAGGCAGACAAGTTGAATATCCTTGTTGGGTTCACTGGTGCAAAACTTGATTGCAATACCAAACTACAACTTGCTAGATATAAAGCAAGACATCTGGCAATGTCATCCTTCCATATGCATGTATATTCTATGGTAATGGGCGAGAAGATTCACAACATGGCCAATGTATAGATGATGGCATAATGCTGGCTGGATGACAATGATGTAACAATCTTCCCTGGTAGCCAAGTGAAATAAGTATGGCTTTTCTAAGTTCTAAGCTTTTCTTTTCTAACTCACTCCAATCTCACAATATCTCAGAGCATAAATGAAGGGCCAAATGTGAAGTGAAGTGATGTGTTGATCCAACATCAGTGAATCAAGTCTTCTGTGCCTGAAAAACTACTACTGGTAATGTGTCCTGTGGCACATACCTGGAGGCAGGCATTTCCATCAAGCAAAATCTAACTTAGGTACTTGGTCATCTTTGGACAGGACTGGTGGTGACAGACTCAAGTAATCAATCAGAATCATAACCAGACGATAAACAACACCGTGATGGTGATGAATCAGGAGATGCAAGTTCTTACCAACACCTAGCAACACGAGCATGATGGCAGATGAGCTCTGCTACGATGTTCGTCATCCAGCTTTTACATGTAGGAATCCCAATTGACAGAGATTCACAACAGGAGAAACACTAATGACCACAGGAATGACATAGGATGTAGGTCATTGACAGTCTGAACAATGATGAGTGTCTTCAGTGATTTCGCTGGAACTTCCAAACACTACAGTTTTCTCTTGCCATAACAGTTGTTTTAGCTATTTTGAAAGAAACTATTCTTTTGAGCTTTGGTATGTATAGTTTTGATGTATAATCATATTATGTTACAGGTGAATGCATTACAAATTGTTCTGGTCTGATCAAACTATGTCCAATTATCTGGGATTTTGTATCAAATACAATCTGTACCAATCAAAAAGTCTAATCCAATGTATCAGATTCCATTAAGCAGGAACATAAACAGAATAGCTTATCTTATTTATACTTCCATGTACCATTTCCACCTCAATAAGTCAACACACTAAGAGTCATTCATATTAGAGGGTAAGATGACAATTTATTTACATGTTGACATTATATTACATACAGGAAATAAATGTTATATTATGTTATGTTATTCAGTGAAATAAACCGACTGAGCACACATGACAAGTATTGCGACTACAGTGACAAATACAGCTATTTGAATGCATTTCATTGGAACTCACTCATAAACAAGAAAAGTCAAATAACCTGCATGTGTTCACCAATATGTCTCGTCTTTCACCAAATTCAAACAAAATTGATCAACGAATGTCAGGACACTTGAAACAAACAAAAAATTACGTGCATCTGAAACCCACCATCCATGTTTAAAGTTGCATTCCACTTTGTATGATCTGAAAACATCTCACTGTCCCCTGCAAGCATGATAAGGCTTTGAATTTTGTACAGTTCATGAGAAATCTGAAAGTTTTTTGAAAAACATGTCAATTGCCTTGAGTAAATACAACAATGACAATTATGTTTAAACTGGTGATAAAACATGTCCTTCAGCGCAGGCTTGCTTCAGTGCTACAATATTTCGGATTTTGTGACCATACCAACTGACTTCTCATGGTGATCACAATATCATAAAAGGTGTTCTACATATAATACAAAGTGGGAATGCAGTTCTAATAAAAGTTTGAATGAAATTTATCCATGCTTGTCTATGTTTTGTGTTTTTATTTTGGGGGAAAGACAATAAAGGTTACCAGTCATTCAAAAGCCATAAAATAAAAAAACATGATATATTTATTAACTTTGAACAAAAAAGTCCAAGCATGGCGGGTATTCGACTGAAGGATGAACATATTACCAGTTATAGAACTTACATCCAAACAAGGAAGAGAAAGGCAGCTACATGTATAATAAATAAATACAAATGGAAATTGACGTAAATATGAATGACATCATGTAGTGGCTTTGTATCAACATGGACTGGACACGTGAAAGAAAGAAAACAGTCTTCGACTTGGTACATGATTTTATTCAATAGCCGTTTCAAAATGATATGAAAACTGAAATTTGACTCATGAGGGGTCCCAGCAAGTATGTACACTTTTGTGTGAATAGGCACATCCATGTGGCAGATATATTGTACCCATAAAATTTGAACAAAATTCATCCATGGAAAGTCTAAAACATATCCAAGATGGCAGCAGACTGTATGTCCTCAGTCGAGTCATGGTATGCAAGACACTCAGTAGCAATCTTTATTACAAAGTTATGTAAATATTAAAATGGTCTGAATTGATGTGTCATCAAGGAGAATATAACTACTCTAGCTATCCCAACATGCAACTGGCAGCAATGCAGGACAAAGGCAAGATGAATAGACAATAAATTACATAGTGTCAATATTCAGTTTGATTTAAAATAGCTTACATTCACAAATACTACAATATCTGAGTAAATAATCAGGAAGATCCACAACATCCCCCACCACTTGGTTGTTCAGGTTCATCATCAACTATTGTCACTGTTTTAGTGCGATTTGATCGTGATGTTGTCGTGCTTTTATGTGTATCTTCTGACTGTCTTTCAATCATTCCTAAAGAAACACATTATAACAAATTACATATTGAAGATGTAGCAAAAATCAGTTAATACCCAGTACACTGTGATGTGTAGTCAAATTCAATCAGTCTTGTTTTTGATTTGTACCAAAGCCTTGGAATAAGCAAGGAACTGATTCAATTACCTTAACAAAAGACAAGTGGTATCAACTTACTTTTACTAAGATCAAGAAACATTTCTTCAATTCCTTTATTTAGTTTAGCTGTAGTATGAAAATGTTTAGCCCCTACTGATGCTGCATATCTAGAATTAAAAACATAGCAACTATTACAACCTTGCCCATTGAGAATCACGATTAAACAAATTTTGTTTAGTAAATAAAACTAAAATAGGTCCACTATTTTGAATCTGAACAATAAACAAATGCATTTTAGTAAGTGTAACATGATGTACAATTTAGATTTAGATTAGAATGACTCTAAAACAGCATTTATCATTTGGCCATCTTCAATCCGGTCCGGTCAAGAAAAACTGTTCATGTATGACCAAGATACAGGTTCAGAATGGCAAAAATGTATGATTTCGATGCATTGTTAATATTAAAATGCCCGTTAAGTAAAACAAAATTGCGGTACTTATGTAAGTAATGTACCAACTAATACTAAAAAAATAATGGCTGCCAGTTAGCCATTTAGAATCCAATGAGACATTTTATAATGAATCCAGATAAAAATTGTTTGAGTAATTATCACCAACAACAGCAACAACAAAGACAGGCATTTCTCCTCATATATCATCTACAATGATACAGACAATGTAATTATAGATAGATAAATAAGTTTCATTTCAATGTACAATGCTTATATAATGAGTCAATCTACACAATACAATGAGCAGTTGATGAGAGCACATTGAGGGAAAGACTGTAGAACGTATCATAGTAAAGTGAAAACAATCCAATCAAATATACATGTAGATACAAATACATACATTATTTACAAGATGTGAAAATATTATAGATGAAATTACTTTCTACTCACGATTCTGCATCAGCAACTGGAACATGCCTTTCTTTTTCTAAATCTATTTTATTGCCTGCAAAACAAACAAACATTTAATAGAAACAACAGCTAGTCCAAAGACAATAGGTGCAGCTAGTCCATAGACAATAGGTGCAGGTAGTCCATAGACAGTAGGTATAGGTAGTCCATAGACAGTAGGTATAGGTAGTCCATAGACAGTAGGTATAGGTAGTCCATAGACAGTAGGTATAGGTAGTCCATAGACAGTAGGTATAGGTAGTCCATAGACAGTAGGTATAGGTAGTCCATAGACAGTAGGTATAGGTAGTCCATAGACAGTAGGTATAGGTAGTCCATAGACAGTAGGTATAGGTAGTCCATAGACAGTAGGTATAGGTAGTCCATAGACAGTAGGTATAGGTAAGTCCATAGACAGTAGGTATAGGTAGTCCATAGACAGTAGGTATAGGTAGTCCATAGACAGTAGGTATAGGTAGTCCATAGACAGTAGGTATAGGTAGTCCATAGACAGTAGGTATAGGTAGTCCATAGACAGTAGGTATAGGTAGTCCATAAACAGTAGGTATAGGTAGTCCATAGACAGTAGGTATAGGTAGTCCATAGACAGTAGGTATAGGTAGTCCATAGACAGTAGGTATAGGTAGTCCATAGACAGTAGGTATAGGTAGTCCATAAACAGTAGGTATAGGTAGTCCATAGACAGTAGGTATAGGTAGTCCATAGACAGTAGGTATAGGTAGTCCATAGACAGTAGGTATAGGTAGTCCATAGACGGTAGGTATAGGTAGTCCATAGACGGTAGGTATAGGTAGTCCATAGACAGAAGGTATAGGGTGGGATATAGATAGTTCATTGTCAAAACACAGGTGAAATGAAAACGTACCTGCTATACACAATGCAATATCATTTCCTAACATTTTTCTCAATTCTTTGACCCAATTTTTAACCTGGAAAAAAAAAATTATGCAAGATCTATAGAATTTTTTTCAATTCTGATAACATTATTAGAATTACTGCAGACATAACAAGGGTAACTATGAATATAGGGCAAGGTAAGACAAGCAGTATGTCAGCTTCACTAAAATGTCACCAAATGAACAAATCAGAGCGGTCAACCCAAGGTACATATATAAGTATCAAAGTAAGTGGACTTGCTGTTTTCAAGAAGAAATCAAAAATGTAAAGCTGAAACAGATGGACGTCAGATGATAATATAAAAAGCTCTGCTTTGTCAACTAGGTCAACAGCAGAGCTTAAAAACTTCAAAGTTAAATTTTTAACAAACTGAGTGATGAAAACTAGTTTATACAGTGACAAAACAGAATTACCTTTTGAAATGAATCTTCGTCTGTGATATCATAAACTAAAATTGCTCCATTGCTGTCTCTATAATAGA
Organism: Saccoglossus kowalevskii; assembly: GCF_978046115.1. NCBI lineage: Eukaryota > Metazoa > Hemichordata > Enteropneusta > Harrimaniidae > Saccoglossus > Saccoglossus kowalevskii. The sequence continues at coordinate 785,336 of NC_140652.1, forward strand.
TAGGTCCCAATGCATGAAATCTTTCCTGACCAGCAGTGTCCTAGTAAATAATTTCATGTACAGGTCATCAATGCCTGAGTCTCTGTTAAATGCATTCATATTGCAGAAGCAGGGTCATTTACAATGGCTTTTGCTGAGGTGTCCTGTAATAATTAACCAATCCATGGCCCAAATTTGGACGTGCCCTTTCACACCACCTTCTGACACATTGTGAAGGTTATACCATACTTCCTCCTCCCTGGGTATAAGCCCACCCCTCTATTTTTAGACATTTAATGAGTTGATAGAATCTCCAGAGTTTTTTACGTGGATGTTGGGTAAATATTTATTAACATTATTTATCTAAAAAGTATGTTTCATTGGATGAAAATTCTGATTGGTACAGTCGTTCTCTCTTTGATATGACAAGGGCAGTTTGGTTCATGCTTTTACACGAAAACTCAAAGAAATTTACCTTTTAAAAATTGCATATGACCAGTTTTTAGAAAAAAAAATCAGATTGTATTTTAACAAATTCAGCATGACACAGCATTTTGTTTGGTTAATGACAAACTGAACCTATCAAGGTCAGAAGACGTTGTTTCAGGTCAAATCTTGCATAAATTGCTTTGCATTAAGAGTTATGTACATTCACATGATTTAATAATCACATGATTTGATAATCACATGATTTGATAATCACATGATTTGATAATCACATGATTTGATAATCACATGATTTGATAATCACATGATTTGATAATCACACTGTATTACGGGATTCTGCTGTAAAATGGCCCTGGGCTGGTAAACGGCAGTTTGGGTTTTTAAATTTAAGTTTTATCATTTTATGACGTTTATTGTGGACTAGCGTGAATAGGTAAGCTTTGTTTGACATTGAGCTGTAGTCACCGTAAAAAAGTGTTAAATTATTCTTTAAATGTTCAGTTTATCTTTTGAAAACAACTAATTTTTTTGAATTAAAAAAAAATCATGCCGTTTTCCCATCAAAATCCAGGCCAAAAGATCATACTACAACATCACCAAATCTCTTCTGCATTTCGTTCAATAACATTAACATATTTAAATGAGCTATGGTAATTTGATTTACCGTATTCACTTATATTTGAAATTAAGTTGATTTTTATTTGCATTTCATAACAATTCAACGAATTTATTTTTTGTACATTATTATACCGTTAAAATCTTAATATAAACCGCATTTGTAACACCCCCAATTCTTAACAAAAATTGAAAACATGAAAAGTATCTATTACTAACCGCACCCCTATTTCAACAAGACCATGACTGACTGGTCCAACCAGCTGGTCCAAAACGGCATTGTTTCTACTCCTATTCATTCATTTCGACAACATGTCTTAAATATTCACACTTATTTATTGTTCAGAGGTGATTAGATGTGAGACATGCAGTCCAACTGCTTTTGTTCTGGTGGCAAACTTTGTCAATACTCCTTATGAATACATCAATGTTTCGGAAGTTTTTGACAATGAGCTGTTAATATCACTGTAAAAGTGTTAAATCATTCTTCAATCACTAATGAGTAATAATCAACAATTTCAACACTTCAAAAACAAGTAAGTCATTCACTTTTGAACCTCAGCATGGCTGGATTGCGCTACCACACCGTGATCATTTGCTACTATGCAATGCATTCGTGATTGCTTTTATTTGAAACTTTTCTTAGAATATACTTTCTGTTAAATAAATGCATATTACATTGAATATACTGATTATTTTTTTTATCATGTGAACATTTTTTTGAATAACTGTAATTTTTCAACATTTCATGACTCCTATTTTAGTAAGGGGTTCACTCTTTCCCGACGGCTAAATTATAGTGACACCTATATTCAAGAGATTGTATGGTGTATTGTTTGTTTTGTGCATGTGTGAGAATTTACAGCAGAATCCGGTATATAAATTTGATTACCAGTATTCAGGAAAAACAATGATCAAAAGAACATGGCACAGAAAACAAAATGTGGGCAATTACCTGAGCATAGGCGCCAAGTTGGACAAGTACAAGTACATTCAAACTTTATATATACATCATACATGTAGTATGATGTATATCTAAAGTTTTAATGTGATTGGCCAAAGCATGTCAGAGATATGGCTCTGGAACAGTATTTGTTATCAAAGAAAGCTTAGAAAGAACTCCCATGTGCTGAGAGTATTGGAGACACATTAAATATAATTCGAAATTACTTAGCTGAAAACTAATTATGCAAATCAGAAAATTAATATGACCAGATTTGAGTGTAAAACTAATGAGGTCTGCGCAATGTAACAGAAAATCTATGTCTCCAAGTTTAATTGAAATGTGATTAGAACCAAAAAATTATGAATTATTATGCTTATTAGGGAATTAATATGAACAGATTTTTACCCCAAACTAATTAGGTTTGTACATTGTCCTAGAGCATCTTTGTACTAAGTTTCATTGAAATGGAATAATTAGTACCGTGAAAACTCCAAAATTTCGACCCCTCTAAAAATTCGAACGCCTATTTATTTGCCGGGTTTCGGTGTTTTATTTACCTCCAAATTTTCGACTCCACTCAAAATTGCCGACTCATTCTTATTCGAAAATTGCGACCAGTTTTAGTTTTCCCCCAAACGAAAAAAAAACCGATGTGAGCATTCAAACGGGACCTTCCTCAAAGGCATGAATCCGGGTTTCTGATTGACTGAGAGATTTTTATTTTATTGGTAACGAAAATATCAGGGAAAATATATTCTAAATAAACGAAGTTTCAAATAAAAACGAACACAAAAATCTCGGCATGCTGCGTTTCTGAATTGTTGATTATTACTGTACTCAGTAGTGATTATAATAATGTACACAAAATAAATTTGTTGAATGGTTATGAAATACAAATAAAAGTCAACTTAGTTTCATCATGGAGCTAATTTTTTTAGCTCCATGGTTTCATCGTAAGCGAATGATTCCGGTCTCGTATAAACGTTTGATGTTGTAGGATGTTTTGCTTGTCATAATACTCACTGATTGATGACTTTGTTTAGATTTTGAGTTACAACTCGGCCACGACCTTTGCTTTTACCGTGAAACATGAGGAAGGTTTACGTCAATTGACGGACATTGCATTTTTTAAAAACTAATGAAGCACACTGTCTATCATCCCCATTTTTTTTTGCTGATTTCTACTCTGAAAAATTCGACCGTCCGAAAATGCACCTTAATTTTGACTCTAAAAACACGTCACATTTCTAACACCAATTATTTAAAACCGGTCGAAATTTTGGAGTTTTTACGGTACTTTAGATATCAGTGTGAAAGCTTAAAATTGGTTAATTATGCAAATTAGGTAATTAATATGTACAGATTTTAACCCACAATTATTCAGGTCTGTCTATTGTCCTACAGCATCCATGTACATTCATTGATATGTGATGTATAGTACCTGAGATATCAGTGTGAAAGTTGGTTAATTATGCAAATTAGGTGATTAATATGCACAAATATTTACCGGAAACAAATTGGGTCTGCATAATTCTAGATTCATTGAAATGTGATGATTAGTACTTTAGATATCAGTAGAAAAGCTGAAAATTAATTATGCAAATTAGGTAATTAATATGCACAATTATTTACCCTAAAACTAATCAGGTCTCTGCATAGTCCTAAAGGATCTATGTACCAAGTTTCATTGAAATGCGATGATTAGTACTTGAGATACCCATGGAAAAGCTGAAAATTAACTAATTATGCAAATTAGGTGATTAATATGCACAAATATTTATCGAAAACAATCAATCTCTGCATAGTCCTTGAGTATGTAAGTACCAAGTTTCATTGAAATGTAATGCTAACTACTTATATCAAATGCTGAAAATTAATTAATTATGCAAATTAGGTAATTAATATGTACTGATATTACCATAAAAACTATCAGGTCTGTGCAGTGCCGTATGACATCTATGTACCAAGTTTCATTGAAATGTGATGATTAGTACTTGAGATATCAGTGGAAAAACCGAAAATTGACTAATCATTATGCAAATTAGGTAATTAGTATCCACGGATTATTACCAAAAACTAATCAAAACCTAGCATTAGTTCAGAGCATCTATGTACCAAGTTTCATCAAAATCAAATGAGTGGTTGTTTAGATATCAGTGGAACAGTCATGGAACCACTAAAAAATAGCTAATTATCATGCAAATTAGGTAATTAATATGCACGGATTTTTACCAAAAATTAATCAAATCTGCGCATATGTTCAGAGCATCTATGTACCAAGTTTCATCAAAATCCAATGAGTGGTTCTTTAGATATCAGTGGAACAGTCATAGAACAGCTAAAAATTATCTAATTATCATGCAAATTAGGTAATTAACGAGCATGGATTTTTACCAAAACCTAATCAAATCTGCGCATTGGCCCAGAGCATCTATGCACCAAGTTTCATCAAAAACCGATGTATGGTTCTTGAGATAGCAGTGGAACAGTCGGACACACATACACACACACATACACACATACACACAGACACACTAACTGCAAAGACTCCCATTTTGTGCTTCGCACATGGGAGTCAAAAACAAAATTGACCACCAGTCGGCCATTTTGAATCAAATTTGAAAATTCAGAAAGCAGGTTTCATTGAAATCTAGTGAACAGTGTTTCAGATATTCATAGCTAATTATTTTTTAAAAATATTTTTGTGCCAGGTTGTATGTCATTGTTATCTCCTCTGATTTTTTTAGGCACAAATTGTAAGTTTGATTGCTGCCATGTAGTGCACTTTGCCACAGAAACCATATTCCATGTTATGAGCCACATGATATAGCTGTATGACCATCTTCCTATCATGATGACATTATGGTACAGTAGAACGTCGATTATCCGGACTGTTAGGGGGACATGCTTTTTGTTCGGTTATGCAAACAGTTCGGATATGCGATCTTGTGTGGGCGTGCTCAAGTTTACAGGCTCACGTACACACAAATTCTAACGCACATGACTGTAATGAAATAAAACAATTATAGTACATGTAGAGTACGTCATTAAAAACATTTTCATTTAATCAGTAATACATTGTAATAAAAATGTTGCATGCTGGAATGTTAAAAAATGTTTCAAAATGTACGTAAAATGTAGCGATAATAAAGTTCCTTTGCTTCTTTCTTGGGAGAACCAAGTCCCGGAACCAAGTGAAGACAGATTTCTCTGAACGATCGTCATAGGCTGTTTTCGTTATCTTTCGTTTCAGTCCTGCACTTGAATCCATTTTACTGAAAAAATCCAGCAGCTTTTGTTTTGCCTTGATATCGGATATCGTCGATTTACCAACACCATACTCGGTAGATAGATTGCTTGCGGTTTCGCCGCGTTCTAGTCAATTTATAATTGACACCTTCGCGTCCAAATCAAGCACACCGCGTTTGCATTTCACTGGGGTAGCCATGCCAACGCTAGATAAAAGATGCTGATAAAGTAAACAGGTGAAAGGTTGCTTCGTATTCGCTGTGTATAGATCGGCTCGATGTTACCAGATTGCTCTTGGATTTTCGAATGGTAAACTACTACAAGATGTCCCGATTTTATTGGATTCAGCAAAGTTTTTAACACCTAGAACGATTGACATAATAAATTGTTGTAAAAATCCAGGTTGGCTACTGTGATCATTGGGCGTAAACACTTCAACGCTGTGAACCATCAAACGGCCCGCCGACTGTGGTCATTGGTTGCCGTTGTCTGCTGATAAACCATCAAAGAGGCACACCAAGGGGTTGTCGTTTCGTCTCTCTTTTTCACTGCACTATTAAACTGGCGTCGCTTCTGTGGCAAGACATCCCAGAAGTTATTTTCTTTCTTTTTTAATTCCGAAAAGGATGTGACTTCTGATACTGGACATTAAAATTAAAAATCGGAAAAAACATGGGATCGGCTCATGGCCGCGTTGACGGCAGTGGAACCCCGTACAATTTCCCCGGGAAACAACTTGGTAAAGTTAAGGATTTGACTGTAAACAGTGGGGAGGACATTTGATGAAGTTTGTGTTTTAAGACATTTTTTATTTACAGTGGAACACTGGTGTGGCGTAATAGGCTTGTCTGAATTTAGGAAATTATTGGATACTGTAATTCGTTTCATTGTTTGCGCAGACACTGTAAACAATGAACGTACACGTGAAAGACGTCGGATTACATGTTGATAACAGCTTTATTGAAAGTGTTGCACCAGGAAATCACACAAGACGACTGTAGTATTTATTGTTCACAGTTGACTTTTGTATTATACGGAACACAGCCAGACCTGCATACAAACTTTGGGGGACACACAGTACGTTCAGATAACCGAACATTTCGGATAATCGACATCCGGAAAATTGACGTTCTACTGTAATTTAATGGGTTACCCAGGCGTCATCCTTGAACAAACCTTCTTATTGAGTCTGTGATATTCGAAATGTGTTTCTTCAGATATCCATGCACATCCATACACAGAACAAAGACTTTGCATACTGGAATTATTTTTCAACTCACCCATATTGCTAAATTAACTCTTTTCCCACCAATGTTTAACTTCTTTGTGAGAAATGATGCCTGAAACGTAATCAAATAAATCAATTATTCAAATTTATCAATGAGTAAAAGACCAGGAAAAAAAAAGCAAATGTTTCTGGTCAATTTGTTTTTCTAAAATCCATGCATGCAGGTGGCTTTTTATTTTTATTCAAATTTGTGATATTTCATTTAAAAACTGAATTTTATTTAATTAAAATGACTTCCAGTTGTGTAAATATTATCAAAGAAACAGGTAGAAAAATAATTGGTCTTCAGTCTGCCATTTCGAATGAAAATGCAAAACAATACGACATGCATACATGTAATAATAATATTTATTAGACGCATAAAATCCTTAGGAAAGGATAAAAAGTGTCTTATAAAAAGAAATTTAAAAACTATAATCTAAAAAAAAAACTATTCTAAAAATATAAAACAAATCAAAAACAAATACGAATAAACAATGAAAACAATTTGCAACCAATGTTGCTGTTTTGTTCCATAGCTGTTTTTAAGAAGACAGCTAAGGCCGGTGCTAGAGTATGGTTTCCCATAATCAATATGAATTGATTATGAATTGAACATGTGAGATGTAAATACCAAGTTTCAATGAAATCAGCCAAGGCATGCCAGAAAAATGAGACAGGTTAAAATGTTGATTATGGTGTTTTTTGGGACAAAATGGTCACCAGTAGGTCACAGGTCAACAAAATGAAAAAACAAATTGACCTGCATTGTCATTGTCAACATCAACCAAATCAGTCCAGTCATATTGTAGAAATGATGGACTGGCACATAGAACCCAAAACAAGCAGTGGAGTCTGAGTGTAAGTTAACTCCAAAGCTGAGTTTGCCTTTCCATAAAACTTAAACATTTTCAACTTTTTTTGTAGTATATACCTACAATGTATGTTGCTAATATAAACATTTACAGTGTAGGCAGATTACATCATTTAAATATAAGATGATTGTATAGCTAAATGTTATACATTTCGACTGTGTTGTGGGTCCCATTTTCAGGGTTCTGCCCAGCCTGATTTGAGTGCTGGTTGCTAATTAATATTCATGAGGTCATTAATATTCATGAGCTAATTAATATTTATTTTCCATTCTACTAGCTACGATTTAAATATTTTAGTTATTTTAACTTTTATTTTAAATATTTCAATGTAAAATTAATCTGATATATACATTTTATTTTCGCAATCACGTCTAAAATACATATTTTGAGACATTGACCTCTGACATGGCAGCCATTTTTTTTTCAAAGCATGTCGTTTGTTTGTTATGGCCAAAGTGGAAACAAGAATTTAATTGTTTTCTTTTCCAGTGGAATGCTGGTAAATCACATTAATAGTGAAAAATAAGTATTATTGTATCTCTAACTGAATATAGCTTATAATTAATTTTACGATTGAGTCATGAAGCAAAAAACATCAATGAAGGTTACTACGCTCGAGTGCAAGTGCAGATTAAACGAACGACAACTTGATACATCGCTGCCGGTGAAGTGAGCAAGATATTGTTCAACTCGACAAATCCTAAACACAACTAAACTTGCAATGGTAAACCTTCCTTCTGTTTGTCATTGTCTTCTCTTCCATTATCTTGATGTACGACTTATTCCGATCTGGTTCGCTTGTTACAGCAATTCCAGGCACTGATTTGACGCTGAAGTAGTGCTAGATATAGATAACGTTCTACAATAGGTTACACACTTTGTTTTCACATTTACAAAAGTTGTAACTAGAAATATAAACATCGGCTGCAAATCAGAGGAATGATTGACAGATATTGCCCAGAATGTTTTCTATTCCCCAGACTTTGAGGCGTGTCCGTCTTTCAGTCACTTTTGGTCATTCATCGTGTTGATTACGTGTCTACAAATTGTCATTTGTCCAAATTGTTTAAAGACCACGATAGAGAAGCAAGGAGTCGAAACAGCAGTTGAAGTGAGAACAAGAATTTGTGGACTGTCATTTGCTGAGATTGGAGATCGAAATGGTGTTTCAAAGCAGACAGCCTATAATATAATATAATACCACCGAGAGTATCCTGCCAGGAAAGCGTAAGAGCGTCCAATCCACGACTAAAAAACTAACTGACAACGTTACAGACTTTGTCAAATATTATAAATCATTGAAACCACGCATTTACGGACAGGAAATTTGACAAATACTACTCGAAGACTGTTGCTAGTGATAATCTTTTTAAAGCGATTATTTAGTGGCACATCAACCTTTTGGTTCTCATCGTCGAGAACTAATATTCGAATAACACCCATTCTACTCATGTATTCAATTTCATTATTGATATACTGGACGAAGTCTTCACAGGACATTTGTTGCAGGCAACTTTCAGTTATATACATCGGCGTGATACGGATATTTCCATAGTAGGAATAATGCACTTTGATCAACAATTCTGCCAAGATCAGTCGGTCAGCTGGTTCTGTAAAATAGCTCTACCGGTAACTAACGTTCTTTACAGTGCCACCACTTTATGCGCCCCTTTTACTGAAATAACATGTGACGCAAATTGAAGTAGGAATCTAAGTTCAAAGCCTCGATAGTTTATTGGAGGAGAAATTCAAAACTAATGCACTGCCACTTTTATGGGCAGAGCTTTCTTCCGGTACGCTCCAAATTGCTATACATGCTGTCTACATTATTTGTTAAAACTTCTGTAAATGTGAAAACAAAGTGTGTAACCTAATGTAGTAAGTTATCAACATCTAGCACTACTTCGGCGTCAAATCAGTGCCTGGAATTGCTGTAAAACCAGGGAGCTGTAATGAGAGCCCCCTGTTAAAAGAATGTCAATCGGAGAAGGTTAAAACAAACAAGACATGACATGTCATAGCCCCCGCTCAGAAAAAAATTTAAAAACTTGTATTGAACTGGGTTTGTGTCAGAATGAATTAATTCATTATGAGCTGTATTAAAATTCCATTATTAATTGTTCAGAATTGATGTGTTACAATTTTAGGGGTGGGGTAAAAATTTATTCATTTGGCTTTTCTGACACAATTTATAACTTGTTAAACATATAATGCGATGTGCACTTGTAAACAATTATTACCTGTCTCTGTACCAACTTTGAACAAAACTGGATGACATATCTGAGAAAAAGCTTGTTTTTTTTAGATTTTTGAGGGAAAAAATGGCCGCCAAGTCGTACAAATTTATCCAATCAAACAGGTCATGAATGACACTGCCTTCACTTGTTGTCATTTGAAAGTTGCAACATATAATTTGTCCATTTTTTGGCATGGATGTAAATTGGCAAACATGATTTCTACATGGCATTTTCAAGTTTATAGCCCTCTCCATCCTGGTCTCAGCAAGAACACCAGAGAGCAACAAACAAATACAACAGGTAAAATGACATGCAAGTATGCAAATCAGATCTGCAAATATGTTGAAGAATCAGTGTTGTGTCTGCTTGGATAAACTTCCTTGTACAACTGTATTCCTAATACAAGAACACTGTCAATCACAGAACTGTTCCAGCGAAAAACTTCTGATATTTCAAACAGTAAAAGGGGGAAAGATACCGCTTGTCATACAAGTACTAGCACCAGATGAGGAACTGAGAAACTGCAATGATCCTTGGTGTACATTACCTGTGTCACCAACTTTACTTCCCATGTACTTCATGTATAGATCTACATGTAGTTTGTGGCCCTGAATTAGTTTCAATGTCTCTAAATAAGGACAAGAGTACTTCTCATATGACAATGATACAAATAAAGTGCAAGAATCCAGAAAAATATTATCAAGTTTTTATTATCATACATTAATATTAACAAATCGTGTGAAATTGAACTTTTATGCTTTGGTTGACAGCACTTCTCAAAGAAAAAAAAAAGACGACCTGCAAAACTTTATACAATTGTCAGACATGCAGCGAATAGTATGCCTTTGTAATATATGCAGTTTCAGTGGCTTTGCTTTCCGAGAAAAAAATTCTGGCTCTGCACCTGAAAAAAAACATTTAGTCAAAAGTAAGCAGAGGTTGTAGCATATTGATGGACAACAATTGATGCATGTCAAGCAATATACTGTTTGAAAGGCTGCAGGATGTAATGAATAGCAAACCAATCACTACTCGAGTCGAACTGGCTGAGAAACAGCACAATACATACAACAAGCAGCCTGTCGGCTGAGATGGCTCCGCTGTTAGCAATGCACATTGCAATTAAAGGACAGAATACATCATTAGAAAATGAACAATATGTATAGTATCAAAGCAACAGGACTTACTGTTTTCAACAAGAATTCAAAAATATCACTTTTCACCAAAAAATTAGATAGTTGAAGATATCACCACGAAATTAACAAATCTGAGAGAGGACCACATGTAGTACCTATATATGTAATATCAAAGCAATTGGACTTGCGGTTTTCAACTAGTCAAAAATATCACTTTTTACCAAAAATTAAAAAATTTTCACTAAAATTAGAGAATAAAAGATATCATCACAAAATGAACAAATCTGAGAGAGGACCACATGTAGTACCTATATATATAATATCAAAGCAATTGGACTTGCGGTTTTAACAAGAAGTTGAAAATATCACTTTTTACCAAAAATGACAAAAATATTCACAAAAATTAGAGAATTGAAGATATCATTACAAAATGAACAAATCTGAGAGAGGTCCACATGTAGTACCTATATATGTAATATCAAAGCAATTGGACTAGCGGTTTTTAACAAGAAGTCAAAAATATCACTTTTTACCAAAAATGACAAAAATATTCACAAAATTAGAGAATTGAAGATATCATCACAAAATGAACAAATCTGAGAGAGGTCCACAAGCAGTACCTATATATGTAATATCAAAGCAATTGGACTTGCAGGTTTTAACAAGAAGTCAAAAATATCACATTTTACCAAAAATGACAAAAATATTTACCAAAATTAGAGAACTGAAGATATCATTACAAAATGAACAAATCTGAGAGAGGTCAACATGTAGTACCTATATATGTAATATCAAAGCAAATGGACTTGTGGTTTTCAACAAGAAGTAAAAAATATAACTTTTTACCAAAAATGACAAAAATATTCACCAAAATTAGAGAATTGAAGATATCATCATAAAAATGAACAAATCTGAGAGAGGTCCACATGTAGTACCGGTACCTATATATGTAATATCAAAGCAATTGGACTTGCGGTTTTCAACAAGAAGTAAAAAATATAACTTTTTACCAAAAATGACAAAAATATTCACCAAAATTAGAGAATTGAAGATATCATCACAAAATGAACAAATCTGAGAGAGGTCAACATGTAGTACCTACACGTGTATATATGTAATATCAAAGCAATTGGACTTGCGGTTTTCAACAAGAAGTCAAAAATATCACTTTTTACCAAAAATTACAAAAATATTCACCAAATTTAGAGAATTAAAGATATCATTACAAAATGAACAAATCTGAGAGAGGTCCACATGTAGTACCTATATATGTAATATCAAAGCAATTGGACTTGCGGTTTTTAACAAGAAGTTGAAAATATCACCTTTTACCAAAAATATTCACCAAATTTAGAGAATTAAAGATATCATTACAAAATGAACAAATCTGAGAGAGGTCCACATGTAGTACCTATATATGTAATATCAAAGCAATTGGACTTGCGGTTTTCAACAAGAAGTCGAAAATATCACTTTTTACCAAAAATGACAAAAATATTCACCAAAATTAGAGAATTAAAGATATCATTACAAAATGAACAAATCTGAGAGAGGTCTACCCAAGGTACATATACACCAAGTATCAAAGCATTCAGGCTTGTAGTTTTCAAGAAGAAGTCGAAAAAGAAAAACATTGACACGGACGACGGACAATCACTCATATGATAAGCTCCGCTCGACAAAGTCGACAGCGGAGCTAAAAATGTATGCAAATGATATATGAGCAGCTCCACCAAATATAATCAAAGAAAGCTTAGAAAGAACTCCCATGTGCTGAGAGTATTGGAGACACATTAAATATAATTCGAAATTACTTAGCTGAAAACTAATTATGCAAATCAGAAAATTAATATGACCAGATTTGAGTGTAAACCTAATGAGGTCTGCACAATGTAACAGAAAATCTATGTCTCCAAGTTTAATTGAAATGTGATTAGAACCAAAAAATTATGAATTATTATGCTTATTAGGGAATTAATATGAACAGATTTTTACCCCAAACTAATTAGGTTTGTACATTGTCCTAGAGCATCTTTGTACTAAGTTTCATTGAAATGGAATAATTAGTACCGTGAAAACTCCAAAATTTCGACCCCTCTAAAAATTCGAACGCCTATTTATTTGCCGGGTTTCGGTGTTTTATTTACCTCCAAATTTTCGACTCCACTCAAAATTGCCGACTCATTCTTATTCGAAAATTGCGACCAGTTTTAGTTTTCCCCCAAACGAAAAAAAAAACGATGTGAGCGTTCAAACGGGACCTTCCTCGAAGGCATGAATCCGGGTTTCTGATTGACTGAGAGATTTTTATTTTATTGGTAACGAAAATATATTCTAAATAAAAGTTTCAAATAAAAACGAACACAAAAATCTCGGCATGCTGCGTTTCTGAATTGTTAATTATTACTGTACTCAGTAGTGATTATAATAATGTACACAAAATAAATTTGTTGAATGGTTATGAAATACAAATAAAAGTCAACTTAGTTTCATCGTAAGCGAATGATTCCGGTCTCGTATAAACGTTTGATGCTGTAGGATATCCGCCATGTTCTCTTAGGTCAAATAGGTCAAATCGCTAATTAACCAATCAAAAAGCTGGATGATGCCAACGTGTTCAAATTACCATAGCTTATTTAAATATGTTAATGATATTGAACGCAATGCGGAAGAGATTGATGTTGTAGTACGATATTTTGGCTTGGATTTTGATGCGAAAACGGCATGATTTTTTTTAAATAAAAAAATTAGTTGTTTTTAAAAAATAAACTGGTCATCTGAAGAATAATTTAACATTGTTCACAGTGATAACAGCTCATTCTCGAAAGGAAGCTTACCCGCTCACGCTAGTCACGATAAAAATCATACACGTGTACTCTTGAATAGACAGACGTCAATGACTACGGTAAAACTTACTCTATTTTAGCCGGCAGGATTGATTGAAATGTCCGAAAAATGACGCCAAAATACACCTTAAAAGTCCCATTTTATTTTATTAAATCCCATTTTATTTTTTAATCCAAGGGCGAATTTACGGCAGAATTTGGTCCCTCAAATAAGGGACACGTGAGCTTTGATTCTAACCGGATACATTGCACTGGGTCGGGGAGATAGTTTGCTAAACTTCCATGTATCTTTTGTCCAATGGGTACCTGTACTTCGAACATTCGCAAGTTTTCCTAGGTAGTGCGAGACAGCTTTGTCTTTTGACCTATTAGTTTTGTGCTGACCTCTTCTGCGCGTCTTGATGTTTTGTTTTGCTTGTCATAATACTCACTGATTGATGACTTTGTTTAGATTTTGAGTTACAACTCGGCCACGACCTTTGCTTTTACCGTGAAACATGAGGAAGTTTACGTCAATTGACGGACATTGCATTTTTTTAAAACTAATGAAGCACACTGTCTATCATCCCCATTTTTTCATTTGCTGATTTCTATTCTGAAAAATTCGACCGTCCGAAAATGCACCTTAATTTTGACTCTAAAAACACGTCACATTTCTAACACAAATTATTTAAAACCGGTCGAAATTTTGGAGTTTTTACGGTACTTTAGATATCAGTGTGAAAGCTTAAAATTGGTTAATTATGCAAATTAGGTAATTAATATGTACAGATTGTAACCCACAATTATTCAGGTCTGTCTATTGTCCTACAGCATCCATGTACATTCATTGATATGTGATGTATAGTACCTGAGATATCAGTGTGAAAGTTGGTTAATTATGCAAATTAGGTGATTAATATGCACAAATATTTACCGGAAACTAATTGGGTCTGCATAATTCTAGATTCATTGAAATGTGATGATTAGTACTTTAGATATCAGTAGAAAAGCTGAAAATTAATTATGCAAATTAGGTAATTAATATGCACAATTATTTACCCTAAAACTAATCAGGTCTCTGCATAGTCCTAAAGGATCTATGTACCAAGTTTCATTGAAATGCGATGATTAGTACTTGAGATACCTATGGAAAAGCTGAAAATTAACTAATTATGCAAATTAGGTGATTAATATGCACAAATATCTATCAAAAACAATCAATCTCTGCATAGTCCTTGAGTATGTAAGTACCAAGTTTCATTGAAATGTAATGCTAACTACTTATATCAAATGCTGAAAATTAATTAATTATGCAAATTAGGTAATTAATATGTACTGATATTACCATAAAAACTATCAGGTCTGTGCAGTGTCGTATGACATCTATGTACTAAGTTTCATTGAAATGTGATGATTAGTACTTGAGATATCAGTGGAAAAACCGAAAATTGACTAATCATTATGCAAATTAGGTAATTAGTATCCACGGATTATTACCAAAAACTAATCAAAACCTAGCATTAGTTCAGAGCATCTATGTACCAAGTTTCATCAAAATCCAATGAGTGGTTCTTGAGATAGCAGTGGAACAGTCGGACACACATACACACATACACACATACACACACACACATACAGACACACTAACTGCAAAGACTCCCATTTTGTGCTTCGCACATGGGAGTCAAAAATTATTCACATGACAACAAAAAATATTCACAGTATTTATTACGCATTATTTTTTTGTTGGTAGCAAATCATCACGGTTCGGTAGCTTACTTGTTTTCGAAATTTTGTAATTGTTGATTAGTACTCAGTAGTGATTATATTAACGTACAAAAAATAAATTCGTTGAATTGTTATGAAATGCAAGTAAAATTCAACTTAGTTTTATCGTAAGC
The DNA here is from genome assembly GCF_978046115.1 of Saccoglossus kowalevskii. Lineage (NCBI taxonomy): Eukaryota > Metazoa > Hemichordata > Enteropneusta > Harrimaniidae > Saccoglossus > Saccoglossus kowalevskii. The sequence continues at coordinate 800,816 of NC_140652.1, forward strand.
AAATGTTTTCGGTTACATGTTAACACTCAATGCAAGACGATATCCGCCATGTTATTCATGCGCACGAGGCGTGTTTATTGACCAGATAGGTCAAGTCGCTAATCAACCAATCAAAATGCTGGATGGTGTCCATGTGCTCAAATTACCATAAAGCATTTAAATATGACAGTTCAGCGACCTCATGGTGAAAGCAACACGGAAGACCAGATTTACCGATGTTTTAGTGCAATCTTTTGGCTTCATTTCTCATGGGGAAAAAGTCATGATTTTTTTTTTAATCGGCCCGATTTAGAAAAATAAATAAACGTACCGTCCCAAATAAGAATGTACCGGGTGGAATTTTTCTGGGGAAAAAATAAACGTACCGGTACGTTTATATTTGGGACATTTAGAATTGTGGGCAAGCTCTCCTGTGCAGCAACATATTTTTAACTTCGCTATTGCGTGATCAGTGGATTACGTAAATAAACCAACACTTTCGATGAGTACATGCCAACCCAACTAAACTTGTTTATGGCTGTTTATGAACAGTGAGGACGCATCTCATAGAACAATAGCTGTGGAAATCATAAACAAATGTAAATGTTGCGGAAATCAAGCATGGCGATAATGATTTTGAGCGAGGCAGAGTCTGGCAAGCGTCTCAGAGCAGCATTGCGCCGACACCACCACGACGTTTGAATCCCGGTGAGAGCACTGCAAACCTCTTAAATCACGAGGTAAACTTTCAATTTACACAATACATAATCAGTTCCCTACAACAATAATAGAAAGGCAATTTTTCTGGCGAAGCTTTTGCCAGGTTAGCAAGAGTTTCTCACGATCACCAAACCCGAGACACAAACGATAATACAAAGTTTATAAATACCATAACAAGCACAGTTTCTTACCTTTGAAATTGACGAGACACAATTTTGTCCATATAAGCGTTGCGCAAATAAAGATACAATTCCAGGATACAATATCCTCACACAAAAATTACTGTGATTTCCACCGAGACGAGAACTGCGTATGCGTCATCAAAACTCGGATTAAACTCGGGTAATTTCGGGAAAAGTCGAATTTTCCAACAATTTTGAAGGAAAAATGTTAAAAATCAAGGAAAAACACAGTGAAACTGAAAGAATCGAAAAAATAACTTGATGTGCATCATAGCACCATCAATTCCTGTCTCTGTACCAACTCTGAACTGAATTGAATCACACATGTGTGAGAAAAAGCTGGTAACGTGAAAATGTGCACACACAAATTAATCTCCCCCGCCCGGATCACAGATCCGGCGGGGGCTAAAAGACATTAGGCCAGCGGTGTCTTCTTTCAAGTTTTGTTGTGTGTTAATTTTTTGCATTGTGTTGTGTGTTAAAACCAATAAGGACAATAGAATGATGGTCCAGTGGCCGCGACATCCTGTGTGTTCATGTATCATAAACAAATAGAATAGTGTCGTTCACCAACTTTTTGTCCTGGTCGGAAATTCTGAGTGTCGGCCGCTAGCGACAGGCGCCCACCAGCATGGGCAGATCCCTGCAATTTGGATTTTGAACTGAAAATGGTCATGATTGATTGATCATGGGGTTTGGCCACCATCTTAGATTGAAAATCTAGTAATTAACAGGTAACAAAGAAGTAAGTGCCAGACAGTGGCACAGATGTTTGACAGGGCCACTTTTACAATAAATCTGGACATCTGGAAAAAACAAGACATGAATGTCACAGTCCCCGTCATTTAATTATAAAATACTCATGTTAAAATAATACATGGAACATCTGCAACAGTTGAATTAATATGTACTCTATGTGGGTACAACTCATCATAAAGTGGTTTCCCTTAATCTAGTATTGTACTGATAACAGAAAACTTCCATTGACCCATGTCCAAAATCTCAGAGTACACAAGTGCAACCAATCAATGTCTCATACATGTAGTTCAAGAAACTGCATTCATAAATCTGAGTAAACCTTGATGTACCTTTAATAACAACTTGACTTCTTTGTTAATTCAGATCTTTGTATATTACCAGGACCTGGGTTTGTTTCAGTACCACCACTATAATTCCCATCAAAATGTAGCCCTGACACCCTCTACAGTTTCCACTGAGATTCTTAATGGTACGACCCATTTATCCACTAGCCCCGACAACTGAAGCTACATTTAAGACCACGTGAGTCAATGTGAATGTCACAGTCCCCATGGCCAAGATTTATAAACAGTAACTGCAAAGTGTTTTCACAGATCTTCAACTTTTTGACCCGGTATTTCAGTGATGGCTCTTTATAATGGAATGCCATTGTTACATTGTTAAAGATATAATGTACAACAACATTTCAGTGTTAATTTTTCATAAAACCAAACAAAAACCAGGATGTGGTCTATTTCTGACATCCATTCAGATCAAAGTCATGACATCATTGAAAACCCTAGCATTACAATCTAAGATAATTATTTATTCTGCGCATGCTAAGTTGTTCTCACAGTGTTGTTGGGAGAGGTAATTTTGGATGAAAAAGACTCACTTAGGATTTTCAGATCTGAAAAAAAAAAATTATGTGCATATTCAATAGAGACTTGTTCATCAACCTGCCTAGTTTCATTGATATCTGCTGCAGAATTTCTGAGAAAATGTTAGAGATATAAAGGAAACGTCACAGACGGAAACCTGAAATAAGAAACTATACTCCCCTTCTCAGCCTGAAACAGGGACTAATTAACTCAATGAATGCTGATTAACATTTTTTTTTCAGTCAAATTTTTGGCACTACAGGTGCGGTTTATGATAGAGACATTTTCAATTGTTGTCATAAACACATAAAATATAAACATAAACTCTTAAAAATAGGCCAATGGCCTGTTGCTCAACGGCTATTGTACAAAAGATTAGTGCTGTATATGCCACAACTTTTCGTTTAAATTTGTACTTTTAAATGAGATATCGCCAAACAACCACACAAAGTTGTCAATGGAATAATAAACACATGTATGCCTAACAACAAAGCATTAAAAATAGTGGTTAGTTGAAATTCCATTTTTAACCAAAAATGACAAATTAAAATATTTGCCAAAATTAGAGAACTAAAAACATGGCCATGGGATGAACAAATCTAGTAGATGTCAACACAAGGTACATACACACCATGTATCAAAGCATTCAGGCTACCAGTTTTGAAGAAGTCGTCGAAAAAAATGACCATTTTAAAATAGTCTGAACTGAAATCAGGTCGGGTCGTAACAGCCGTTTTTTTCATCATTTTCGCCTTAAGTTTCTACCTTTCTACTGTCGATGGGTCCCGAAAATATTCCATCAATTATTTTGAGGGCGATGGTTCGAAATTGGTCGATTTCACGACGTCGAAAATATCACTTTTTACCAAAAATGACAAAAATATTCACCAAAATTAGAGAATTGAAGATATCATCATGAAATGAACAAATCTGAGAGAGTTCCACATGTAGTACCAATATATATAATATCAAAGCAATTGGGCATGCGGTTTTTAACAAGAAGTCGAAAATATCACTTTTTACCAAAAATGACAAAAATATTCACCAAAATTAGAGAATTGAAGATATCATCTTTTTGAGAAGTCGTGCACAGACAGACAGACAGACAGACAGACAGACAGATAGATAGACAGATAGATAGATAGACGGACAGACGCAGGACAGAAACCCATCCCATAGGCTCAGCGGACCTATGGTCCGTTGAGCCAACTAGATGTCAGTTTGTAACCAGAAGTTGTTAGTAATTACTTAGATTTTAAATAGTAATTACTTAGATTTTAAATAGTAATCAGAAATATAGAAAGCATGGCCAACATAATATCAGGCTGTAACTGATTTGCAATGCAGCATAAGGACCGATTTATTTGCAGTCAATAAATAGGTCCAATTGTTTTCTTTGAAAATAATTTTATAATTGATAATATTCAAAATTTGATAATTTTCAAGTAATTTAATATAAAATATTTTTTTTTTTTTTATTTCTTTACTTTTTTTAAGCTATATGTATCACTTTATTTTGATGCATATGGGTACATGTATATACAACTTTATAAGAAATGATTTAATTTATTCATGAAATAATTCAAAAGGATTAAAATGCATTTTAGGTTGGTATCAGTCCATAGTCTTGCAAATTCATTAGGAATACATGTATGTTTTACACTAAAAAAAAAAAACGCTTTGATTTTAACGCTTTGATTTTAATTTTACACGATGTTTTGAGTGTGTCATCACCAGATTTTCATTTTTTTTCTCACAAATCTTTTGCTTCGTGGTTTTGCAAAGCAAGCTAAAACGTTTAGGGATGGAGCTTTTTATGAAGGTGGTTCAATACCATTAAAAATTGGTCATTTTGGAGTGTTTTTGATTTGTAAACACATTTAACACCAGATAGATTTGCCCACGTTGGTTGGCGACTCAGAATTTTCGACCAGAACAAAACGTTTCCGACTGGCACTATTCTATTTGTTTATGATACACACAGGATGTCATCAGTATACCATCATTCTATTGTTCCTGTTGGTTTTAACCATGGTTACTAGAAGAACAGTTAGGAAATTCTATTGTTGGATATGCTAATTATCTATTGACTTTACTTTGATGCGTGTCCAACCACTATTACGTCATTGCTTATATTGCTATCTCCGTTCGTTTTCCATGTGTGTCCATAAATTGAAGAAAGAGAGCTCATTAAGCCGAAAGATCGATGTAGAAGCATCACCTACTTCTGTGCAAATGTTGTGTGATACTCAAGGTTTTGTTCTCGAAAAAATACCGATAAGTTTGTTTTCTTGACAGATTTGCAGTCTCTGAATTGAAATTGACCATGCCATTTTGTACCCCAAAACCCTGTCTGTGAATGTTCTAAAATGTTAGTATTCATTACTACATTATACAAGTAACCTGTAGAATGCTGTGTGGGTAATATTTTTATATTGATTTTTGTTGCATTTGCAGCAAATAGCTACCAAACAATGAGAAATCTATAGGATTGGATATACCTCTCAGGTAGCTTCACATGCATAGTTCAAGCCTGCCTAACCGGTGCTCATACAATGATGTAGTTACAGTACCTAGACGGTCTGTGGTTACAGCTTCATGTTCCCAGTAATCGCAAGAAATTGACATTACAATCTCATGAAAGACTGGCACTCCCATGCAATTAATAGCAAGTGAAATTCCTTGGATTGAAACATATATTTTGAAGTCACTGATGTAGGCAATGAATAACTTCAAGTTGGCATAAAGATGAGGTAGTTTATTTAATCAGTGCTGAACTAGAGGCTGAAATTATAATTAAGTTTGTTGTCATAATTTGTTTATTTCAATTTCTCCCACATTGTCCTTAACAGTGAAGGTTAATGCAGACATATTGTAAATTACACAGAGGCGACAATACATTTTCTTTTACATTTCAGCGTATTACATAACAGTCTTTGTGCTGAGGCAGTTATGGTTCACAACCATCACCAGTTCTCTTGTATAATTTGTTTATTTCAATTTCTCCTGAAGTCAAATAGAATACACTGGTGAAACACTGTAGTAACCGTGGGTGAAAGGATGTTTTGGGGGTGTAGTTTACATTGTGTATGGAGTGGTATGCTCGGGTGTAATTTGTTTATTTCCAACTCTTATGAAGTCACATAGAATTTCGCTGAAACGTTTACAAGCATTACATGTGAATCCACTTTTCACTGTGCTGTGTCTCAAAAGGGAAATGCCATTTACACTGGAATTTATTTTAGGGAAAATATGTTTTCAGAGAAAATGAAGTATTCCACATTATTACATATGTACTGCAGTTTATTTTGATTTGTCTCTGAAATCAAAATCGGTATTTCCACACCCCATATGCAAATGAGGTCTGAGAGCAAACAAAGTAGTCCTTTCAGGACTGGCATTTTCGAAACATAGCAGAAATAAACAATATTTAGAAATGTGATATTTTATCCTTGGGGTACATGACTATACTTGCAGAGTGAAATGAAATTTCAACAACAGTAATGGTACTTCTAGGCAGTCACTTATTTTGACTAAAACTAATTTGCATATCACCCATGCTATAATGTTTTCGGTATTTTCACGGTCAATATGCAAATGAACATGGTATTGGCGATCCGCTCCACTAGGATTGCCCTTAAAATCATTTGTGTGTGTGATTTGCAGTGTTTTCACGTATTAATTCTTCTTAATTTTGTTGGTTGGCCGATTTCGCTCATACATGGCAGGTAGGTCACACCTTCACCCTAGTTATAAAGAAAAATCTGTGAAAAAATATTGGCCACCATTGCCATAGCAACAGTCAAAACATAGCTTCGCGCTAAACGTATCTTCTACAAATTTAGGATACAACACCTCAGACATACAGTACAATGTGCACACAAGGACCCATGTGTTCTCGCCATTGGCGAGGGAATGGCGAGGCCATGTCCTGCCAATGTTGAGTCAATGGCGTGCCAGTGGCGAGGTCATTAAAGGGCTCGCCCTCAAAAAAGCGAGCCCAAGATCGAGCTCGTCAAGGTCAGTTAAATACGGCGTGCCTTATTTAACTCGGCGCAATCACCGGCGCGACCGGTATTTCTTGGAACACCAAAACATAAAATATCACTTCAGCGTGGTTACACGAGTGTTGTTTGAAAAGTTAACAAATGTTTGTTTTGTTGATTTCATCATTAAGATTTGTTAGATTGAATTATTTCCCCGAGTGGACCTTAATCATTACAGACCCGATCGTTTTGTGAGATTTGCGTGGGTATGTGTACGTGTATCTGATTGTCGATTTCATATCATTGGTAGTTGTAAAAATAAAACAAAACAAAAACATTCTGTGCCGAAACCTCAGTGACAACACGATTTCCAAATACATGTTATGTTGTTTTGATGATATGCGAGTAATTTTGCCATGCATGTACAGTGTTTCATCTAGGGCGCGCGATTGCGCGATTCGCGCAAATACTTGAACTCAGCGCCGCCACTCAAAGGAGGACAGGGCGATCATCGCGCAAAATCGATCTTATTACCACTCCCAGCCACTCCCTCAAATGAGACGGAACACGCATCTGACACACACTTTTTGGACTGAACCACTTACATAGCACGTATTGGGCACGAGTAATATTGCAAATGCAACATTGTATATCCTACGCATGGGAAGTTAATTGCTTCCAGGGCAGTAGTGTGCGTGAATGCCACGTGCCTGGAATTGTTTTTGTTACATTTTATGATGTATATTCCATCAACGCTCTTCCAAAAAATGTTGCCTTCCTGGTTGATACTAGTACGTGATGAATAAACTCTTACGTGTGATTGTGTGTGTGTTTTTTGATGTTACATTTTATCAAGTAGATTCCATCAACGCTCCTTAAAAAACGGTGCTTCCCCTGTTAAATTTGTGATGAATAAACTATTTTGAAGTACGATTCCTTAATTATCCGAGGGAGTGCAATCACTGTTTTAATTTTTAATTAAACTTGTGACGTGATTCTGGTTTTCATTGAGCGCCAGTTTCAAATTTACGTTCTGTGTCCTGGTTTTCTGTGCGGCATCCTAGTTATTTACTACGTAAATATCATGAAAAGGGGTCGACTAATAACAACGTTTTTCAAGAAAAACGTCGATGAAAATGAAGACTAAGTCGACGAAAGCAATGATGCAAATAATGCAACGCAAAACGAAGAAACTGACAACGCTGTAGGACCTCTCGATCTGGAGTCATGTGTAGACCCGTCGTCGCCACCTGCTAAAAGGGGGAAGCAAAGTAATTTTCAGTCGTCATGGCTCAGTAAACCGGGATGGTCTGAATGGCTGGAACAACCGAAAGATGGCACGGGCATGAAGTGCAGAATACATGTATGTCTCAAATCTGGAAAGCGAAACCCATTCACTGACGCCGACGGTTGTAAAAACTACCGCACATCGACTGTTGCACGACACGCCAGCAGCGCTTTGCATTTGGAAGCTGTAAAAGCTACGATAATGCGAGCGGACATGGAAGCAGCCGTCTCTACCGTCCTTACCAAAAAGCAAGACGCCGTTATCACAGCAATGAAATCCGTATATTGGTTAGCTAAAGAGGCTATTGCTACCGATAAATATTCTTCATTATTAGAGTTATTGCGCGAGTCTGGTTGCGAACATGTTGGCAACTTGCAGGTTGGCGGTAATGCTACCTATCAGTCATCAGCGACAGCCGAAGACTTACAGCAAACAATTAGCGACGTTATAACAACTAAAGTCTCGAAACGTATTCAGAGCTGTGATATGTTCAGCATCCTTACAGACGAAAGCACTGATATATCGGTGACTGGGAGGCTGGTTATGTATATACGTATGGTAAATGAAGAATTCGATGTAGAATCTCATTTCCTCGGTAATTATCACCTCCTTGAAAAAGATGCGGCATCAATTACCGACAAACTGGTCGTCGCAGTGCAGCAAAGAGAACTCGATGCTAGAAAAATGATGATGGGCCTGGGAAGTGACGGAGTAATGGTAGGAAAAAATAATGGAGTTAGTGCCAAGCTAAAAGGAACAAACCCATTTTTAATAAATATTCATTGCGTCGCTCACCGACTTGCGCTATGTACCAGCCAAGCAGCCGGCGGTGTTGAATATTTAAAGCAGTACAGAGAAATTCTCACCAGTTTGTTTTATTATTTTAAGCAGTCTTCGCTCCGTTCATCACGATTTAAGGGGATAGAGAAAATTCTTGATAGCCCTGAGCTGAAGATAAAGGAGATTCATGCAATGCGCTGGTTTGCATTTTACGATTCTTTGCAAACAGTCTACCGATCATGGAACGCACTTGTTACGTACTTCGATCAGAGTGTTCTACATAAAGATCCAAAAGGGGTTGGTTTACATAAGCAACTGACGCAATACAAGTTCGTCGCCATAACATGGTTTTTGATGGATGTCATTCCAATTGTAACTAAACTGAACTTAATATTTCAAAAGGACAGTTTAGACGTCGCGGCAATTAAACCTACCGTAGACACGACAGTCCAGCAACTGAAAGATGTACGTAGTGGATCTCTGCATGGGTATTATGAAGCCCAATTAAAAGAGCAAATCAATGAAGACGGCGAGCTTATGGGACACAAACTACAAAATCGTCAACACGTCGATTATGTTGAGAAGACCAAACGCGAATTCCTCGATAACCTTATCAAGAACATCGAAAGTCGTTTTCCAAATGATAGTACCAGTGTAGTATCGGCGTTTGATGTTCTCGCAATGCGTGACTTGTCATTCGTACCAGCTGACGAACTCTCCCACCACGGCAATGATAGAATCGAAGTACTGATTTGTCATTATGGCGAGACGAAGTACGACAGTCAAGGCAAGCCCTGCGACCCGATCATTGTCCCTGATGAGACCCGACACGAATGGTCCGTTGGGAAAAAGCTCGTCCTACAACAAGCTTATCCACGTGATAACCTATCATTGTTGTGGAAACTCAAACAACAACCACCGTCAAACAGTGCCAAATTTGATCATCTTAGCGAAGATTGCCGTTACGCTGCCAGTTAACACGGCTATTTGCGAGAGGGGCTTCTCAGCCCAGAATAAAATCAAAACGTGTCTACGCAATAGAATTGAGGAGCGCGCATTGAATCGCCTGATGACCATTCTGATTGAAGGTCCCCCACTCAAGGATTTTGATTATGAAGAATCGCTTCGCCAGTGGAGAATTCAAAAATCGCGGCGCATATTCCTGAAAGAATAAATTTGTTTTGACCGGTTGCGTTGCCAATTCAACGTGCCCAAATTTCTAGTCGGCACGATCAAAAGATAAAATGTTGCAAACTTTTGCGTGTTTACGTTCACCTGTCAATCATTCCAACTATGTTACAGCTCTGTTTTTGTTTGAACCGTTCAGCTTGTTTCGTTCAGTTTGGCTGACTGTTTTTCTCCGCTTCAGAGCATTGATCAAATAAATCAGCACAGCAGTGGTACACAATTGATTGAGTTTCAGTATTTTCACCATGATGAAAAAATTTGCAAATAGAATGATAATCATTTTTGATACAAGATAAATTAGCATATTTCTACCTAGATATTGCAGGCAAATAAAAAATCAGTGGTTCAAAAATCTCATAATATTGTGTCATCACAATTTATATTGTGTTTGCCATACTAATTTAATGAAATTATTTTTATTTGATACAATGAATATAAAATTTTTGACTAATGGTTTATTATTATCCAATTTTTTGTCAGTTAAATAATTTTATAACTTAAGTTGGTCCATGAAAATTGTTCTTAATATGATGACAGCATTATAATTATTATTTGAATAGAAACATTAATATACTTACCCACGATATTCATAATTCCAACATATCCTTTTATGTTTATTGTATATTGTGTAGCAAATATATTTACATTAAGTCACTCTGACTGATAAGGGTGAAAATATTTTATTGACCATGCACAAATTCAATTACTGTTTAGCCATGATGCAGCAAAGGAACTGTAGTTATTAGTAACTAATAACTAATAATAATCTTCAGTGCATTTCAGATAGGTTTACTGTATTTGCATATTATAACGTCATTTGGTACAATATAGTATTGTCTTGAATCAACTCTCAGTTTTAGATAGACATGTACAATTATGCTAATAATACTTTGACCGTTATACTCCCAACTTTAATAAAAAATACAATACCCGTAACCTGTGTTAATAGCAAAATCTGTTTTGTCATCAATTTCCATTCCCCCCTTGACAAAGTGAAGTCCCCCTCAATTTTTACACCAAAGGGGGACAATCCCCCCTCATGGCTTCATCCTAGATGAAACACTGCATGTAAACCAGTCGGTCCCTGGTCCACCATTATATTACCGATGTCTTGATTCATCCCTGCACCGATCTGGAAAACGGGTCTCATTATGTGACAAAATGTTTGTGTTCACTTAAATTCTAATGTATAAACCATCATCACGACGTTCATAGAATTAAAATGCTAGACAAAGTAAAATTGTTGTACGTGGAGTCATTGCATGATGTATGTTTCCTTTTCACAGTTCAGTCAGAGGTCAATGACAATGTCGTAACTAAAACCTCCATGCTAAAACTATGTGGTCAGCAACAGAAATTATACAAGTATGTTTTCGAATTAGATAATATAATAACCGCGCTTTAACTAAGACATAACCATCAAGTTCTCTCTGTCCTGTGTTCACGCGAACTTCGGTAAGATTTTTTTAATTAAAATGCCAATGCGGTAAGTGTCGCCGAGACCTAGACGGAACAAAAGAAAAATGAAAAGCTGTCTAGCTGGTTGCCATGACGTCGACTTTTGAGGGCACCGCTAGCCAATAGTACGTATGGATTTACGTAACTCTGTTGTTACTTTGTACTAAACATCTGTTTTGTTGCATAGTGCAATGCATTTTACTGAAGCGATTCCTGTTAATTATTGTGACGCCGACCGGTCACGGTGCTTCCCTTCGATTAACAACGGATATTTTGCCGTGTAACTCTATTATTGGAGACTGATCGCGACGTTTTCCCGTGATTTTTTATGTTATTATTATTGGCTAGACAGGCTTTTAATTTTCCTTCTTAAATTTGTAAATGTGAGTGGAACGGATGTATAGGGGAGATGAGAAGGGAATAATCTGAGTTACACACGAATTATTATTTGACATGTCATATTTAGTATTACATACTACCACGTTGCTGAATATGTTTTTGGTAAAATAAAGGCAGTGTACACTCGAAAATTGACTCACTATGTCGGAAAATGTATACTATCATTACCATTTTACCAATAAATGAAATGGAGGGAAGTAGGACTGACTTCCGTGATAGGAAGAACAGATATCTTGTAATGTGTAGTTTACTCTAGTGTAGCGACAGTTACGTAACATCATGCAAGCCTTCAATTTCTACTTATAGTACAGTATAGTACAAATATTGACTAACAGTATTGGTTACTAAGTTTTCATTGTAGTGTTCAGACTAGGTGCATATCGTCCCAGTTTTCTATCTACATTTGTACTCCACGACCTGTACAATTTCCAAAAATACATATACTAATTAAGCCAAGCAAAAATATAGGCAAGATGTTTACGAAAGATACCTGAAATCAAGAATGCACCGCATCTGCATACAATACTACATTGCATATATTTTACATTAATTGTATACGTAATATACTGCTTACCATTTAATATAAATTTTATAAAATTTCATTGCTTCAGTCAAAATGTACTAACAAGTAAAACGTGTACATTGTGATAGTATTATATTTTGCGTTGATGTGGATTGCATTCTTTATAATGTCATGTAGGTGTTATTTAGTATGTTTGGACAGAACCACAAATCTCAACGCTGCAATGTTCGTGAGTTATTCTGATCGTAACCTGGCCTATATTTATGAAGGCTTGTTTTGCAATATAATAAGTAGCTAATTTTAAATGACGCAATATAATGTGTACATAGATGATATTGGTGACGGTACCTGATATGTATCGTAAAATCCTGTGACACTGCGGTGGCCGATCAATACATAACTATGACTATTTTGTGTGTATACTTGAGTGTCTGGAAAATTGGTATGATGACAACCGTTTTCATGGGATTAAGCCTCCGCAAATGAAAACAAAGACAAAAATGGAAAGAAGGTGATGATGTATACGATAGGACTATCAGAAAATAAGCCGAGTTGTCATTGGTCTTTTCTCACGGCGAAAATCATCGATAAAATGAGCTAGTCTAGTTTAACAATAACAATGTGTTCTGTATTTTATTTTGTAATTAATTTATAGCCAGTTTCATACACTGACATGAGTGAAACAAACATCTGACAAGTGAGGCAATCTTATGCACGTTGTATGTCAATGTTATAAAATGTCATGCCTTTTTACGTACACGGGCTCGATGATGTTACTGGGCGCGTCTATCGGCGCGCCACCAGGGCGCACCTCACATTTACACATCACCCTTTGAACCTTAGTGACTCTGATGTCCACTGAATATGTACTTTTGCACATACATTTGTATGTTGGTTATCAGTGTTGTGTATTACACAGGGACATGTTTAATGTATGTCAGCGTGTATCTTGTTTTTATTCTTTTCAAACCCATTTGCGTGTTTTCATATGCTGTGTACTAACCATTGGTGTAACATGCAATTCACTTGTAGATTCGGCACATCGCGAAATGCGGGCTTCTGCTTGGACGAGGGACTGATCAGTGTCACTTAGAATTTAAACGCCAGTTGTGTCAGAGTTTCCGACGTGAATAATATGTGTGCCTGTGTGAGACCATGGTGTAACTTTATTTCAAAAAAAAAAAATGATTGAATGAAGTACAGAAATATCATCATGACCAGCGTGGAGCATAACAAATGTTTCATGTGTACTGAATTATTGCAAAAAACTGTTTTACTATAGTTGTTATTCTGGATGATGTGTTGGTTCTGATAGGGACCATTTGGTTAGTATACAAGTTATTTTATTAAAATACCGTATTGGTATCCAATATTATCGAGAGGACGTTCCAGTGTTTTAACAGCAGTGGCGAAAAGCTTTCAGAAAAATACTCTTGTTTTCTTGGCTACCGAGAATAAATCAGTGTAGCCATTAATTCAGCAGCAGAGGACCTTTTTTTCTTCACTCTGGTTGTGGTCAACGTCTCATCCAGTTCGTATGGCTGGTCGCCCACTATCTACATGCCGTCGACGTAGTGGCGAGACCAAACAGCAAGAACCCGTATATGCTTTAACTGTAACTGCAGCAGAGGGAACAACTACAAATGTTTAAATTTACTTTCTTTTATGACCATGTCGACCTTGGTACTGAGACCTCTCAGGCAGTGAATAAGTTATTACAAGAGACCATTTGTACCGGTCTTTTTGGCAGTCTCACTGCGACGTTTACGTTTATAGCAGGCGGCTGTATGTTAAGAAATGTCGCGCTGTGTAAACTTGCCCCAATTTTTATTATTGACAGGAAAACAGTTCTTCCCAGTTTTTTTTTTTAAAATAAAACATCTGCTGTTCATAGTATTATCAAGACTGTTCAAAAAAAAAAAACGTTTTCCCGAAATTTTCAAACTGTCTGGAAATCACCCCAGACCAGGAATGGTTAACCAGGCACACATACAAACATATTTTTCACCCGTTTAAAACAACTGTCATCAAAAATAATAATATTTTCTATTTGAATCCGAAACTGTCTGGAAATCATTCCTAGGTCAATTTGATGAACATAAGTGTGTCGTTGGGGCCAAACAGGTGACCTATGTTAATCATCTCACCGTTGCGTGAATTATTTATTTTTGATTGGCCAAGAGACTTTAGACAACAACAAAAAACGAATCTGACGACGTTCGTGCTTGACAAAATTATTGTAAAGTAAGAACAATTCACCCGTGCATACTAATGGGGGTTACCATTTTTTGACGGCCTGCTATGACAAACATGGTTTTACACACGACGTTTTAAATAAATTAGAGGTGAGGATACATTGTTTGAAATCGTTGGTCCTTTTTTTGTTTATCTTATCCGCTCCTGTTTGTTTCACAAATTAGTCGTTTGCATATCAATATGTCCGATGCAAGGTCACGCTATCACTTTGGAAACAGGTCATTTTGGGGTTTTCATCTGCCGATTTTACTAAACTAGAGCTCGTCTTTTTTTCAAATTTGTTTGCAATTTCTTCTTATTTTTCGATTACCCTAAAAGTGTTACAAGTGTTTTTCAAACTATTAGCGTCTTTTAACAAAAATAGTGTATGTTTAGTGTCATCGGATAAACCACAGTCCCTTCCTTGTTGACGGACTGTGACTAACCACAGCTCTAACATAAATACCTCCATGGCAAACTATTATTATTTTCCAACATGTGACCTTTAGTTTGGATTCAGTACGTCACTTTTTAAAACGCGGCACATGGATACAACTGCCGAGACGCATCCACTGAACTAATAGGAAGCGTGAATCTTTTTTAGTTACCGTGCGTGAATAAACAGCGTCCTAGCACAGTAATAACTGTGTAATTTATTTATTTTTTCAGACGACTCTAAAATATATATACATGTACTAGTACGTTACTGGGGCATTCTGTGTCCATTTAGATTGGAAGCTGAAAATAAGTATGCCAATTGTAGTAATACTACCATATAAATGCAAGAGCAACACGCGCGCCATTATTTTTCATCTCCCGTGCGAACAACATAAACAATTGCGACCTTCTGATGTTCAAAGCACAACTTACAATTAGTGCTAAGCAGGCGTCAAATAAAAAATC
This sequence comes from Saccoglossus kowalevskii, assembly GCF_978046115.1. Classification (NCBI taxonomy): domain Eukaryota; kingdom Metazoa; phylum Hemichordata; class Enteropneusta; family Harrimaniidae; genus Saccoglossus; species Saccoglossus kowalevskii. The sequence goes on from NC_140652.1 coordinate 816,076, forward strand.
CCTTTTCGAGACACCATTTAATAATTCGACAGGGATTTTTAATTTGAAAACGTCTTGCATAATTTCTGTGACGTTAGGTGCCGACCAAGTGGTTTCATTGACCTCTGACTGAACTTTGAAGAAAACGTACATCGTGCCTACGTGATGCCACCACGTAATTTAAATGAACAATTTTACTTTACCTCTTTAAACGTCTCAAATGCCTTGAGTATAATTATAGTGAGTTACAGTTGGAATTTAGGTGAGTAAAAAGGTTTGTGACGATCATTATGTTGTGTAATAAGACCCGTTTTACAAGATCGGGGTTGGGTGATTCGGAGTGACGTTTGTTATCTTACGGTGAACCATGGTCAGTTCACGCATCAAATTCAGACTCAGACTCGGGATGCTATTGAGTTTTAATTTAGCAACTACAACACTACTTATACGCAAGACAAGACAAGCAGAACATGACAGGGTACACAACAATTCAATCCCCGGTTAACTTTTTCAGTAACCGTTTCCAACTCACAAATCAACAAACACGCACAAATTTCAATGTTTAATTTACCACTGGCCACGCTATTTGCAACACATTACGCAATTTATCCGTTATTTAATCTACATTCACAAACAACAATGTAAGAGAACTGAAACTATGTTTTCTGTTGTGGTGAAAAAAAAACATCGGTCGCGCCTGTGATCGCGCCGAGTATAGTAAGGTGCGCCGTATCTGACTAATCGCGCCGAGCTCGACCTTGGGCTCGCTTCTTTGAGAGCGAGCCTTTCAACAGCCTCGCCACTGGTACGCCACTGGCACACCATTGGCGAGACATGGCCTCACCATGGCGAGAAAATTGGGATCTTGTGTGCTCATTGTACTCTGCTTGAGTGTGGGCACAAAGTTACTATTTGAATTTTTGATATCTTTTTTCATTAATGAGAAAGTTGACCTCAAAGTTAGAGTACCTGTTCAACAGGAATGGCTTTTTAAATCTTCTGTGACTTTTTTTTTGGCTTGGCTGATTTTGTTCGTACTTGACAGGGAGGTCTGACCATCACTAATTGGAAAAACAATCCTGACCCACCGCTATCATGGCAACAGCCAGAATCTGTTTTTTGAATAGTTTCGCCCCAAATTTATTACCTCCTACCAGTCTTGTAATAGCAGTGTTCAACGTAATCCCAACGCAACTTTGAATAAAATGTGAATGCTGCCTCTAATCTAGAAAATACTATCGCAAAAACGGTTGGAAATAATACATTTAACGGCAGAATACGTCCTAGCAATAAAATAAAGTGACTACCGGTAAATAAAGACTGAATGTTATTTTGCGAACTTCGTATAAGCTGCCCGGTTTTAGTTATATACGGACGTTAGCTTCACGTTCATGTCCTACCATAGTAACAGCCGAAAACATATTGCTTGTTTTTACCGGCTTGTTTTCATTGGCAACCGAAGTACTTTTATTTTGTAAACAAATTTTTGTCTGCTATTTTTATCCAGTTCAAATCGTTCAGCAACATTTTTGGCATATTAGGTGTACATCACATGGAATACTACGATTGAGAGAACTTGCAATTGATGTATGTTGACTGAGTTTTATCATAGACCATCAACATCAATGTACCAGGAGGTTTCTGATGGCGACGTTGCGGCTTTACCCAGTTCCAAATAAAGATTACCAACGCCAAATTAGCGACATTTTAACCGGTAATCAAGATTCATTCAATCCACGGCTAACAAGCAACATCACAAGCGAAGTTGTAGCGTGCAGCTCAGCTGTCGGCGCAAGTCATCCCATCAGTGGAGTACCGCAGTAGCATGGCATGTTTGCCTTCACCATTGTATTCAAATGAATCACGTGGTGTGCTGTTACATTCTCCTTCGAACCCGGGATTCAATCAATACAGTGGTTTCAGTAAAAAAACACATCGCAAATCATGCAAATTCAACATATTCAAACCAGTATACTAAAACAGAAATGCTCAGCGATGCAAAAGGACACCGTTGAAGTTTACCGAACACTGGATATTCTGCACACTTCGCGCTTCATCGGAAAATGCGTATTCCTTCGTAAATCGGATCCGGACGATAAGAACTGATAACCTAAACAAACGTGGCATACATTACTTCAAAAGAAAACGCCGCGTTGCGAGTCTGTTGTATTACTAATCTGAATTTACAGTAATTAATTTATTCTGAGCATGCGCAGACGTTCTGTCAATGTTGCCAGGAGAGTCAATTTTTGATGAAAATCGTGAAAAAGACAGACAGATTTTCAGATCTAGAAAAAAAATTGTGTGCCTACTAAACATATTATTGTTAATCAATCTGCCAAGTTTCACTGATATCTGCTGCAGAATTTCTGAGAAAATGTTGGAGACGGAAAATGGACAAAACCTGAATTATAAAGTCTGCGCCTGGACTAAAAATGACGTGCATCAGGAACCTGTAATGTCTAATGTATGTTATACATTTGAACAAAATCCATCCATAAATGCAAGAAATGCTTGATATTTGAGGATTTTTTTAGCACAAAAATAGCCACCATTTGGCCACTTTGAAAAGGATCGTCAAACCAATATATCATATATCTATGACATGATGTATAATGAATATTAAAAATTTGAACATAATCAGTTAAAACAAGTCAGACATATGGGTCTGGAAACCCATTCATTAAAACAAAATGGCCACCAGACAGCCATTTTGAATCTGATCTGAAAAATAAAATGACGTGTGTGACCTTCTCACTTCCCAGTACTGGCTAAAAGGAACTATAAATTGGAGGAGAACAAATAATAATCCTGGGGCTGACAGGTCTACCGTCGCAGATGACTTCGGTACCATGCAAGGCATACAACCCAGTGAAGACAAGTGGCATGTATCAATCAGGTGACCGTCACATACAAAGCATTTGTTGGGATATGTCCCCAATGAAGGTATTTACTAAAGTCTAGGGTTGTACCAAAACAACCCCGCCAGAGGTAGTAAGCCAATCAATGCAAATCAACCTTTAAATATGCGTTCTGTCACCATGGCAACACAGTCGGACACAAATCAAATCAAAGTAACCTTCAACCCCACTCTAACAAATATACTGGAGGTATACTCCCCTTTGATATTTCCCTTAACTAGTAAGTATAAGTATATCTATGACATGACATAATCAGTCAAAGAAAGTCAGAGATATGGCACTAGAACTACATTCATTAAAACAAAATTGCCGCCAGTCGGCCATTTTGAATCTTATCAGAAAAACAAAATGATGTGCATCAAGGTCCTATAATGTGTATTGTACATGTATATACCAATTTAGAACAAAATCCATCTGTAAACAGCCCAAAAATGCTTGATTTTGATGATTTTTAGCACAGAAATGGCCGCCATTCGGCCATCTTGAATCAGATGCACGCACACACGCACAGAGTGTTCTCCCCAGGCTAATTATTATGCAAATTAGCCGCGACTCTATGGAAAATTTCTGGGGAGAACACTGATAAGTTTCCAGTTTCGGACTGCATCCGAACAATGACTAATAAAAGGAAAGAGTTCCTTTTGTACCCTCCATCCCAAACCCTACCCTCCAGCACTCCCTATTTAATTGTACATGCCCTTCCTAAGGACATCTATAGTTATCTAGAAGGGGCATATACAAATGAATTAGGTAACTGGGAGTGAGTGTTAGAGTTAGGGTTAGGGATGGGGGGGGGTACAAAAGGAACTCTTGCCCACACCTCTGTGCAGCAAATAATTTCATTACAAAATTTCCAAAACACCACCATTCATATATCACAACAATGTCAATGGTTCACTCGGTATATTGCGTCGATTGCACCATTATTGCACATTAACACTTCGAAACACTGCATATGCATATGCCGAACAAGCATCACATCATTTGAACTAAACAATACTTTGGCAGATTATTTGTATGTCTAATCGACCTTTCCTAAACTAAAAAGCTGTGCCATTACCTGTAACGTTGATATATGTTTTTCGTTGAATTTATTCTCGACGTAGCGCAGAACTACGGAAGTCTTGCCAACTGCGCCTTCGCCGAGCAAAACCACTTTAAAGTTAAAGCTCTTGGCGCTTCCAGTTCCTCCGGCAGCCATGTGAATAATCCTCAGATATAAATGTTATGAAAAGTAAATTTTGACAAAAATACATCCAATTCAATTTCGATATTTTGAGTTCATACACCTACAAAATGGCGAAGTTATTCTTTACAATGACGTCACATCATGTGACGATGGAGTCTCGCAGAATCCCGAAGAGTTCAGGTCATGGATTTTCCTGACTAACTATAAAAAGGCGGTAGTTATAGTTAACATACTAAGTCGTTTAGATATATTGTACCAAATATATCGACAGTAACTTAAAATGTGCATTTTTTGTCAGAAGAAGTGGCAAAACCACCGATGCGCAAACGTCATTTCGAGATTTGGATCGTAACCTTTGACCTCAAATAGAGGAAAGGATATCCGTGAGCCTTGGAGTATTGGTAATAAGTTTAAGTACATTGTAATTATACCAACACACAGTTTACCCTCAACACTAGAGAATATTGTTTGCAATAACGTTGTCGTTAATCGTCAAGGAACGTGCTATATACACAAGTTCTCATCGATTCTTCTCGAACATGGACGTCACCACCGTCACTGCGCTGTGAGTCATTTGTCGTAATCGTAACTAACTGTATAAGCTTTGCAAGTCTAAGCTTCCCAAAGAAACTATCATATTTACTTAAAGCTTAAAGCTTTAGCAACCGAAGATTTCATCTATATTTGGAAACCAGTGATTAGCAATGGCTTCTCATGAGGCGTATTTGCGTCAGAATTTGACACAGGTAATTTCAATACAGAATGCTATAGACACAACAAACCCTTCATTTTGATAAATATTTATAAATTTCACAATTCAAACTAAAATGAGGGATTTCTATTGACGAATGGAATATTTTCAAATGATGTCATTGTGCACTGTGCTTATTGATTGGGTGCTTTGATTCAACTGCCATTGAAATTTATAAATATTTCTTAAAATGAAGAAAACTATCTCAGGCATCACTACCCACCTTTATAATCCTGAGTACAGTCCTAGAGGTTGGTCTCTCGCTTATTATTCTGCCCGCAGTCCTGATAAGTCGCATAGAACAGGAATTCAACACTATGTGGAATGTTGTATCGGCAATTTAAGAGGCATTCAGCTTTGCAGCTAAAAAATAATCTGGTCAATACATCTAACTATCCCAAATACCTTAACTGGAAGCGAAATTACAGAAGAATTCCCACTAGGGTCTTTAAAATCAACATTTTCCAATGTCAACAGAAAATATACACCACCATCTTGTTCTTGACGTATTTGTGAACAAAATTTCATTTCGTTGCATAAAACTTTTGCTTTTCCCAACATTCCAGTTCTGTAGGTTAATTTTTCGGCCACAAGAAATGTGTCTATGATTGATTGCTAGATTGGTCGATAGACGCTTTGGTTAATTACAATCATGAAAATTGCAGAAAGGTCTCTACAACTTCTCAGGATTGTGGGGGTTAAAAGGTCAGTAGTAGGAGGCCAACCTACAGGACTGTTCTCAGGGCTACCCACCATATTGACATGATTTCACACACTGATATAGAAAAATGCAAATGCAGACACATTACATCGAAATGTGCACTGAATACAGCTATCCCTTACAGCTATCAAATAATGAAGACTGTGAGTGGTGGAATTGGTGTTCCCACTGTATCTATTCTTGCTATACTTGAAACCCTCATGTGAATGTTGTAGAGTTTGTTCATTCTGACATACAGTGAAAATTGCTACAATCAAAGATGAGGAAGTATGCTCTGGGTGGCGTACCATTGTCAAAGGACTCTTTATATGGGAGCGGTTCAAATAAACAATTATTAAAACATTGACATGTAAACATGACATTTCCCGCATTCACATTAGATGCAATGGTTTCATTATTATTTTATTAACTCATAACAACCTACTGGAGGAGGTTAAAGGCTACAAACGATAAAAATGAATCAAATTACAATGGCTAAAGAGTTTAAAGAACAACCAAAAGCAGACTAAATGGAATACGGAAAAAAATAAAATAAAATGAAATACCCACAACATACTATAAGCAGAATATAAAAAAACCAACCAACAAATTCAAAACGAATGAAACCACCTGTGTCCTTGAGAATTGAATTTTATCACCTTTGCATTTCTGAATGCAAAAAACATCAATGCCAAAAAAATTTGTTTTTGTCCAAACTACTATGAATTTTTGATAAGATCATAAATTAACACATGAAACAAACATTTAGAATGGAAATCACTCTAATAATGAAATATCTATGATAATAGCCAAAAATATATAGAGTACCGGTAGAAATTATAATTTGATGCAGGTTTGACCAATTTATCTACTTGTGTTGTCCATTTTCCAGTCAGAAACATGACTTTATTAATAATTCTTTGGAACTACATTGTAAGTTTGAAGCTTCCTAACCAACTAAAGAAACATGGATAAAGCTATTTTAACCACACTGTTACAGTCATTGACAGTATTGTATGTTCATGATGTGAAAACCAAATATGGGATGCTGTTGTTATATACCTACGTCAGATTTATACTTCAGAAAATATTTTAGCATGTTTACATGCCACTTTCCAAAGTCCTCAAATTATATGATTCAAAAGTATTCTTTCTGTTAAGCATGTCCTTGATTGTAACAATTGCATCACTGTACATACGTAAATATGAAGCATACAGTCTCGGCTTAGAACTAGACAACTCTGGCACCTACAACTGGGTTTCCAGGATATAACTTATACTTAAAGATCTAGATATGGACCTTTTGTGGCAGGAAGAAAAAAAGCAAAATGCGAACAATGTAAATATAGATAAAATAATATCAGAAAAACTAAAAACAAAGTTTGAAAAAAATTGTAAACAGATTTTAGACAATGATAACAAAGGGAACAATCACAAAAATAAATTGCGCACTTACACAGAACTGAAAACAGACTTTGGCTTTGAAAACTACTTATATATTAGATGTCGCATCCCTGATAGAAGTCGCAGCCATTCTTTTTGAATAATTGAGACCAAAAATTCATCATTTCTCATATGTGTAGATGCTCTAATAGAAGCCGCATTCCCCCTGTTGCATTGTACCATTTTAATAGAAGCTGAGGCTTCTAATACAGATTTTATAGTACTCATCACAGGTCATCAATGACAAAATTGAGGATTAGTGCTCACAGACTACAAATAGATACTGGGAGATATAACAATACAGATATATCTGACAAAAAATGTCTATGTTGTGAAAATAACGCCATAGAGGACGAAGAACATTTTCTTTTATTAATTAACATGTGATCGCTACGTGGGAGAAAGAAAAAAACTATCAGCTGTTATCACCCCAACATTTAGCAAATAATAAAGAAAAGTTAAAATATATTTTAAATAATAAAGAGGAGAAAACAATAATACAAATAGCAATATACATCGAGAACGGTTTCAAAACAAGAGAGGAAAAATTGAAAACATTATAGTCAGCTATCTCAAGATAAGGTCGTGTACATGCAATAGTAATCTAAACATTCACCAACACAAAATATATGTGGAAAACAATGTACTTTACCATTATTTTTTTCATTAATTTTTTTTTTTTTTTTTTTCTACTTTTATTTGCTAGTTGTTTTTTAGTCCCCGTTCGGACGCAGTCCGAAAACTGGGACTTATGTTTTGCCCTGTGTGCGTCCGTCCGTCCGTGTGTCCGTGCGTCCGTGATCACCTGTATCTCGAACATGCATGGACCAATTAAGTTCAAACTTCACTCATACATCACACATTATATGGGACATATGCACATGCATTTTTTTCATGATCCGATTAACGATAGTCGAAAAGCGGCCATTTTAAGGCCGAAAATGCATCAAAATCGCACATTTTCACCATTCCGGACCCGGATCTCAGTTATGCATGGACGGATTTTGTTCAAATTTGGTACATACATTAAACATAATAGGACCTTGCTGCACGTCATTTTTTTGGGGGGATCGGGTTCGAAATGGCCGACTGGCGGCCATTTTGTTTAAAAAAATTCAGTTCTGGATCCGTATCTGAGACATGCTTGGATTGATCAAGTTCAAACTTCACACACACAAGGTACATCATGTCACAAATATGTATGTGCATTTGTTTCATGATCTCATTAACGATAGCCAAATGGCGGCCGCTTTAAGGCCGAAAATGCATTGAAATCGCACATTTTCACCATTCCGGACCCGGATCTCAGTTATGCATGGACGGATTTCATTCAAATTTGGTACATACTTTAAACATAATAGGACCTTGATGCACGTCATTTTTTTTTTCGGATCAAGTTCGAAATGGCCGACTGGCGGCCATTTTGTTTTAAAGAATTCAGTTCTGGATCCGTATCCGAGACATGTCTGGATTGATCAAGTTCAAACTTCACACACACAAGGTACATCATGTCACAAATATGTATGTGCATTTGTTTCATGATCTCATTAACGATAGCCAAATGGGGGCTGCTTTAAGGCCGAAAATGCATTGAAATCGCACATTTTCACCATTCCGGACCCGTATCTCAGTTATGCATGGATGGATTTTGTTCAAATTTGGTACATACATTAAACATAATAGGACCTTGATGCACGTCTTTTTTTTTTCGGATCAAGTTCGAAATGGCCGACTGGCGGACATTTTGTTAAAGAATTCAGTTCTGGATCCGTATCCAAGACATGTCTGGATTGATCAAGTTCAAACTTCACACACACATGGTACATCATGTCACAAATAGATATGTGCATTTGTTTCATGATCTGCTTAACAATAGCGGAATGATGGCCATTTTAAGGCCGAAAATGCATCAAAATCACGTATTTTCACAATTCCAGAACCGGATCTCAGTCATGCATGAATGGATTTTGTTCAGATTTAGCACAATGTACATATGCAGGTGCATTTCGGTCATGATCTGCTTTGAATGTATATGTCACTCAAATATGAACGGAACGGGGACGTGTCATTGACAATGACTTGTTATTTTTATTTTTTATTTTTTTTCATTTTCCTGTGTGTATTTTTATTCTCACTTTAATTGTTTGTTTGGATGAAGCACTGTGTTAAGAGGATTAAAAAAGCAGTTTACTTTTGGTGTTGTAACCTTTACATGTATGTTGGTCCAATAAACATTCAGATAAAACATGATAAAACAAGATCAAAGTAATTGGATGAGTGTTGCCATCATTATAAGGGGTGTGTACATAGCGTGAAAAATTTTATATTTCATACCATTTACCAATTTCAATGCATATTCAAAAACAGCGACCGAAAAGCATGTGCAGTTCCCCCCTTGTGACAGGTGACCTTTCAAACACCGGAAAAAGATCAGATAATATTAAATCACCTGGCTACGCAATTACGATCTTAATTAGAAGTAACATCAGTGTTTATTAATTACTTCAAAACAATCAGCGACAAAACAGATATATCAAAGGAAATTAGTTAGTGGTTCATCCTGTGTTAGTACATCCATGCTCTCACAAACTCATTTCAGCTTTAGACACGAATAAGTGGGGCTTTACCTTAGTGTAAATCACTCAATTAATCTGGGTCCAAGTCTGTTTGAACACTATTGTTTTTGTTCAATTTTTCTTCTCCTACTGCCATTTCTTTTTCAAATAATGACCTTGAACAGTCTTTTTTGTATCCATCCTGAATTCTTATTTGTTTTTTAATAGTTGATTCTGAAAAGGTTATACAGTACCGGTAATAGTTTTTTTTTTTTATTCCATGTTTCAGTATAAATATAAAGATATGACCCATAGAGATTGTAGTAACTTACTTGGTAACTATCGAGATTTGAGACCAAAGACTGATACATATGGTGAGATGATAAGAATATTATATATTCTCTAATATTAAAATGTATATACTGCTGAGTGCTGTGATATCACTGTGTGTTCCCTTACAGTCAATATGATGTGTCACACACAGTAATTTTATGAGACACAACTAGTTATGCTGATTCTCTGTTGGACCAGTGGCACACAGAAAACTGTACATTGATGTAGTTATCTTGAAAAATATTTTACTCTTAGACTAGCTATGGAATTTCTAATTTTGGTGAAAATGGAATTCATTGCTCTGATATGTTATTGATATGATATCACTGTATGTTAGTTATTGCTATGATATCACTGTATGTTGGTTATTGCTATGATTTCACTGTATGTTGGTTATTGCTATGATATCACTGTATGTTGGTTATTGCTATTATATCACTGTATGTTGGTTATTGCTATGATATCACTGTATGTTGGTTATTGCTATGATTTCACTGTATGTTGGTTATTACTATGATATCACTGTATGTTGGTTATTGCTATGATATCACTGTATGTTGGTTATTGCTATGATATCACTGTATGTTAGTTATTGCTATGATATCACTGTATGTTAGTTATTGCTATGATATCACTGTATGTTAGTTATTGCTATGATATCACTGTATGTTAGTTATTGCTATGATTTCACTGTATGTTGGTTATTGCTATGATATCACTGTATGTTAGTTATTGCTATGATTTCACTGTATGTTGGTTATTGCTATGATATCACTGTATGTTGGTTATTGCTATGATTTCACTGTATGTTGGTTATTGCTATGATTTCACTGTATGATGGTTATTGCTATGATATCACTGTATGTTGGTTATTGCTATGATATCACTGTATGTTGGTTATTGCTATGATTTCACTGTATGTTGGTTATTGCTATGATTTCACTGTATGTTGGTTATTGCTATGATATCACTGTATGTTGGTTATTGCTATGATATCACTGTATGTTGGTTATTGCTATGATATCACTGTATGTTGGTTATTGCTATGATTTCACTGTATGTTGGTTATTACTATGATATCACTGTATGTTGGTTATTGCTATGATATCACTGTATGTTAGTTATTGCTATGATTTCACTATGTTGGTTATTGCTATGATATCACTGTATGTTGGTCATTGCTATGATATCACTGTATGTTGGTTATTGCTATGATATCACTGTATGTTGGTTATTGCTATGATATCACTGTATGTTGGTTATTGCTATGATATCACTGTATGTTGGTTATTGCTATGATTTCACTGTATGTTAGTTATTGCTATGATATCACTGTATGTTAGTTATTGATATGATATCACTGTATGTTGGTTATTGCTATGATATCACTGTATGTTGGTTATTGCTATGATTTCACTGTATGTTGGTTATTGCTATGATTTCACTGTATGTTAGTTATTGCTATGATTTCACTGTATGTTGGTTATTGCTATGATATCACTGTATGTTGGTTATTGCTATGATATCACTGTATGTTGGTTATTGCTATGATTTCACTGTATGTTGGTTATTGCTATGATTTCACTGTATGTTGGTTATTGCTATGATATCACTGTATGTTGGTTATTGCTATGATTTCACTGTATGTTGGTTATTACTATGATATCACTGTATGTTGGTTATTGCTATGATATCACTGTATGTTGGTTATTGCTATGATATCACTGTATGTTAGTTATTGCTATGATATCACTGTATGTTAGTTATTGCTATGATATCACTGTATGTTGGTTATTGCTATGATTTCACTGTATGTTGGTTATTGCTATGATATCACTATATGTTGGTTATTGCTATGATTTCACTGTATGTTGGTTATTGCTATGATATCACTGTATGTTGGTTATTGCTATGATATCACTGTATGTTGGTTATTGCTATGATATCCCTGTATGTTGGTTATTGCTATGATATCACTGTATGTTGGTTATTGCTATGATTTCACTGTATGTTGGTTATTGCTATGATTTCACTGTATGTTGGTTATTGCTATGATTTCACTGTATGTTAGTTATTGCTATGATATCACTGTATGTTAGTTATTGCTATGATATCACTGTATGTTAGTTATTGCTATGATATCACTATGTTAGTTATTGCTATGATATCACTGTATGTTAGTTATTGCTATGATATCACTGTATGTTAGTTATTGCTATGATATCACTGTATGTTAGTTATTGCTATGATATCACTGTATGTTGGTTATTGCTATGATATCACTGTATGTTGGTTATTGCTATGATATCACTGTATGTTGGTCATTGCTATGATATCACTGTATGTTAGTTATTGCTGTGATATCACTGTATGTTGGTCATTGCTATGATATCACTATATGTTGGTTATTGCTATGATATCACTGTATGTTAGTTATTGCTATGATATTACTGTGGATGATAAAGAGTGTAAGAGACCACTTATTTGGGAAAATAGTGTCCTTGTTAGTGGGAACATTAAGCTGTTAAGTAATTTGTGCTGTTTCATTTCTTTGGTAGTTTTCAATGATGGAGCCAAGAAGCCACTGTTGAGTCTTGAAGGTACAATACCAGTACAATATAAAGGTAACACAACATGTCTTCTCAAGTGCAACAATGTGAAACACTCATTTTGTTTTACATGGTATCATTTGTTGTCAATGTGTAATTTATTTAGACAAACTGTCTACCCACATTTGCTTCAGCATATCTTTGGAATTTAACAATTGGAGTGTTCATGGAGATTTAACCTATTAAAATAAGAACAAAAAAATTATGTTTTTTTTAATTGTTATGTAATTATTGATCTCAACATGAGTCATCAACTTTGGGATTTTTATTATGGACATTTGTTCTAGTAAAAAACTCACAAAATTGGTGTTTTTGAAATCCATGCTAAAACGCAAAAAAATACTCTAGAGTTGTGTATTAGAACTTCATGCTCAAACTTGTAATGTTTATTTACAATCAGAAAACCATGCAAACCATGAATAAAAGTCAGTGCCTAATGAAGTCATTCTAACTCAACAGTATTCTTAGTTATTTTATAATTCAAGGTGACAGTTTTTTTATCAGATTTATCACATATTTAGATTCTTGTATTCCACATTGTTTCTGCTCGGTACATACCCCATAAACCATGCATGCAATGCCTAAACATTTCCCTGTTTGTACCAATATTCATTGGATTTCTTATTTCTTAAACCTGATCTACAAAAATATTAATAATGCATACATTGATTGAGTAGTGATCTGACAAAGTTATTGATTTATTTATTTATTTATCAGGTGCAACATACAATATTCCAATATGTATTTGGCTAATGGACACTCATCCATATAATGCTCCAATGTGTTTTGTGAAACCAACACATGATATGCTGGTGAAACCTTCTCGAAATGTGGATGCCAATGGCCGGATCTATTTACCCTACCTCCATGAATGGAGACATGTAAGTTGTAACATCACATACAACTCCTTGAACACATCAAAACACATAGAACACATCAAAATTTATTTAACTCATCAAACTTTGAAATATAAAAACTCACCAGTATTGTGTTGCCATAGGATGCATTGTCTTAGCACAGATCTGTTTAATACAAATAATAATAAATAATAATAATAAACAGTTTTTCACAACTCATAAAATACAATGCAATTGTTGATACATAACAAAGTCATCATGAAAGTCATCGTCAGTTAACAATGAAAATGGGAGAAAAATCAGTTTGTGAATATCCAATATTGCAGGTTATCGTTATTGATGACAGTTATTATTCAGAAATGAGATTGGATTTATATTTGGATTTAAACATGTTAATATTATTAATACTTTTCAAGTCACAGCTCAGTTGATTCCATAGTTTTATTCCTTCTTGCTTTGTCAATTTCTGAATTAATGAAGTTCTTGCACTATCAACATGGAAATTGTTTTTGTATCGTGTATCATAATTATGGATTTCTTTATTTTTAATGAAAATTTGACTTTCAACTCTGAACATAAACACCTGTTTTACACCTGGTGTTTATTCACACAACTTGATACTTCTTTTTACAACTTTTTAATCACATATTTCAGTGAAATACTGTTGAGTGATTAATATTAATGTTACACACAATTAAATCTGTGCTACCACGCATGGAATTTGTAGTGTTAACTGAATGCGAATAATGCAGTTTTCGAATCAGTTTATTAATTTAGGTCTGTGCATCTGGATCTATTTCTCAGACATGCTTTGACCGATACCCCAAATGTGAAAGTGTGTAATAAAACAATAGGTCAATGATATGATATAATCTCTTCATTTTATTTGATTTCATTAAATTGTTTATTTCATTGCAGCCAGCATCTGATTTGATTAGCTTAGTACAAGTTTTGTGTGTTGTTTTTGGTGAGAACTCTCCTGTTTATTCAAAGTCTGCGGCTCCAGCCAGACCTGCTTATCCTCCAGGACAGTCTCCAAGTAGTGGTGGTGCTTTGCCATACCCACCAACTAGTAAGTGTTACGCTATGATCATTACATGATATAGGAGTGGAAATGGTGCTTGCTGTGTATAACTGTCTTCATTAGGGACGACGTCAAAAGATCGATGTCGGATAAAATACTTATTTCCTTTAGTTTTGGGGTGGGGGGTTTTGACCTCAAAAAGTTTCCATCCTACAAAACGATTTTATTTTTTAATGAAGTCAAACAAATCTTGGAGTATTTGTAGTTTGTTTTTTTCTATCTAATCATGGACAGAAATAACCGAAAAGGGAAAAAAAAAAGAAAAATGGTTTGGTTCGAGTGTGAATCTGTGCGTCAAATGAGGTGCATTTGTAAAATCTTTTTACACCCACCCGACAACCAACTGCTATGCAATACTACTGTCCGATTATCAATTTGTATTTAATGGTGAATGTAGTCTGACGCCATGACCAATATTTATCAATTAAGTTTCAGTAGGGGGGGTTTGGAAAAAAACTAAAGGAATTAAGTTTTTTATCCGACATCGATCTTTTGACGTCGTCCCTTATAAAGTTAACAAATAGTGATTATTTATAAAAACTACTTCACAGCAATAAGTGACCAAGCAAATATAGTTTGCATCGTCATGTATTAAAATTTTATATACAGAATATAGTTTTCTATGCACAAAGAAATATAGATGAGGTAAAATCAAATACAGTCACAGTGTGGTTAATAATAAGGTCAAGTACAGACAGTGTGGTTAATAATAAGGTCAAGTACAGACAATGTGGTTAATAATGAGGTCAGGTACAGACAATGTGGTTAATAATGAGGTCAAGTACACTGAAAGTGTGGTTAATAATGAGGTCAGGTACAGACAATGTGGTTAATAATAAGGTCAAGTACAGACAATGTGGTTAATAATAAGGTCAAGTACAGACAGTGTGGTTAATAATAAGGTCAAGTACAGACAATGTGGTTAATAATGAGGTCAGGTACAGACAATGTGGTTAATAATGAGGTCAAGTACACTGAAAGTGTGGTTAATAATGAGGTCAAGTACAGACAATGTGGTTAATAATAAGGTCAAGTACAGACAATGTGGTTAATAATGAGGTCAAGTACAGACAATGTGGTTAATAATACGGTCAAGTACAGACAGTGTGGTTAATAATGAGGTCAAGTACAGACACTGGTTAATAATACAGTCAAGTACAGACAATGTGGTTAATAATAAGGTCAGGTACAGACAATGTGGTTAATAATAAGGTCAAGTACAGACAATGTGGTTAATAATACGGTCAGGTACAGACAATGTGGTTAATAATAAGGTCAAGTACAGACAATGTGGTTAATAATGAGGTCAGGTACAGACAATGTGGTTAATAATGAGGTCAGGTACAGACAATGTGGTTAATAATAAGGTCAAGTACAGACAATGTGGTTAATAATGAGGTCAGGTACAGACAATGTGGTTAATAATAAGGTCAAGTACAGACAATGTGGTTAATAATAAGGTCAACTACAGACAATGTGGTTAATAATAAGGTCAGGTACAGACAATGTGGTTAATAATAAGGTCAAGTACAGACAATGTGGTTAATAATGAGGTCAAGTACAGACAATGTGGTTAATAATGAGGTCAAGTACAGACAATGTAGTTAATAATGAGGTCAGGTACAGACAATGTGGTTAATAATACAGTCAAGTACAGACACTGTGGTTAATAATACAGTCAAGTACAGACAATGTGGTTAATAATAAGGTCAGGTACAGACAATGTGGTTAATAATAAGGTCAAGTACAGACAATGTGGTTAATAATGAGGTCAGGTACAGACAATGTGGTTAATAATGAGGTCAGGTACAGACAATGTGGTTAATAATAAGGTCAGGTACAGACAATGTGGTTAATAATAAGGTCAAGTACAGACAATGTGGTTAATAATGAGGTCAGGTACAGACAATGTGGTTAATAATAAGGTCAAGTACAGACAATGTGGTTAATAATGAGGTCAAGTACAGACAATGTGGTTAATAATGAGGTCAAATACATACAATGTGGTTAATAATAAGGTCAAGTACAGACAATGTAGTTAATAATGAGGTCAGGTACAGACAATGTGGTTAATAATAAGGTCAGGTACAGACAATGTGGTTAATAATAAGGTCAAGTACAGACAATGTGGTTAATAATAAGGTCAAGTACAGACAATGTGGTTAATAATGAGGTCAGGTACAGACAATGTGGTTAATAATAAGGTCAAGTACAGACAATGTGGTTAATAATGAGGTCAAGTACAGACAATGTGGTTAATAATAAGGTCAAGTACAGACAATGTAGTTAATAATGAGGTCAAGTACAGACAATGTGGTTGATAATAAGGTCAGGTACAGACAATGTGGTTAATAATAAGGTCAGGTACAGACAATGTGGTTAATAATAAGGTCAAGTACAGACAATGTGGTTAATAATGAGGTCAGGTACAGACAATGTGGTTAATAATGAGGTCAAGTACACTGAAAGTGTGGTTAATAATGAGGTCAGGTACAGACAATGTGATTAATAATAAGGTCAAGTACAGACAATGTGGTTAATAATGAGGTCAAGTACAGACAATGTGGTTAATAATACGGTCAAGTACAGACAGTGTGGTTAATAATGAGGTCAAGTACAGACACTGTGGTTAATAATACAGTCAAGTACAGACAATGTGGTTAATAATAAGGTCAGGTACAGACAATGTGGTTAATAATAAGGTCAAGTACAGACAATGTGGGTAATAATGAGGTCAGGTACAGACAATGTGGTTAATAATGAGGTCAAGTACACTGAAAGTGTGGTTAATAATGAGGTCAGGTACAGACAATGTGGTTAATAATAAGGTCAAGTACAGACAATGTGGTTAATAATGAGGTCAGGTACAGACATTGTTGTTAATAATAAGGTCAAGTACAGACAGTGTTGTTAATAATAAGGTCAAGTACAGACAATGTGGTTAATAATGAGGTCAGGTACAGACAATGTGGTTAATAATGAGGTCAAGTACACAGAAAGTGTGGTTAATAATGAGGTCAGGTACAGACAACGTGGTTAATAATAAGGTCAAGTACAGACAATGTGGTTAATAATGAGGTCAAGTACAGACAATGTGGTTAATAATACGGTCAAGTACAGACAGTGTGGTTAATAATGAGGTCAAGTACAGACAGTGTTGTTAATAATAAGGTCAAGTACAGACAATGTGGATAATCATGAGGTCAAGTACAGACAATGTGGTTAATAATGAGGTCAAGTACAGACAATGTGGTTAATAATGAGGTCAAGTACAGACAATGTGGTTAATAATGAGGTCAGGTACAGACAATGTGGTTAATAATAAGGTCAAGTACAGAAATTGTTGTTAATAATGAGGTCAGGTACAGACAATGTGGTTAATAATAAGGTCAAGTACAGACAATGTAGTTAATAATGAGGTCAAGTACAGACAATGTGGTTGATAATAAGGTCAGGTAAAGACAATGTGGTTAATAATAAGGTCAGGTACAGACAATGTGGTTAATAATAAGGTCAAGTACAGACAATGTGGTTAATAATGAGGTCAGGTACAGACAATGTGGTTAATAATGAGGTCAAGTACACTGAAAGTGTGGTTAATAATGAGGTCAGGTACAGACAATGTGGTTAATAATAAGGTCAAGTACAGACAATGTGGTTAATAATGAGGTCAAGTACAGACAATGTGGTTAATAATACGGTCAAGTACAGACAGTGTGGTTAATAATGAGGTCAAGTACAGACACTGTGGTTAATAATACAGTCAAGTACAGACAATGTGGTTAATAATAAGGTCAGGTACAGACAATGTGGTTAATAATAAGGTCAAGTACAGACAATGTGGTTAATAATGAGGTCAGGTACAGACAATGTGGTTAATAATGAGGTCAAGTACACTGAAAGTGTGGTTAATAATGAGGTCAGGTACAGACAACGTGGTTAATAATAAGGTCAAGTACAGACAATGTGGTTAATAATGAGGTCAGGTACAGACAATGTTGTTAATAATAAGGTCAAGTACAGACAGTGTTGTTAATAATAAGGTCAAGTACAGACAATGTGGTTAATAATGAGGTCAGGTACAGACAATGTGGTTAATAATGAGGTCAAGTACACTGAAAGTGTGGTTAATAATGAGGTCAGGTACAGACAACGTGGTTAATAATAAGGTCAAGTACAGACAATGTGGTTAATAATGAGGTCAAGTACAGACAATGTGGTTAATAATACGGTCAAGTACAGACAGTGTGGTTAATAATGAGGTCAAGTACAGACAGTGTTGTTAATAATAAGGTCAAGTACAGACAATGTGGTTAATCATGAGGTCAAGTACAGACAATGTGGTTAATAATGAGGTCAAGTACAGACAATGTGGTTAATAATGAGGTCAAGTACAGACAATGTGGTTAATAATGAGGTCAGGTACAGACAATGTGGTTAATAATAAGGTCAAGTACAGAAATTGTTGTTAATAATGAAGTCAGGTACAGACAATGTGGTTAATAATAAGGTCAAGTACAGACAATGTGGTTGATAATGAGGTCAGGTACAGACAATGTGGTTAATAATAAGGTCAGGTACAGACACTGGTTAATAATACAGTCAAGTACAGACAATGTGGTTAATAATAAGGTCAGGTACAGACAATGTGGTTAATAATAAGGTCAAGTACAGACAATGTGGTTAATAATGAGGTCAGGTACAGACAATGTGGTTAATAATGAGGTCAGGTACAGACAATGTGGTTAATAATAAGGTCAGGTACAGAAATTGTTGTTAATAATAAGGTCAAGTACAGACAATGTGGTTAATAATAAGGTCAAGTACAGACAGTGTTGTTAATAATAAGGTCAAGTACAGACAATGTGGTTAATAATACGGTCAAGTAGACAATGTGGTTAATAATAAGGTCAAGTACAGACAGTGTTGTTAATAATAAGGTCAAGTACAGACAATGTGGTTGATAATAAGGTCAAGTACAGACAATGTGGTTAATAATAAGGTCAGGTACAGACAATGTGGTTAATAATGAGGTCAAGTACAGACAATGTAGTTAATAATGAGGTCAGGTAGACAATGTGGTTAATAATGAGGTCAGGTACAGACAATGTGGTTAATAATGAGGTCAAGTACAGACAATGTGGTTAATAATGAGGTCAAGTACAGACAATGTGTTTGATAATAAGGTCAAGTACACTGAAAGTGCGGTTAATAATGAGGTCAAGTACAATGTGTTTGATAATGAGGTCAAGTACACTGAAAGTGCGGTTAATAATGAGGTCAAGTACAGACAATGCAGATAATAATGAGGTCAAGTGCAGACAATGCGGATAATAATGAGGTCAAGTACAGACAATGTGTTTGATAATAAGGTCAAGTACACTGAAAGTGTGGTTAATAATGAGGTCAAGTACAGACAGTGTGTTTGATAATAAGGTCAAGTACACTGAAAGTGCGGTTAATAATGAGGTCAAGTACAGACAATGCGGATAATAATGAGGTCAAGTACAGACAATGTGTTTGATAATAAGGTCAAGTACACTGAAAGTGTGGTTAATAATGAGGTCAAGTACAGACAATGTATTTGATAATAAGGTCAAGTACACTGAAAGTGTGGTTAATAATGAATTCAAGTACAGTGTATTTGATAATAAGGTCAAGTACACTGAAAGTGTGGTTAATAATGAGGTCAAGTACAGACAGTGTGTTTGATAATAAGGTCAAGTATACTGAAAGTGTGGTTAATAATGAGGTCAAGTACAGACAGTGTGTTTGATAATAAGGTCAAGTACTGATAATAAGATCAAGTACACTGAAAGTGTGGTTAATAATGAGGTCAAGTACAGACAGTGTGTTTGATAATAAGGTCAAGTACTGATAATAAGATCAAGTACACTGAAAGTGTGGTTAATAATGAGGTCAAGTACAGTGTATTTGATAATAAGGTCAAGTACACTGAAAGTGTGGTTAATAATGAGGTCAAGTACAGACAGTGTGTTTGATAATAAGGTCAAGTATACTGAAAGTGTGGTTAATAATGAGGTCAAGTACAGACAGTAAGTTTGAAAATAAGGTCAAGTACTGATAATAAGGTCAAGTACACTGAAAGTGTGGTTAATAATGAGGTCAAGTACAGTGTGTTTGATAATACGGTCAAGTACTGATAATAAGATCAAGTACACTGAAAGTGTGGTTAATAATGAGGTCAAGTACAGACAGTGTGTTTGATAATAAGGTCAAGTACACTGAAAGTGTGGTTCATAATGAGGTCAAGTACAGAGCGTGTGTTTGATAATAAGGTCAAGTACACTGAAAGTGCGGTTAATAATGAGGTCAAGTACAGACAGTGTGTTTGATAATAAGGTCAAGTACACTGAAAGTGTGGTTAATAATGAGGTCAAGTACAGACTGTGTTTGATAATAAGGTCAAGTACACTGAAAGTGTGGTTAATAATGAGGTCAAGTACAGACAGTGTGTTTGATAATAAGGTCAAGTACACTGAAAGTGTGGTTAATAATGAGGTTAAGTACAGACAGTGTGTTTGATAATAAGGTCAAGTACACTGAAAGTGTGGTTAATAATGAGGTCAAGTACAGACAGTGTGTTTGATAATAAGGTCAAGTATACTGAAAGTGTGGTTAATAATGAGGTCAAGTACAGACAGTGTGTTTGATAATAAGGTCAAGTACACTGAAAGTGTGGTTAATAATGAGGTCAAGTACAGACAGTGTGTTTGATAATAAGGTCAAGTACACTGAAAGTGTGGTTAATAATGAGGTCAAGTACAGAGCGTGTGTTTGATAATAAGGTCAAGTACACTGAAAGTGCGGTTAATAATGAGGTCAAGTACAGACAGTGTGTTTGATAATAAGGTCAAGTACACTGAAAGTGTGGTTAATAATGAGGTCAAGTACATACAGTGTGTTTGATAATAAGGTCAAGTACACTGAAAGTGTGGTTAATAATGAGGTCAAGTACAGACAGTGTGTTTGATAATAAGGTCAAGTACACTGAAAGTGTGGTTAATATTGAGGTCAAGTATACTAAAAGTGTGATTAATAATTCATTTACTATAATTCTCTTTGCAGGTAATGTGACACCAGGCTACCCAGCATCCACTGCTGCTTATCCAACTCCTGGTTATCCTGCTCCTGGTAACACTGGATATACACCATACCCTACAACTGGGTATCCTACTTCTCAATATCCAGCCTACAACCAGACAAGCAATCCTCCATATCCGTCATCAGGTTATCCCACAGGTGAGTGTTATATGTATCTCTGCTTGTGCCACAGATTATCATGTGTGAATGTTTCCATCGTGCCATACATTGCAGTCTGAGTACTATATGGGGAGCATTTCACATGATATGAATAACTGTCTGACTAAACTAGTTTGACAGAAAGTGCATGTGCAAGTTGTAGATGTTTGGTGACACAGTTCAGACATTGCAACAAAATTGTGATTACATCAGCTTCACCTTCCATGGATGATATTTGTTGTGGATTGGCACAGGCCACCATGACCCATCCTGATGTGATCCAACCCACCATGATCTAATTTGACGTAGTCCTACCCAATATGACTAAAATCATCAGGACCCAACCCACCATGATCCAATTTGATGTAGTCCTACCCAATATGACTAAAATCATCAGGACCCAACCCACCATGACCCAACCTGATGTGATCTAACCCACCGTGATCTAATTTGACATAGTCCTACCCACTATGACTAAAATCATCAGAACCCAACCCACCATGACCCAACCTGATGTGATCTAACCCACCATGATCCAATTTGACGTAGTCCTACCCACTATGACCAAAATCATCAGGACCCAACCCACCATGATCCAATTTGATGTAGTCCTACCCACTATGACCAAAATCATCAGGACCCAACCCACAATGACCCAACCTGATGTGATCTAACCCACCTTGATCCAATTTGACGTAGTCCTACCCACTATAACCAAAATCATCAGGACCCAACCCACCATGATCCAATTTGACGTAGTTCTACCCACTATGACCAAAATCATCAGGACCCAACCTGATGTGATCTAACCCACCATGATCCAATTTGATGTAGTCCTACCTTCTATGACCCAAATCATCAGGACCCAACCCACAATGACCCAACCTGATGTGATCCAACCCATCATAACCCAACCTGATGTGATTCACCCCACGATGATCCAATCCACCATGATCTAATTTGATGTAGTCCTACCTACTATGATCAAAATCATCAGTACCCAACCCACAATGACCCCGCCTGATGTGTTCCAACCCATCATAACCCAACCTGATGTGATTCACCCCACGATGATCCAATCCACCATGATCTAATTTGATGTAGTCCTACCTACTATGATCAAAATCATCAGTACCCAACCCACAATGACCCCGCCTGATGTGTTCCAACCCATCATGACCCAACTTGATGTGACCCAAGCCACCAGAAACATGACCGATTCGACCATGCAGCCCGCCATGATCCAAGCTCATATGCGTGTTTCTTTGTATAGGTTCCACACCTCATGCTGCTGTGACACACCAATCTAGTATCTCGGAAGATCAAATCAAAGCATCATTGATATCTGCTGTAGAAGATAAACTCAAACGTAGAATGAAAGAAACATTTGAACAAGCACAGGTACTACATGACAGATATATTTCTCTCCAAAAATATAAAAAGTCAAATGAATGTATTTGTAAATATTATTATTATTATTATTACATTGATCTGTTTTTTTGTTTTCAGGCTGAAATGGATGTATTGAATTCAACACAAGAAAAACTCAAAAGGGGACAAAGAACATTAGAAGAAATGATACAGAACCTAGAAAAAGAACAGGTATTCAATGAATGAACTTGTTAGGACTTTTGCGGCCTGACATATGTGGCCTGATGTTTGTGGGTATCAGTTATATTCACTTGTGCTATAGTGTATCTATATGATGTATCCATAGTATACATCGCATCAGAAAGCAAAATAATTGCCATACTCTACAAACATCAGAGGCTGTGATGTTTTGTCATAGTACATTATTGCATATATACACACATACAATAATAATGTCATCTGATCAGATATGGCCGACTGCTGACAATTAAATCAGGTATTGTGGCATGTCTGGAACCTGGGCATGTGTTGTTCAATTTTCTGCAAACCTGGTGGAAAGAGAAAGTACTGAAGGTTGATGCCTGTCACTTGACGACTCATGTGCTTTATATCCCAGTACATGTATATGCGTAAATCTTAGATAGCAATACAATAGATATGTCAAAAATTCACTATGCCCAGGATAAGCTGAATTATCTTCAAATGTGTATAGTTTAAGGATTGAACACAAATAAAGTATGTGCTTTGGTCATTTTATAGAAAGGAACCTTTCTACTAATAATGTGTGCTATGCTGTTGACATTGGTTTTCTTGCTATAAACATGATATTATTTATTGTCACACAGTAGATGCCAAAACTTGAATTTGGTGTGAGCTTCCTTTCCTACTTTCAATTATGTATATAGTTAAAACACTGATAATTGTTTTTTTAATTTTTACTCACTTCATAACAAACAACAAAATTCAATATATCTATCTTATTATAGTGATTTTATTGATGCAAGCATTGATGCAATCAAGTATTTTCCCGTTGTGCACTGGCTGCTATATTCTGGAAATGACAGTTTGTTTTTGATTTCTAGATTGATGTTGAAAAAAATATTAAATTATTGACAGAAAAGGATGATGAAATAAAGAAAGTTTTAGCAAAGATGGAAAATGAAGAGGAGATAAACATTGATGAAGCTGTTGTACCCACGGCAACATTATATAAGCAGTACGTATATCCAGACTTTATTTTTAATACATGTATATATTATTCATTTCAATTAAGCTAATTATGATTTGACTTTTCTATTTAGATTATTAAATCTTTTTGCCGAGGAGAATGCCATTGAAGACACCATTTACTACTTGGGAGAAGCTCTAAGAAAAAGTGTCATTGGAATTGATGAATTCCTCAAAGTAAGTATTCACACATACATTCTAACATGATATAAATTCCTTAACAAAATAACTGTACAGTCAAACTTTGTTCATAGCATGACTCTAGTTATTTGTTCATAGCGAGTAAAAAGGCGGACAAAGAAAAAAAGATGGGAGTATCAAGTCCTGTGCAATTTTCAGGTCATTTACATGGCTGTTAAAATTCAATAGTTGAAGTATTCAAAATAGTTCAATACTGAAATTGACAATCAGATAATTCTTTGGACAAACATTGGTATGGCATTTGTACTTTTGAATTCACCTATATCTAAGCTTTCAGATGATGTATAGGTTGTTATAGTAACATCCTCAGTTAAAGAATGTCTTAATCACAGATCAAAACATGTTTTCCCCTCATTGCTACTGGTACCTTAAAGTAATGAATTTTGTCTCATTTTAGCATGTGAGAGATCTATCGAGAAGACAGTTCATTTGTAGAGCTCTGATGCAGAAAGCCAGACAGAAGGCAGGACTCAGTGAAGTTGCTGTACATTGAGTTGGTGTGATTATTAGCATTCAGTGTTTGTGCAATGTATATTTGTCTAGTACTTTTATATGTTGTAACATTTAAGGCTATGGAGAAAGTATTGTAACCAGTGATAAGTAGCTGACATCTGTTATATTATGTAATACTCATGTATATGAAAAGAATATACTTTATCAAACATTTATGCACATTGATACCATATATTGAATTATTACAGTAGCAACATTGATAACAACTTTGATTACTACGGTGAAAACGTTGATTACTACCGTAATGACATTGATTACTATAGGATACAAGTTATGTATGTACTACTACAGTAACACATTTGATTACTACAGTAATGACTTTAATTACATCCATAAAGACTACAGTAATGGCTTTGGTTACTGTCGTAATGACTTTTATTACAACCATAATGACTTGGATTACTACAGTAATGACTTTGATTACCACAGTAATGACCATGGTTACCACAGTAATGACTTTGGTTACAACAGTAATGACTTTGATTACCACAGGAATGACCTTGGTTACCACAGTAATGGCTTTGATTACCACAGGAATGACCTTGGTTACCACAGTAATGACTTTGGTTACCACAGTAATGACTTTGGTTACAACAGTAATGGCTTTGGTTACTGCCGTAATGACTTTTATTACAACCGCAATGACTTGGATTACTACAGTAATGACTGATTACATCAGTAATGGCTTTGATTACAACAGTAATGGCTTTGGTTACTGTCGTAATGACTTTGATTACAACCATAATGACTTGGATTACTACAGTAATGACTTTGATTACCACAGTAATGACCATGGTTACTACAGTAATGACTTTGGTTACAACAGTAATGACTTTGATTACCACAGGAATGACCTTGGTTACCACAGTAATGGCTTTGATTACCACAGGAATGACCTTGGTTACCACAGTAATGACTTTGGTTACCACAGTAATGACTTTGGTTACAACAGTAATGGCTTTGGTTACTGCCGTAATGACTTTTATTACAACCGCAATGACTTGGATTACTACAGTAATGACTGATTACATCCATAAAGACTACAGTAATGGCTTTGGTTACTGTCGTAATGACTTTTATTACAACCATAATGACTTGGATTACTACAGTAATGACTTTGATTACCACAGTAATGACCATGGTTACCACAGTAATGACTTTGGTTACAACAGTAATGACTTTGATTACCACAGGAATGACCTTGGTTACCACAGTAATGGCTTTGATTACCACAGGAATGACCTTGGTTACCACAGTAATGACTTTGGTTACCACAGTAATGACTTTGGTTACAACAGTAATGGCTTTGGTTACTGCCGTAATGACTTTTATTACAACCGCAATGACTTGGATTACTACAGTAATGACTGATTACATCAGTAATGGCTTTGATTACAACAGTAATGGCTTTGGTTACTGTCGTAATGACTTTGATTACAACCGTAATGACTTTGATTACCACAGTAATGACCTTGGTTACCACAGTAATGACTTTGGTCACCACAGGAATGACCTTGGTTACCACAGTAATGGCTTTGATTACAACAGTAATGACTTTGGTTACAACAGTAATGACTTTGGTTATCACAGTAATGACTTTGATTACCACAGTAATGACCTTGGTTACCACAGTAATGACTTTGGTTACCACAGTGATGACTTTGGTTACCACAGTGATGAATTTGGTTACCACAGTAATGGCTTTGATTACCACAGGAATGACCTTGGTTGCCACAGTAATGACTTTGGTTACCACAGTAATGACTTTGGTTACAACAGTAATGACTTTGGTTACAACAGTAATGGCTTTGGTTACAACAGTAATGGCTTTGGTTACTGTCGTAATGACTTTTATTACAACCGTAATGACTTGGATTACTACAGTAATGACTTTGATTACCACAGTAATGACCATGGTTACCACAGTAATGACTTTGGTTACAACAGTAATGACTTTGATTACCACAGGAATGACCTTGGTTACCACAGTAATGGCTTTGATTACCACAGGAATGACCTTGGTTACCACAGTAATGACTTTGGTTACCACAGTAATGACTTTGGTTACTACCGTAATGACTTTTATTACAACCGTAATGACTTGGATTACTACTCACAGTAATGACTGATTACAACAGTAATGGCTTTGATTACAACCGTAATGACTTTGGTTACCACAGTAATGACTTGGTCACCACAGGAATTACCTTGGTTTCCACAGTAATGGCTTTGATTACAACAGTAATGACCTTGGTTACCACAGTAATGGCTTTGATTACCACAGGAATGACCTTGGTTGCCACAGTAATGACTTTGGTTACCACAGTAATGACTTTGGTTACAACAGTAATGGCTTTGATTACAACAGTAATGACTTTGGTTACAACAGTAATGACTTTGGTTACCACAGTAATGACTTTGATTACCACAGTAATGACCTTGGTTACCACAGTAATGACTTTGGTTACCACAGTGATGACTTTGGTTACCACAGTGATGACTTTGGTTACCACAGTGATGACTTTGATTGCCACAGTGATGACTTTGATTGCCACAGGGATGACCTTGGTTACCACAGTAATGGCTTTGATTACCACAGGAATGACCTTGGTTGCCACAGTAATGACTTTGGTTACCACAGGAATGACCTTGGTTACCACAGTAATGACTTTGGTTACCACAGTAATGACTTTGGTTACAACACTAATGGCTTTGGTTACTGCCGTAATGACTTTTATTACAACCGTAATGACTTGGATTACTACAGTAATGACTTTGATTCCAACCGTAATGACTTTGATTACCACAGGAATGACCTTGGTTACCACAGTAATGGCTTTGATAACCACAGTAATGACCTTGGTTACCACAGTAATGACTTTGGTTACCACAGTAATGGCTTTGGTTACTGCCATAATGACTTTTATTACAATCGTAATGACCTTGGTTACCATCGTAATGACTTTGATTACCATCATAATGACTTTGATTACAACAGTAATGGCTTTGGTTACTGTCATAATGACTTTTATTACAACCGTAATGACTTTGATTACCACAGGAATGACCATGGTTACCACAGGAATGACTTTGGTTACCACAGTAATGACTTTGGTTACCACAGTAATGGCTTTGGTTACTGCCGTAATGACTTTCATTACAACTGTAATCAAAGTCATTACGGTTGTAACAACTATGATTACAACCATAATGACTTTGATAACTATAGAATACAAGTTATGTATGTTCATTCATTTTATTTTTTATTTATTGACTACACTCATTTACTACACATAGTAGTTGTATGCACAAAAAAAAAACCATATTCATTTTGTCATCAGCTTTATTTTGGAATGTATGATAATTTGACAGTTTTTTAGATTTTGGCATAGGGAGATTGATGCAAGTATTTACAGACTGAGAGGTTCAACTGCATTGTAATTAACCAGATACCTCAGAACTGTTGCTACACTATATTCCAGCTTGTCTCGTATATGATGGCCCATCCACCCACATATGACCTTTGTAGTACCAACAGAAGCCAATCACAACCTGAGCAGACACGCATAGTTGAATTACTGAATATAATCTGTAACTTGCATTGAATATGGCTTAATACATCACATGGTTATGTTGGTCAGGTTTGTTTGGTTTTTGGTACAACTTTTACCAATTTGAAATTGTTTGTGCCTTTCAATCTACAAGACTATCATATCGGCATGGCAACATTTAGCTCTGTGGCAAATCTTCAAAAGACATTTAATATTTAAACACTCAGTATTCACTTTTCCCTACTGGCAGCAATAGCATGGCAGCAGCTATAAGCTACACAATACAATATTTAGACAATGAGCTTAAATGTATTTCTTAGGTTAAAAAAAGATGGTAATCTGTAGATATACATATTATCGGTTGTTTGTCATTCTCCTTCGATGTCAACTTTACATTTTTGACTTCTTTATAAAAACTGTCAGCTGTATGTGTTTCAAACTCACTAGAAATGTACTTTTAACATCATTTTAGTATTTCAGATGTAAATTGCTATCTAGAAAATGGTTTGACTGATTGATTGATTTTACATTTCTTTGGCATACTGCATCACTAACAGTGGAGCTATCAGCTGCTTGTTTTTCAGTCCCTGTTCGGACGCAGTCGGAAAACAGGGACTTATGGATTGACTTTGTGTGTCTGTGTATCCGTGCGAGCATGTGTCCAGACCTGTATCTTAGACATGCCTGGACCAATCACAATCAAACTTCACACATACATCATACATAATATTATATATATGCACATCAATTTGTTTCACAATCTGATTCAAGATGGCCGAATGGTGGCCATTTTTGTGCTAAAAAATTTATGGCTGGATTTTGTTCAAACTTGGTACATACAATGGACATTATGGGACCTTGATGCAAGTCATTTTATTTTTCAGATTGGATTTAAAATGGTCGACTGGTGGCCATTTTGTTTTAATTAATGCTTTTCCAGAGCAATATTTCTCAATATGGACAAGTACCCGTTTGACGATTAGATACAAGATGTCAATCATTTTAATGTTAAAAAAATCATCATATTCAAGCATCATCTTCTGGATCCATACTTCTGACATGTTTATGTTCCAACTACATTACTATAAACAAAACTAAATATCTTAAATTTGATAACTGACTGGGACTGTGCCATGCATGGCTTGTTTTTTTAATTTGAAAAATTTTGAACAGAAAAACAGTGGATAGACATAAACATGTCAGATGATATTCTGAATGAAAAGACTGTGGATTGGTGAAATATTCAACTGTTTTCCCTCATTAATAATTCAAGAAATTTTATGAATGGAGTGACAAACTGGACTGTATAGTTGTGTATTACATGATATTGTTTTAAAACAAATTATTAATGTTTTGAAAATGTCTTGTAAGAACTAATATTTTTTTGTTCACTAGTGATTTCATTAATTTTATTCAATATCTTCTGGCTTGATTAATTTCATGTCATTTTAATTACCAATTAATTTTATACATTCCCAACATCTGTCATGCCTTCAATCATATCCTCACACAGTTACTGTACACTACAATTATATCCAAACATACAGAACATATTAGTTATGCTTCCAGTCAAAATTCAGTCCATGAATGTATATTATTAATTTGATAAATAAATGTGGCATTTTTCAAGTAATACTGTTTTGTTTCTTCTGTGTGAAGTTTTGTAGAAAGAGGATCTGCATTCTTGAGTTTATCACGTCATAAGAGCATGTCTGGCATAAATTCTCGGGTGACACTGTTCATATTGTTTAGAACAATATCAGTGAACATTTAAGCTACCGTGATAAACTTTACTATGAAAATGAGAACATTGTTAGATTTGCAGAAATTACGTCATTGATGAGACATACAGCCAGACCATTGGGTAATTAGATGCGTAAATCATAAGGGCAATTCCACAGCAGGAGGGACATGAGGGAAAAATTAGAAATCACTATTTTATTCTTTATGTGGTAGGAATTTATTCACAACTCCCAGCCTCCCAGAAAGAAGTTGTTCTGAATTAGACCCATAATTTTTCTTCATGAATGTGCCTTCAAATATGTTTTCAAGCTTTTAGACCCCTAAGATAAGAGTAATTTTAGCCTTGAAATGCTTCTTAATTAAGTTGTTTTACGTTTATTTTGACTTGATAATACCATCATTTGTTGCCAAGTATTGGACTTCACAATATGTAAGAAAACTTACTATTGAATTTTCAAGAATTGTGCCAATGAACTAAGTAACTAACATCCGGCAGGTAACATCTATCACACATTGTTATGTAATATGTTTTTGGGGGTTTTGGAGTCAACAGTAAATTGTACTTTTCTGTTACTATATTGAGTTAAGTGGAGAAATACAAATGTAAAAAGTTTTTAGACAATCTGAAAATAAAATTACTTAAGTTTTTACCTTTTTACATCTCAAACAATATATTTATTGAGAATTACTACATAAACATTATTAAAAATAGATGAAAAAATAGTATCTACAATATTCTAAACTTAAGTTTGATAGCAAACTTAGTATTTGCCACATACAAAAAACAACACAGATTCAAATTAAGTGTGTGTTTGAATTCAAAACAAAATAGCGTGCATCAAGAAGATAATTAATATTGCAGTAGTAAACTATATTGTAACATTGTTTTGGCAGCTTTTTAACTAATGTTGATTTTTTTGCTCAAGATATAAGTTACGTTTTACAGAAATATTGTTCACTTAATATGTGGGTGATATTATACAAAATCCATCTAAATGAGGTTAAGCTGCTTTCATAATTTTCCTTCTATTCATATACATTCAAACAGTCAGTACTTTAAATACAGCATGTCTGTTCAATTTAGCAGTGATGACATGATTTTTTTCACTATTTGGTGCTCAACAGTAAATTTATACAAACTGCACTTTGTTTTGGGCAAAAGAACAAACACAAATGCAGGGAACCGTCAGCAAGCCATGAATGAATAAATAAGAGAATACATTGAATTTTGAAAAAAATGGATATCTTATTTCAACCACAAGATTGTTTACAAAAGTGATAATGACAATGTTTTCACCAGTAGTAGGGTATAACAATATGCAGTGATATAGAAGACACTATGGATGCTCTGTTTATCAGGAATACAAGTTGAGTGTTGAGATACACTAGTTATCTCCTTGCTATCTCCTTGCTATCAATCCAATTCGTGTAAATGTTGATCAACATGCTTCTTTCTCTATGCACATTTCTCAAATATGAACATCCATGAATCACAAATTTCTGTGTCCCGCGGTAGTTCACAAATATTGCTGTTATCAATACAATACCACATATTATTGTACTTAACATAGACAACTGAGCTTGTCATGTCAGATGTGGGGAAAGCTACACTCAGTTCATAGTCAATAGGTTGAGTACCCTGTGGTATGAGGATTCTCTGTGACTGTAAAAGCTGCTCTACGATAGTCTGACCCGAGCCATACAACATAACCGCTAAACTTATTGGGGCATGCGTAACAAAATCTTTTCTTTCAGCCCTGGATTTTGAACATTGTTTACACTTGACATGTTTAGTAGAGAAATATTTGTTGAGCACGTGTTGTAAATTGTCTTCAGCTTGACAGATT
Organism: Saccoglossus kowalevskii; assembly: GCF_978046115.1. NCBI lineage: Eukaryota > Metazoa > Hemichordata > Enteropneusta > Harrimaniidae > Saccoglossus > Saccoglossus kowalevskii. The sequence goes on from NC_140652.1 coordinate 848,213, forward strand.
AATACTAGTTGTAATAAAGTGCAATCGTCTACTTGTACATGCCATTCAGATTCACATACCATGCGATGTTTCATCTTTAGAGTACACATTTCTTTACTAAAGCTATAATCACTGATAACAGTCTTGATAATGGCTCTGTATACATCCCCAGCAGTATCTATCTCCTTATTCAGATTTAATAATGGATACAAAGATAGTATGGCATCAGCTGCTGTAGATAACACTTTCTCATTGTTTCCAGTAACAATTCTATAAAGTTGACAACCTAAACAGCTAGATTTTTTGCAATTTATATGTTTATCCTTACACAGTACAACAAGTTGACTGAGAGTCTTGCAATGTCTAAACATATGTAAAATTGTATTCAATGGTCCACAGTTGCCATGGTTAGTGATTCTAATAAGACTTGTGTCAGCAGTTTGCACACATTGAGTTTCAATTTTATTGATGTCCCTTGAATCTTGTGTTATCTTATCCTGAATACAGTCAGCATTCCGGCAATGGTCATCTGTAGTACCAGATGGAGATGAATCAGATGAATTGAATTCTAGGTTAAGAGAGGTAGATTCATATTCAGAACAGGGCATAGAAGGAATATTGGATTCATTATCTGATTGCGTTTCATCCAAAGGTTCAATTTTGATAATCACATCATTAATGTCATGTGTATTTGAACAACTGATTGGATATGAATCAGATGATACTTCTTCTTGTTTGATTCTTGTACAAACTATATCTGTCTGTCCTGGGCTATTCACACATTGAGGGTTGATACTACTAGAAGAATACCCATCCTTCACATAATCAGTTTCTTGTTTGATGTGAATATTCTTTTCTTCCAGCAAGTTATCAGAAGCATAAATATTGGGAATGCATCGTCTGTATTCCTCAGGAATTTCAAGGAATTGGTTTGACAAATCTTGTGGTAGTTGTTCATGAGGTAGTGATACTGAACTTGTATTGTCTTCTGACTGGACACATAAAGATGCTTTTATCATTTCTAAACTAGCTGGAAACATCCTAGTTGCATCATTGTTTGGACTTGGTGTATTATTCTCAGTATGAAAGGGTGATGTTCTTAACATCTCTAAACTTGATTTTTGTGTTTGATGATTACTTTTTGTACAGTCTGGAATGGCAGGGCTTGGATTATCCATGGTTGGTGAATTTGTCTTTGGTTCTTGATCTGCAGTCATGGGTGAAGACTCACATATGAAGTGCATATTATTCTCTGTTTTATTTGTTACATGTATCTCTGAAGTTGCTGAATTATGGAGCTTCCCACATGCCACTGTAATCTTGTCAATTGTTTTTTCATTATGCTTTAGAGTTGTAGCATGATTCATATCATGCTCTGAAAGGTTTTCAGCTGGTGCCATTGTAACTCTTAATAATACATTTCTAAGCATTTCACTTGCTGTGGTATCACCAGAACTTGGGAATAAACAAAGCTGTGATGGTCTATTAGTGTCAGTAATCATCACATCAGATGTCTCTGACCTATTCACAAGTTTTGTTTTTTTGTTGGCACATTGTGTTGTGTTTGTGGCCAGCTCTTCATCAGGTAATGCCACTTCTACCATAGAGCACAAGCTTCTGAGAGGGCTTGCAGTGGGATTGCTGGTAATATCACCATTACTTTCAGAGAAGTAACTAGATTGTCGTTTTGCAGCTTGTCTGGTTGAGATCTGAGTATTTGATACACTACTGACTTTCCTTTTATTAGGATTCAGTCTGCCTGAGACTTGGCTTGGTGTAACATCTCTTGCATGCAATGTGGAATCCATAATGTATTCCAGGTTAAGATGATCAAGAGGTTCTGTACTGTGCCAGTTGTTCTGATGTTCTGAAAACTCTCTTTGCACTGATCTGCTGCCTGCCATTGTGTCCATTACTGTACATGGTAGCTCTCCACCTGAATACATGTAACTCTGATTTCCAGGTGTACTACATTGAGATATCCTGCCATCATTCTCACTTAATATTCTATCACAGTTTTCAACAATTTCTTTTTCCTTTACCAATGCTGCTAAGCTCACTAGTGCTTGGTTGGCAGTGCCTAAGGTTTCACTATCCATATTTTGCAAGGAATGCAGTCCACAACTAGTCACTTCCAACTGCATATTCTTGTATGGGTTATTTTGTGAGTTGTTAGTCACTTCATTTGTAGAGCCTTGTCTAAGTCGCACCAATGCAGCTAAACTTTCTAGTTTTTCTGTTGCCAATCCTTTCGCTGGCCCTTCTGCAATGTCAATAACCTCAAGCAGTTCTGGACAGATGGAGACATCTTTCAGTTCACTTTCTTGTGAAATTACATGAGAATCTAACTGGTAAAACATCATGTATGCAGATTCACTTAACACCTGTGTAAGTGATACATTCCTTGTAGTTTGACAAACAAAATGCCAAAGGTCATCATGACTGTGGAGATATGTTGCATAATATCCTTCACCTTGTTTATAGTTTTTTTTGATTGGTTGACTCCCAAAATTACTCCCATAGCTTCCACTATCAAGTTGACTCACATAGCTTCCATTATCAAGTTGACTCCCATAGCTTCCATTATCAAGTTGACTCACATAGCTTCCATTATCAAGTTGACTCCCATAGCTTCCATTATCCAGTTGACTCACATAGCTTCCATTATCAAGTTGACTCCCATAGTACCTTCTATCTGGTGGGTGGCTATAGTATGATATCAGTGCACACAATTTGTAGGAATAAAAATGAAATATACCATCTTGTAAAATTTGATATTGAAGATTTGGTGGAAATGGAACATATTTATCATACATCTTTTTCCTGCCATTGAATCGACATAGGCATACAGCTAAGAGTGTTGGAAGATGTGATGCATGTGTCCTGCTGTAAGGATTTGGTATTCTCCGACCAACCAGCTGTGAATGTATTATTTGCTCAAGAGGTTTGGAAAGAGGTACTTGTACAAGCACTGCATGTTGAAGATTTACTCCAGAAGATGGCTGTTTTTTTGTATAAAAATGACACATGCATAAGTCAGTATTAAAGAGAAGTCTGAATGCCTCTATCAGATGTATATAAATGTCATAGGGATTGGACAGTATACCACCATGTTCTAGAATAGTTCTTATTTGAGTCAGTATTTCTGCATTCTTATCTTCTGTAGTTACAAATTTGATAACACAACATATAAGGCAATTATCATTGGTACATAATGCAGAGTGATTCAAGAGTTGACTGGACTTCAACAATTTTTGGAAATGATGACTGTGACGTAGCACTAATAAAACTGGGGCAATATGGTTACATCCAAACAGCATGGCTGAATTTGCAATTGGTGGTAATCCACTCAAAAGCTGGTGACTAGTCTCCATTATCAACTGAAGGCAATCAGCAGTTTCCAAATAAGTCTATCCAATTGGCCATGATGTTAAGTAACCAGAGTTTTAGGCAGAATCTGAAAGCAAAAAAAACAGTAACCTTTCAATGTGTGAATGACACAAAAATAGTTACAATACACACTGAATGAACACATGGCAATATCCAATACACACTGAATGAACACAAGGCAATATCCAATACACACTGAATGAACACATGGCAATATCCAATACACACTGAATGAACACATGGCAATATCCAATACACACTGAATGAACACATGGCAATATCCAATACACACTGAATGAACACATGGCAATATCCAATACACACTGAATGAACACATGGCAATATCCAATACACACTGAATGAACACATGGCAATATCCAATACACACTGAATGAACACACGGCTATATCCAATACACACTGAATGAACACATGGCAATATCCAATACACACTGAATGAACACACGGCTATATCCAATACACACTGAATGAACACATGGCAATATCCAATACACAATGAATGAACACATGGCAATATCCAATACACACTGAATGAACACAAGGCTATATCCAATACACACTGAATGAACACATGGCAATATCCAATACTCACTGAATGAACACATGGCTATATCCAATACACACTGAATGAACACATGGCTACATGTATATCCAATACTCACTGAATGAACACATGGTTATATCCAATACTCACTAAATGAACACATGGCTATATCCAATACTCACTGAATGCACACATGACAATATCCAATACACAATGAATGAACACATGGCTATATCCAATACACACTGAATGAACACACAGCTATATCCAATACACACTGAATGAACACATGGTAATATCCAATACACACTGAATGAACACATGGCAATATCCAATACACACTGAATGAACACATGGCTACATGTATATCCAATACTCACTGAATGAACACATGGCTATATCCAATACTCACTAAATGAACACATGGCTGTATCCAATACACAATGAATGAACACATGGCTGTATCCAATACACAATGAATGAACACACGGCTATATCCAATACACACTGAATGAACACATGGCAATATCCAATACACAATGAATGAACACATGGCAATATCCAATACACACTGAATGAACACAAGGCTATATCCAATACACACTGAATGAACACATGGCAATATCCAATACTCACTGAATGAACACATGGCTATATCCAATACACACTGAATGAACACATGGCTACATGTATATCCAATACTCACTGAATGAACACATGGTTATATCCAATACTCACTAAATGAACACATGGCTATATCCAATACTCACTGAATGCACACATGACAATATCCAATACACAATGAATGAACACATGGCTATATCCAATACACACTGAATGAACACACAGCTATATCCAATACACACTGAATGAACACATGGTAATATCCAATACACACTGAATGAACACATGGCAATATCCAATACACACTGAATGAACACATGGCTACATGTATATCCAATACTCACTGAATGAACACATGGCTATATCCAATACTCACTAAATGAACACATGGCTGTATCCAATACACAATGAATGAACACATGGCTATATCCAATACTCACTAAATGAACACATGGCTATATCCAATACTCACTGAATGCACACATGGCAATATCCAACACACACTGAATGAACACATGGCAATATCCAATACACACTGAATGAACACATGGCTACATGTATATCCAATACTCACTGAATGAACACATGGCTATATCCAATACTCACTAAATGAACACATGGCTGTATCCAATACACAATGAATGAACACATGGCTATATCCAATACTCACTAAATTAACACATGGCTATATCCAATACTCACTGAATGCACACATGGCAATATCCAACACACACTGAATGAACACATGGCTATATCCAATACACACTGAATGAACACATGGCAATATCCAATACTCACTGAATGAACACATGATAATATCCAACACACACTGAATGAACACATGGCAATATCCAATACTCACTGAATGAACACACGGCTATATCCAATACACACTGAATGAACACATGGCAATACCCAATACTCACTAAATGAACACATGGCAATATCCAATACTCACTGAATGAACACATGGCAATAATTGTACCTGTGCAAGTTTGATTCTAACGTAAATTTCTTAGGAAACAATAGAGACAATGGTATTCATAATGACAAAATCAGGTACATCAGTATTTTGTAGGTTCCGTTGTATTGTGTACTCACCGTGAAAGATGTCTTATGTCTGTATTGTGCAGGTTCAGTGATACTGGCAACGTACATTTCGGCATAGAATCAGGAGCTGTAGTTCAAAGCCAATAAATATTTAATTAGCCAGGTCAAAGCTTATTTCATCAAGCGACATCAAAACACTCATTTAGATGTGAATTGTTCAAAGCGTATAAAAGATAATGTTTGAAACAAAATTTGTTAAAACCAAAAGTTCCATCTTGAGTTGAATCAAAGTGACTTACAGAGTGAAAACCAGAATGATAGATTGATAGGATGAAAATCTTTCTTTCAGTTAATATTGGTATAATACAGCAAGAATTTGATTTATGTATCCAGTGGACTATTGTATGAACACCAACTTTAGTTTCATTTCAGTGTCATGTTTGTCTGACCATGCAGCAAGCAGACTATTACATTCATTTTGAGAATCAGAAATTTGTTTCTGAAGTTCAATATTCTATCTGCTGTCTGTTTTCATGTAAAATATAAAGGTAAGACTTCCTTATGGTTCCTTGACCCATAACTCTAATCCTAACCCTGCCCCTCTATCATTTCATTTGCACATGCACATGTTTCATTAGGACATGTATCGTTATCTACATGTAGAAGGGCGTATACAATTACATTGGAGTGGAGTGGAGTAATAGGGTTAGAGTTTAGGAAGGTATGAGGCTCGAAATCAGTACTCTTTGCCACCGGAATGAGCTGGCACATTCCCCAAAATGAACATTGTACGACCCCTAGTTGCGCCATCATTCTGCACCTCTTATTCTTTGCCATCGAGAAAATTTATACTGTGCCCCATTCTGGGTTCAAAATGAAGTCATATGAGGCAATGATTTTCAAACATGTTTATCAACGCAATCGGGATTATTTTATTCGGAAAACAACAACTAATGTATATACAAGAATTATTCTCTATGATGACTGAAATTATACTATTTTCAATGTTAGTGTGTGTTAGTTGGGCAAATCAGTGTTCATAATGTACATGTAAGTTGTTGTGTTATCGTACGTTAATTCTCTCGCAATGAGTGTTTACAAAGACTTAGTGGTTAGTCTCCTTCCCTGCTTGTTTGACAGATTATTCATTTGTGTATCATCAATTCGTCCAACTCAATGTTATGCTACTCTTTTGGAAACGATAGGTGTCTTTAAGAGGGTATACACAATTAGAGCATTAAGGGGTAGGGGTAGAGTTGGGTTAGGGGTGGGGGTACAAAATAAACTTATTCCCTGAGGTGAGGTATGTATGGGGGGTCTAATAACTAACTCTGCGACGTGATTGTGCGACTCGCTGAATGTCGATTATTGCATTCTGCACGATTCCCATTGGTTGGTTGGTCGGAAAGCGTGAATCCCAATAGTCAATTGATGTAAGGGTACACTGCATGCCTTATAGAAATGTTCAGTTTTAAATGGTTATTTCGCCGACTGCTCGCGAACTACGGTAAACAAGTATTTACCGATGCCATGCCGCACTGTTCGATAATCAGCAAGTATTTAACATTGATTTATTAACATATATAACATCCCCCGGAGGGGATGAAAGGGGTTACAAAACACATGCACATTGGTGTTGGCTGCCTTATTACGGTGTAACATCAGGGAGCTAGTAACATTAATGCCATCTTGAAGTTATAAGGCTTCGTTCGCAACTATGCTCATTAGCATAGGTGGCAGCTTTGAAGCGAGTAGAGCGTGAAGTACATTTCACACGATGTTACGTTCTTTTTTGTCATTAGCAAGTATAATATTTGTTATGACTATATTCATCACTTTTAACTCCCAAATAAAGTGTGTAGCGGGTCAAACAGTTTCTAGGCAATCAATATTGTTTTATTAAGAATATTAAGAGCGAAAAAAAGCTGTGTGAATGGATTGAAACTACTGCTGAAAACGACAGTGTCAACGGAAAATTAGATGGGTGCACGCTCTCTGCATAAACGAAAATGATGGCTTTGTTTATTTGGCCGATGTCGACGAGCAACAGATTTCCTGTACTCACTTCCTCATCTGATCACCGGCCCTCAATGGTCTCACGTATCGGTGTCGTCATCGGTTAAGTAGTTGAAACTCTTTCCCATTGATGCGAATATTTCAGCCTAATCGTCCCTTTCGAACTACTCGCGAGGTTGGTCACAATATGACCTAGACGTGCTTGCAGTCTGTTGCGATTCCAATGAAAAATTCTTGAAAAATAAATATAAATTGCGTAAACGAGGGGCGAACGCGAAAGTCTTGTAATTTTTCATCGGAATCACAACAGGCTGCAGGCAAGTCTAAATTAGTAAATATGACCCCGAGTTGCAGATTTGTCTTTGCCTCGTCTGTCATTGGCGTATTTGCTTTTTCTCTTTTCATCGTCATTGCGTTAGTAAGATGGTGTTATTAAAATAGAATATAGACTTAGAAAATAAAACGATTTCTCAGACGAAGTCTTGACTGACCATACTGCTGACAATGGACGTTAGATTAATATGCATTGTTTGCGACAGGAAGCTTGTCACTTGTTCTATCAGAATCATCAACAACAGAGTATAACCGGTAGTATACATATACATGTTATAAATATTATGCATATATTAACGAAACGGTAGTAGTGTTAGCGTTTGAGCACTGGTCTCTCTGAAATTTTGAAAAGCTGGGATGATGAATCAAGGTACAAAGTAACCGTTTTATCAATTATTGAAAAATCAAGAGAAAAAAAGAAAATTTCCCTTACCGCTACATTAAGATCAATATGGACCACCGAAATTTGGCTTTCATTTAAAAAAAATAAACCAAAATTTTCAGTAATACTGACTTCTTAAATTATGATACAAAAATAATTACATTTATACCACAAACCAACGCCGTTTTTGTTTACGTTTCACAACTGTTACAAAGTATTTCCTTTCTGGTGGTCAAAATACCAGCTGATCGATCATAGACCACAAGTTTGGAGTCCATTTATGATCTAAACGAAGACATACGATTGCAAACAAATGTCATGGCAAAACGTTGCACATCATGAATGATTTTTTTTTTCATTGCATGCAAATTATTTTCCTTGATGCACTCAACAAAGTCAAAGTTGACATACAACATTCGTTGCAGAACGCGTGAAAACTATTTCGCGTTCCACTCGCTTTGAAGCTGCCACCTGTGCTAATGAGCATAGTCATGGGCCTTACAAACTCCAAGATGGCGATAACGTTACACCGTAAATAGGCAGTCAAAACCAACGTGCACGTTACACTATTTAACTTTTCTAGCCAGCGGTGTGATGTGTGTAATCACCGTAAACCATGTGTTATTTGTTTGGTCCCACAATTTGTCTTCCATGTGCTTGTCGATCACCCAACAGTGCGGCATGTCGCCGGTACATAGTGTTTACACACTTTTCTTACCATACCATTTTTACCATTTAAAACTTAATTTTTTTAAGACATGCGGTGAACCCTGTAAATGAACACTGTAAATGAGAAGTAATATTACGGGCATCGACCATTGGGATTCATGCATTTCGACCAACCAACCAATGGGAATCGTGATCTTCACAGAGTGACACTTTGATCCTTTCTCAGAGTGCAATAATCGACATTCGGCGAGTCACACAATTGCATCGCAGACTTAGTTTTTAGACCCTCTCATACATACATGCTGAGGTTTGTTATTACACACCTTTCCTACAATATGCACTATTATACACTTTTCTTTTAACGTGGGTCTGTATGATACATGTAATGCTAAAATGCCTATAATGCAGCCAGACTGGAACCAAATTCTTCAATTGCTATATTGCAAACTGATTCCTATAATGCATTTAGTACAGCTTTAGTTCCTAGTATTAGTGGGCTATCGTGCAGATGCTGTTTATATAAGTCCAGAATTGGGACATAATGTAATCCTGTTTCCTATCATGTGTGCATCATAGTTTTTTTTTATTATAATACTATAATACAACGCATCCACACACAGTGTAATGCTAAAATGCCTATCATGGGCTATAATGCAAAATTAACCACAGTTGGATTTTCATGCGCAACTTCAACTTCTCGCTCAAATTACTCATAAGATATCAGTGTATCACCGAAATTTACGTATGACAGAGCTAATATTAAAGTGTTTTCCAAAGTAAAAGACACGTTATACCACGGTGACGACGAGTTCTAATGTGATTAGTAACATATAGCCATGAAATTAAAAAAACCTACCGACAACAGCCTGCCAAACAAATCAACAAGCTTTGGGCGACGCCATGTTTGATGATATACATGTATTTGCCGCAGCGTGAAATTGGCATCAGATTCGGATTGGCGTCAGTTTTGTATCGTATTGGCGTCGGATTAGAACCATGCCGGAAAGAACCAAAATCTCAAAAGGGGGAAGAGTTTTGTGGCGGATACTAGATGTCAACACTGATTTGTGAAATCTTGCATTACCGTTATTCAGTTAATCGCACAGGAATTAACTAACAGCAGGATACAGTTTAAACATTTATTTCTGGACGATACGAATTTACAGGAAGTAGTCAACATGTACACACTTACTTGGGTGATACCTAAATCTATAGGTCAAGCAATTTTATTTATAACGCAATCTTAAGATGCAGGTTCGGTATTTATCATCCAAACAGTCTTGTTAAAATTTCGCAGCATTGTGAATAGTGGAACATACTAAAGAGACGATTTTAAAATATAGAAAACAGGTACACCATTCCCTCTTCTGAATGCTTAGCAAGATATAGCAAGTAAGTAATTGTAAGAGTAATCATATTATACGGGTACGTCATACAGTAAATGTTACGTAATAATTTATTAAATATAGACAGGACAAACAATTCCGATTAATTATGACAAGCTTTGCAGGAATAGAAACTACACAATTCATACATACAAGTATGAACTTAAGAGATGGAACATACCAACTCCATCAAATTAGTCTGCGGGTGGTTTTAATGCAATGGCATATTTAGTAGTTCAGTAGTTCTATTTTTTCTTCCATTCTTAGTTACATTGAATGTTGGAGTGGAGTGAACTGTATTTCAGTTTTGCTTTGTCCTAAACAATAACATTAGCTATGTTTTTTCCCTAGTTCTATAATTATATGTATTTAATGTGCTATTTGTGATATTAGTTGCGTGAAGTATTATTTCTGTTTTTGTTTTACAACCATAACATTACTTACTGTAGTAGATTTTCGTGTTGAATAAAATTATTATTTATTATTATTATACTAGTAGCTTCGAGGTGAGTAGCTTTCGCGGTAATTGGGTTTCGTATCTGTAGGGTTTTGCAGAGAGTAGGGCTTTGTCCCAGTAACTGGTCCTTTCATCCGTGTTGAGAATTACATTTTTATGTTTCCTTAACAACTGGCACTATTCTGGGAATACCATCCTAGCAGGAGTTCCAAAATAAGACCCATGCTCTGATAATGCCTCTAGTTTCAAAGACCAATACACATTACCATGATCTTAGTGGTATTGCAAAGGATAGTTGAATATTGTTTATTGAAATTAATAATCCCCATAACCGTTTTCCAATATAGATAAACTGTAGTACGTAACAAATTGTATAACTCAACAATGAAATAAAGGAACGTATACATTTACATTATTGGCGATCCGCTCCGCTAGGATTGCCATTATATTCACTTTTGTCGTTTTGTGTGTGCGTGTGTGTCTGTGGGTGTGTGTGATTTCCAGTGTTTTCACGTACGGTTTCTGTTATTTTTTTTTGGCTTGGCCGATTTCTTTCAAACTTGGCAGGTAGGTCACACCTTCACCCTAGTTATTGGGAAAAATCTTTTAAAAAATTTGACCCCAAAGTTGGGTTACAGTTCACCAAGAATTGCTTTTTAACTCTTCTGTGAGTTTTTTGGCTTGGCTGATTTTGTTCATACTTGACAGGCAAGTCGTACCGCCACTAATTGGAATACTTTCGCCCCAAATTTATTACCTATTACCAGTCTTGTAATAGCAGTGTTTAAATGGTCATGCTTTTTCTTTTTGGCTATGTTGCCTGCACACTGGTAAGAGATCACCGGCGCCAACATTGTTACACTGTATAAACGTAATCCCAACGCAACTTTGAACTTTGAATGAACTGTTAATGCTGCCTTTAATCTAGAAAATACTATTGCAAAACGGTTGCAAATGACAAATTTAACAGCAGAATACGCCCTAGCAATACAATAAAGTGACTTCTAAAGACTGAGTGTTTTTTGGCGAACTTCGTATACGGTGCCCAGTGCCTACCGTGGCAACAGCCGAAAACATGTTGCTTGTTTTTTTTAGCTCCATGATACAGCCCAGAACACGTCAGAATAGTAAAAAAAAGTCAGCTAATATCAGTTGCCCGTGCCATGAGAGCCGGCCACAGAACCAAAACAATCTGTCACCCTTCGCCGCCCACAGCATCGATATGATTTTATATTGCATAGAAATGAACACTAAATGCTATCGAACCTGAAACAAAAGTAACCGTCCGATCTAAACGACCTGAGTCTATGAAAATCGAGTCTTATCTCCTTTGCGTTTCCGATCGACAAAAAGTCGGGGCCAATCTGCCATAATTGTTTGCTTATCATCAATTCACAAATGTCAAAAACGTTTTAAACGTGAATTTAACGACGAACGTTTTTGAAACGAATCAATGTTCTGGTTATCTCTGGTGCGACTGTAGTCTTTGGAACAAACTTGAGGGACTGTAAAACGCAATTTATGGTACGCGACTTAAACACGCAATTTACACGTGAATGTGTACGTGGTGTGGCACGAGTGTGGAAAGTGTGGCAACAACCTTCGAACGCAAACAGGAATGAATCTAGTAATACAATATTACTAGTCTGAGGTCTTATAGAGTGCTCGATTGACCGACTAAGACGAGAGTTGAAACGTATTTCGTTGTGTGTGTCTTATTTGACTGTAAAGCTTAAGTGACTTCCCCGATCCCGCACCTCAAGGGGACAAGACATAGAGACGAGACGAGATTCCCCCCTGACAAGTGTGGAGAACCCCAGAGGAGAAGAATTTCCCCCTGATAGTACTGTAAAATGACTAATTTTCACTGGGTTTAAATTTCACTGATTTACCATTTCAGGCATATTCAGTGGGTTTAAAATTCACGGTTTCGTCATTTAGATAATGTGTTCTATGCTAAACTTTACATATTCACTGTGTTTTAATTTAGCGCATTTTTCCAGTCAGCGAAATAAGCTAAATTAAAACCCAGTGAATAATTACCCCCTTTACAGTAAATCGAGACAGGTTTCGTTCAACTACAAACGAGACAGGTCGATACAATTTAAACGAACCCTGACATCTGGAAATACCTCATTCATAAAAAGGACCTGATTTATTGTGCTACACCCTTTTGATAAAAAGTTAAGAAAAATATATTTTGTGAAAAGAAAAGAAATTTGCAAAATGATATCATTTCTGATATGTCAGCTATGGAAAACAGGAATGAATCTAATAATCTTATTAACAATAAAATAACAGAAAAAGAGATAAAAAATGCTATTGAAACACTTAAAAATAAAAAGGCACCTGGTTATGATAGCTTCTGCTCTGAGTTTTTAAAATGCAGCTCAGATTTCTTAATAAAACCATTAAAAAAACTTTTTTAATTAATTTTAGATTCTGGAATTTATCCAAAGTCGTGGAATATTAGTATTATTTCACACGTCTATAAAAAGGGTGATTCGCACGACCCAGGAAACTACCGGGGGAATAGATGTATCAAGTCGTGTGGGAAAAACATTCTGTACTATAATAAATAATAGAATTACCCAATACCTTGAAATAAATAACATAATTAACAATAATCTAGCAGGGTTCCGTAAAGGTCACCGCACAACAGACCACATTTTTGTACTGAATACAATTGTTAAAAATATCTCCAGCTAAATGGAAAATTATATGCATGCTTTATAGACTTCCATAAAGCATTCGATAGTGTCTGGCGTGACGGCTTGTTTTACAAATTAATCAAAAATGAAATAAATGGCAATATCTATAATATTATTAAAAATATGTAGCGTAATACGAAAGCATGCATTCGTTTAGAAAACACAGTCACAAATATATTTGAGACAACAAAAGGTGTGAGACAACAGTGGCGGATCCAGATGGATTACGCATGCTGGATCCGCCACTGTGAGACAAGACTGTGTTATAAGCCCCACATTATTTAATTTATATGTGAATGATATGAGTGAATACTTGGAAGACAGATCCCTTGATCAGGTCACACTACATGACACTAATTAGCTCGCTACTTTACGACGATGATCTGGTGCTAATTTCAATAACAGAAAAAGGCCTACAAAATGCATTAAATAAACTGCAAGATTATTGCCAAAAATGGAAAATCAAAGTAAATCTTGCGAAAACTAAAACTCTTATATTCAGAAGGGGAACACTACATAGACATGAAAAATTCTATTATCAAAATGAGAAACTTTGCTGTGTCAACTCATACAATTATCTTAGGATAATTTTTCAGTCAAATGGTAAATTTACAGAAGCTAGAGACAATCTAGCAGATAAAACAATCAAAGCCATTATGCACTAAAGCAGTCTTTACCAAAAGAAACAGACTGTAAAACATACATCCATCTGTTTAATATAAGTATCAAACCAATCTTACTGTATGGATCTGAAATTTGGGGAATGGAAAATATGAGTAACAATAACTGGGACAAAACTAAAACAGAAAAGTGCATCTAAAATTCATTAAACAACTACCTGGGCTTAATAAATACACAGCGAATAGTGCATGTCGAGGTGAAATTGGAGCATTTCCATTGATAACTGAAGTGAAAATTAATATAATTAAGTTCTGGTCCCATGTCACAGACAAGTCACAAAATAATTATACAAATATGTCGTTAAGCGATCAGACTTTGTCAAAAGCACATTGCGAAACATCAGTCAAAAATATCTTGAAAGATCTACATCTACACCGCTACACCTCTTTAAAACATCACAGGTATCACATCAAAATATTAAGGCAATGAGCAGCACTATTAAACAACAATACATAACATACTGGAGAGAGAATATGACAAATAAAAAAAACTGAGAACATACATTAAATTTAAAATGAATTACAATCTGGAAAATTACCTTAATGTTTTGGATAGTAATCAAAGAATATCATTGGCTAGATTCAGGACAAGTAGTCCCAATCTAGCCATTGAAAAAGGCAGACATACCAATCCAAAAACCTCATTAGGAAATAGAATTTGTAAAAAATGCCCATTACAGGAAATTGAAGAAAGACGAACTACACTTCCTTTTAGTTTGTCCACGATATCAAACAGATACAAATTATTTTATTTCCAAATTTTATTCTTCAAAGAAATCATTACCAACCTGCAAAAATTCACATATTTAATGAAAAGTAATTACAGGATTGTTTACATAAATCATTCATTTTAAGAAATGAGATCTCTTTGACTCTTTTTTTTTTATTTTTTACGTTTTCTGTAATTTCCAGCGTATTAAGTTTTTAATTAACCGAGAATTTTATGTTTGTGTAAATTGACACTCAAAGTTAGTTATCGATGAGAACACATGAATGGTGTTTATCCATTGCATCGCCATGCTATCAGCAGTGTCATCGTTACAGCCAAACGAAAAATGTTCACTGCAGTGTTAAAATGCCTTTGGAGAACAAAAAAAAGCGTGAAAATAAATTATTTAACAGTATACAAGTACCACTGGAATCTGCAAGGCTAGAAGTCGGCATGTTGCGAGATAAGGGAGGAAAAGTTTACCTATAATTTACAATTTGTATTTTGTTTTATTCCGCTTGCATGCCTGAAGCGTCTACGTCTTTGCGAGGCTAGTTGATAGCGAGGCTAGTTGATAGCGCTTGAGGTAAATAAACTGGGTCCAGTCACACATCGCCACACCATAACTGAGGCGCCACCAACTCATTTGCATATAACAAACTTTCGGGACTTTTAATCACATACACATGCCTCGGTTCCCTATAATTTAATTTACAATGCTCCAAAATGTTAACATTATCTAGCCAAGACTGTCTGGGTAAGATAAAGCAAAAAAAAAAAATCACTCCGAGTGCCCACCTACCTGCATCTATACCTTAAAAGCCCAATTCACTTGTCCTTTACAGCAATTCTTAGTTTATTTTAATCCTACGCCATGGCAGTTATTGGGAGAAATACTATCTATCAAACTGACCAATAATGTAATGGCTTGTAATTTCTGAAAGTGTGCTTCTTAGCCACAGGGATCAGTGTTAAAGTGAGGTGAATACAATAGTGAAACATGTTATAATGTGTATAACTTTTGACTAACATAACAATACATAATCAAGTAAACGGAATATAATAGACAGTAATTTCTGTGTAGAATTGTATAGAAGAGATTCGGGTGGATAGAGATAACGGAGGCGAGATAACAGTGGCTTGAGCAAGTAACGAGGTTTATTACACTAACATAAAACAGCATCTGAGAAGTACAAGGACAAATTCTCAATTTATAGGGGAATGGTCCATTCTTGAATTTAGGCGGGGAGAGGATATATTACATGTCTGTAATAGGTCAATAAGGAAGGGATCTGATTGGCTAAATTATATGCGTTGTGATAGGCTGAATCTTTTGTATGCAGAATCCAAAAGTTGCATTAAGCTCGAGTGCTTATAATGATTCCCGATAATTTCCTAGCATCTATAAAGTAATAACGAATCAAAACAAGTTAAAGCATTTAAACGATACAAACTAACACAAACTAAAACTGTGATATACTAGTATGAACCACAAATATTCGATATCACGTGTCCCCTGATCCCTTTGACCCCTAAACCATGTTGATGTTCGCATCGCATATTAGTACACTACGCGAGATGATATTCATTCTGTCAGAGATGGGTAGATTTTGCAAATAAAATAACACACATTTCATAAAAAAAGAAACCCAGCTCAAACTTAAAGAACAAAGTAATTTACAAACTTTCTGCTGGTAAAACCGATATTTTCTTTATAAGGATACCTTCTTTCACGGTGACTCGTAAAGCCAAATGGGCGAGTCCAGACGTTGTGTCCAAAACTATTTTGTTGCCGACGATCATTTCAACATTATTTGGTATTTATTTCTCGCAACGTCATATCAACCATTTGTTACTTTGACCAATTTATATTTACTACAAGATCTGTCTTTCAATTCAAATGTTCAGTTATTTCGATTGACTTCCATGTCTTATTGAGCTAGACGTCATAGGTATGTGTGATAAGGAGGGGTAAAAATGTAATATATTTCCGACAGTCAACTTCACCTGTAGCATACTGTATATAATGACAAATCTGTCAAAAGTGACTATTACAACATTATTGTAATCACATACAACTAGCTATCTTTATCACAGTTCCTGTGAGTCCGTGGATTTCAAGTTACGTACGTATGCAAACAAAAACTCTTCTTATATTTGTTAGAACTTTTCTTTTGCAGAGATTCAAAGCTAGATGTAACCATGGAGGTAACTATCTATCTTGTCTATTGCAGATTTGACTTTGACTGTTTTGATTCAAATGGTCAAAATTAGTTGTTGAATTTCAACAATTACAGGACCCCAAAGTTTTTTGTTATTATTTAAATCTTCTTTACTTCTCCCAACATATTCTGGATTAGACCATGCAATATAAAACATGACATAGAAACATGCACGTAAGTACTGGACAAGTAAGCTCCGCTGTCATCAGATTTAATTACTTTATTGTTTATTTTTAAATAACGTTTTTTTTTAATCATTTGAGTTTGTCTTTCTTGCAATATGTTTCGCATGCACACGACATCGTACATTTCTTGCAATAAATTGAGTTCCACTCGTACCTTGTTTCAACTGTTGACCTTAGGACAAGCTAAGTGTTCGCTGTGGAGGAACGAAAGTGCAGACACACACTCTCAAGATGGCGTCGAATCCAAATCTGAAAGCCAATGGTTCGAGTTGTCGGCCCCAGACTACAGGAAAAAGTGGCAATGTGCGCCAGAAAGGTATATTTGTAGTAGAAGTGAAATGCACTCGCTATAACAATACCCTGTGTACTAGTGCCACTACAAGCCTTCCCAGTACAGTATTTGTAAGCTCGTACCAGTGATGCTACCGTAGTACGATGTTTTCCACTCTCGACTTCAGCAAACTGAACCAAAACACAGATTGCTTCCTGAGAATTCTCTTCTGATTAAATGAACAGTCGATTATGTGTTCGAAAACGGATTTTGGCGCCTGGTGACCCAGAATTCTTCATTTTATACTTATAGCGTGCCTCGTGTTCCGAATGTAAATAAACATAATCGACCACATCCCTGATTGACACAAATTACTGAAAGTAAAACATAATTCTTGTAGTGGAGATTCTGGACGATAACAATCATTTTTTTCACAGACATGTATCCACTTGCCGAATTGAATTAAAATGGACACCAACAAACACTGGCAGGATGTCTGGAGATATAGTTCCGCCATTCATTTTGAAAAAAACCAAATGAATATACAGTAGACAAAAAAACATGTTGCAAGTGTATTATAAGAACCCCAAACTTAGCCACTTGTAATTTAATCTTTTGCAGTTCCTGGGACCCCTCAACAAATCTTAACTGACTATCAGCAGCAGCAGCAACAACAACAGCAGCAGCAACAGCCTCAACAACAACAACAGCAACAACAACAACAACAACAGTCTTCTAGTCAAGTTATGCAACTAATGATGGTACTTCAGCAGCAGTTCAATTCACAGTTACATGACTTAATAGAAAAGCAAAAACAAGAAGCTATCACTGCAAACTCTCAACCTTCTGCGACTGTTGCTGCACACTCACAATCTGCTGTTGTTGCTGCATATTCACAACCAACAAACCCTTTTAGCTCACCTCCAACAAATCCCGTTATATCAATGCAGACACATTCTGATAATATTAGACATATGTTGAGGGTAGTTGAAGGTTCTCTGCAGTCTGCAAGTGGTGATTCTACAAAATATTCTCATTTGAAAGACATTCAGGCAAAATTATCACAAGACATTCTACTGTGTAAGCGAGATGAACTGCTGAGTGTTTCTCCCCCACCACCACCACCTCCACCAGGTCGTCCATCTAATCCATTACCTGATATGGTTTACTACAATCATTTAATAACTAAATATCCGGCATATCAAGCTGCATCTCTACAATCTATTGTAAACCAATCACAGAAGAGTCCACAACAATCAGAGTTTGTAGAGGGCATTGTGGATTATACTGGTACTCAATCAGATCCTATGAAACTGACATCTGATAATAATAGTAAAAGAATCCACCAAGAGGTAAGAATTTGAGTGTTGATTTATTTTGTTTACTTATTTTGCTGCACTATAGAGGTGCGCTTAAACTCCAAAAGAATTTTTGTAGTTGTCCAGGTAAGCACCCAAGTTTCTGAACATGGAAAAATGCAAGAAAATAGGGGTGGGCGTATGCCCGGACATCCTCGGCAAAAAACAAAAATATGCAAAAATGGACAACATGCAGATCAAACTGCGGTAGGGAATAGAATGACAAATGAAAACATGCAACGGAAATAAATGAACAATAAGCAACATTAGAAGTGTAACAAGAAATAATTTATTGCTTATAATGTGACAAATAAACCAGAAATAATAAAAATCGACAGTAAGGAATTATTTGAATTAGGATTTCCCCGTCACAAACACGCCCAATATGCGTGAACTCAAAATGAACTAAAATGTCAGGGGTGAAACTGTGTAAAATTGTTTCCGTTTTTCTGGATCAACAGTCATACATGAACAATAATCATTTACGAATTTACATAGTAAAAATTACAAAAGTTATTATAGTTGATTGAAAAAACTTTTCAGATCTCCATTTGCATGTTCATTGTTGCGGTACTTCGTCAAAGTCAAAACCCTCAAAGTCCAAGTCGGCGTCCAACAAAATCCCTGCGGCGGAACCAGAAACCAGAAGTCCAAGATGTCGTCCCACACAGTTTGGACTTAAGATATAAAGGTATAAATTTATTTTCACCAGAAGATAATAATAATTTACAAGTTTTTTACCTAGTGTGGAACCCAGATATAGTTTGCTTAAAACTAGTTGAGTCTGCGCCCCAATTCTAATAAGATGAATCCATTAAAAGCATTTATTAGAGAGTTATGAGCTTAATAATTACAATTGTTTGAAAAATATAAAAGTAATAAACAGCATATTAGTTGTAATAATGATATTTTTAACAACAATAATTTTTGCAATAAATTGTAAATAATTTTAAGATGAATATCATTAACATTACTAAAATACTTGTATAACTCGGACTGCTAATTGGTTGAAATGTATTGTTTTAATTCTGTTTTGAAATTACATCTATTTTCATTGTTTTGATATTATTTGGTAATGAATTCCAATGAGTAGCTGCTGCATATTTTAAATTATGTTTATTGAAAGAAAGATTGGCTTGGGGCAAGTAGAAGTATTTATTAGATGCGTGCCGTGTTGAATAGTTGTGTGATAATGGAGTAAAATAATGGTTGATGTTCTGAGCGAAACGGTTTTGATTTAAGTAAAAAATAAATAGACAATTCTGATATTTGTGAAGCTTGAATATATCAATGTCTAGGAGTATATTTTTCTTGTCAAATTAATTGATTAATTGTTTATTAATTATAATTTCAAAGATTTTGCTGAAAATTGGAAGAACTGAAATATGACTTGGCACTTTTAATCCATGAATTTCGCTGTCTGTCAGCTTTGCATATCACAATAAAGAGACAAGAAAAATGGGGTAGCATGCAAAGGACTCTCTATCATCTTTGACCTTCAAGCATCTGCTTTACTGATTGGCTATGAATAACATTACTAGTGTTTCATCATAGAGGTCAAGTCATCGGCATGATATTGCAAATTTGCTGGCCCCAGTTATGAATTCGCAAGCTGCTACCAAATATTTTATAAAGCCAAAACAACATGCTTTCAACCACTTCCTGGTATGGGTTGTTAAATATTGCAACATTGGTTTTATTGTCAATGACGCTGAAGCCCAGACATGACCTAAATTTCTTTAATGTTTCAAAATTTGGGGGGTGGGCGTTTGGGCGCTTACCCGGACAATTACGGTAATAGGATGTTATGAGAATACTGCAAAGAATGAAGAAAAGCAATCAGAAGTTGATGTGCCTTGTGGCAATATTATGCATCATTTTTTGTTTCTCTTGGTAGTCTTGATTTACTGTGATATAAAAATCTGAAATGCCAGCCAAAATCATATCATGCAATTTGTGTTAGTGACAGGATTTTCTTTCTAATAATAATAAAATTTTTTATTGCATCCTTGAAATTAATTTTTTATCAGTTAAAAGCAATACATAAAAAAAATGAAAAATGCACAAAAGAAAAAAAAAAGAAATGATAAAAGTAAGAATTATCTTTTAATTGGATGTTTTGTTCTAATGTCAAATATGGCATATACATATTCACCCACTTGCTTTATAATTTCAACATCATTGCAACTCATCAGGTATATCAATTTCTGATTAATGTTGTGGGCTGTGTTTGGAATTATTACATCTCTCGATAGTTTTTGCCTGTTATTGTAATATTTTGGACATTCCATGAAAAAATGTACCTCATTTTTTATTTTGTTCTCTGATCAATGTATACATAATCTATTTCCTAGGGGTGTCTTTGGTTGAGTATGTCTACCTTTCTCTATTGCTAATGGATGGTTGCTAATTCTAAATCTGGATATGCAATGTCTTTGTTTTAAATTAAGAGTGTCTAAATATTTTTCATAGCTGTATGTTTGTTTTAGTTTTGCGTATGTTCTGAGTTTGCCATTATGGTTGCTTATGGTTACTTTCCACCAATCCATAAATTTTTCTTTGATGTTGTTGATAATAAGTTTAATATCCCTGGGTGATAAGTCTGACAGATTATTCATCGATATAATATCTTTTATTTATCAATTTTTAAACAGACTTCATCCATGGCAAGTTTAACTTCTTCTGTTCATGAAAGGCATGTTTTGTGAGAATGTGTTCTGGAAGCTCTTCGATACAAGACCATTATTTTATATGATTTCCCTTAATATCAATCAACAGTGGGAATTCACCAAGTTCAGTTCTACTTGCTCCATTTGAAGAGAGCTTACTTACCTCCAATAACTGTTTGCAAAATTTTATATGTACTTGTTCAATACTTGTTTTGTCCCATTTTGAGTTTTCCAAAATGTCACCACCCAAACGTTACAACCATATAACAGTATTGGCCCTACACATGCTTGAAATAAGTGTAGATATGTTCTACAGTTAGCCTCTTTTGGTAATGATTTCACATACATAGCTCTAGTAGCTTTATCTGGTATTTTCTGGTTTCATTAAATTCACCATTAGATTGAATAAAGATACCAAGATAGATGTAAGTATTAACACAACTTATGTTGTGACTTTGGTAATAAAATGCATCTCTGCTCTTCATTGATCCTTTTCTGAAAATCATTACTTTTGTTTTTGTGAGATTAACATGGAGATTCCATTTATAGCAGTAGTCATTTAACATTCTGAAACAGTCATTCTGCAATCCTGTATTTGTTTTTGAAATTAATACCAAATCATCTGCATAGAATAATGAGCTAATCTTATTAGTCCCTGTTGAACGCAGTCCGAAAACAGGGACTTATGTTTTTACCTCTGTGTGTCTGTGTCTGTGCGTGCGTGCGTGTGCTTCCGTGCGTGCATCCGAACCTGTATCTTAGAAATGCCTGGACCAATCACAATCAAACTTCACACATACATCATACATGATATTATACATATGCACATCAATTTGTTTCACGATCTGATTCAAGATGACCATGGCGGCCATTTTTGTGCTAAAAATCATCAAAATAAAGCATTTTTCGGCTGTTTACAGATGGATTTTGTTCAAAATTGGTATATACATTAGACATTATAGGACCTTGATGCACATCATTTTGTTTTTCAGATAAGATTCAAAATGCCAACTGGCGGCTATTTTGTTTTAATAAATGTGGTTCTAGTGCCATATCTCTGACTTGCTTTGACTGATTATGTTCAGATTTTAAATATTCATTATGGATCATGTCATTGATATACAGATATATTAGTTTGACGATTCTATTAAAAATGGCCCAATGGTGGGCATTTTTGTGCTAAAAAACCATCAAAATCAAGCATTTCCCGGCTGTTTACAGATGGATTTTGTTCAAACATTGTATATACGTTAGACATTATAGGACCTTGATGCACATCATTTTGTTTTACGATCTGATTCAAGATGGCCGAATGGCGGCCATTTTTGTTCTAAAAAATAATAAAAATCAAGCATTTCTCAGCTGTTTACAGATGGATTTTGTTCAAACTTGGTATATAAATTGGACATTAGGGGACCTTGTTTTTCAGATTAGATTCAAAATGGCCGACTGGCGGCCATTTTGTTTTAATTAATGTGGTTCAAATTTTAATTATGTTCAAATTTTAAATATTCATTATACATCATGTCATAGATAGACAGATGTATTGGTTTGACGATCCTATTCAAAGTGACCAAATGGTGGCCATTTTTGTGCTAAAAAATCATCAAATATCAAGCGTTTCTGGCATTTATGGATGGATTTTGTTCAAACTTGATAAGACATTACAGACATTACAGGTTTTTGATGCACATTTATTTTTCAGATTGGATTCAAAATGGCTGACTGGTGGCCATTTTGTTTTAATGATTGGGCTTCTAGAGCCATATCTCTTAAATGCTTTGACTGATTATATTCAAATTTTATATATTCATTATACATCATGTTATTTGTATATATACATGTACTCAAAATGGCTGATTTTAAATGCTGTTCCAGAGCAATATCTCTCAATATGGACAAGTACTTGTTTGACGATCAGATACAAATGTCAATCATTTTAATGTTAAAAAATCATATTCCTGACATGGTTATATTCCAGCTATATTACTGTAAACAAAACTATATATCTTAAATTTGATAACTAACAGGACTGTGCTATGCATGGCTTGTTATTATTTAATGTAACCTGGTCTACTGAAGTATCATCTTCTAATGTACTATTTAAATCATTTACATACAGATTAAAAAGTATTGGACTCAGTGTTTTCCACGGGTTAAAAATTAGCCTGGCGAGCAAGGGAGAGTCTGGGGGACCTCCCCCGAAAAAAGTTTTGAAATTTAGATGCCTTTAGATGCAATCTGGGAAGTTTCCCCGGCGTAAATCTTGGCAACCTCAAGGCAATTTTTCATCGTAAAATGCACCGGCAATGCAAAAAATCGATAAGATTTTTTTTTATTGAAACTACAAAAACAAATTAATCGCCCCAACTGCTCTAGTCTATTGCTTACCTAATGCCTTGACTTATGTTAAAAAATTACGTTGCTTTTCAGTTAACTCTTTGCGTTCATGGTATTTGTGAGTTAAAATGTATTTGCGTTATTAGAAAAGCAGCACATTAAGTAAACGATGTTGAAATATTCAAAGCCAAAACAGAGTTGCATACAAGTTGAGTGAAAGAAAAGGGTTGCTAAGGTAACGCGCCAGTTCAGTGCGTGACTTGGGATCAAACTTTGGTCAACACTCACTTGATGTCAGCATCGCCGCGTATCAAGTTACGCAAAGTACTTGAAGTTCAATTGCGCCCCAAAATGATGTTGACGATTACTCAATTGTTGCAGAGCATGTTGTACCAAGTCCATGATACACCCTGTTTCGACTCCGGCTTGCTTTTCCTTCTTAGTGCATTTTCTTGTTCATGTAAAATGCGACCTCTCACTAATGTATTAAAACACTTTGAATTTATACTTATGCAGGATTATATTTGGTCATTTTAGCATGACGCTGAAGAATTTTACCCTAGCGGTGCGATATTTATCCTGGCGGCATATGATTTTACCATGGCAGCCCGCCCTACCAAATCAACACGTAGAGAGCACTGGGACTGATCTCACACCCCTGCCTTACACCTTTACTTGTCTCAAATAAAGGTGTAATTTTATTTCCGAAACGAATGCATGTTTTTGTATTGTCATACAAGTTCTTAATTAAATTGTATATTTTCCCATTGGTTAGTTATTTATAACATAATCTGTTCCTCCAAACACTATCAAATGCTTTTTGGAAGTCGACAAAGCAAGTATATATTTCCCCCAAAAATGCCATTCATCTTTTTAAAAGTAGTGTTACCAATTATCATGTATGGGTCAGAAGTATGGGGTGCTTTCACTTTTAAATTGTACAAAACAAAGTGGTATTATGACTAATTAAGCATTCATTGAAAAATTGTTTAGTGACAAAACCCAATTTGAACAGCTTCACATCAAATTCTGTAAGCAGGTCTTGGGTGTACATAAGAAAGCAAGCAATAATGCTGTCAGAGCAGAGTTGGGATGCTACCCTATTATTATTGAACTCTGCACACATATGCTGAAATTCTGGAAAAGACTTAAGAATTATAAATGTAACAAATTGGTGTGTTCTGCTTTCAACCAAGAAAGAAATAGTACCAGTAATACTTGGACAGCACTTATTAATAAACTGCTTGAAATTACTGAAACTCGTTATTGATATTTCAAATTTTAAAACAAAGTTAAAACAATTGTATGTAGAAAATATTTGGTTGCAAAGTCTACAAAAAGCAGAAAATAACAAATTACGAACATACAACAAAATAAAATTAGCATTCAAATTTGAGCCATACTTGGACCTTATGAAAAATATGAAACATCGAACCAGCTTAACTAGGTTTAGATTTTCAGCTCATTCACTTCCAATTGAAAAGTTGAGATATCAAGGAATACCTCCAGAAGAAAAAAATTGTACACTATGTGATCTAGGGTCTGTTGGCAGTGAATCTCATGCATTCATGGACTGTGAAAATATTGAAATTAAAAATAGTCGTATAGAATTTTTAAATATGGTAATTCAATGCATTATTTCGTGCGAAATAAAATATACTATAGTTTTCCTTTTTGTTTAAGATATTTATTAACAATTGTTTTTAAAACAAGATTTGATCAGTGGTACGGTATTCTTTCCTGAAACCTGCTTGATTATTATTTATTATATTATTTGTTTCTGTAAATTGATATATTCTGTTATAAATTATGCTACATTTTACCTACACAACTGGAAACTGCTATCCCTATGTAATTACTTGGATCATCTTGGTCCCTCTTTTTAGCTCCGCTGTCGACTTTGTCGAGCGGAGCTTATCATATGAGTGATTGTCAGTCGTCGTCGTCGTCGTTCGTGTCAATGTTTTACTTTTTCGACTTCTTCTTGAAAACTACAAGCCTGAATGCTTTGATACTTGGTGTATATGTACCTTGGGTAGACCTCTCTTAGGTTTGTTCATTTCATGTTGATATCTTCAATTCTCTAATTTTGGTGAATATTTTTGTCATTTTTGGTAAAAAGTGATATTTTCGACTTCTTGTTAAAAACCGCAAGTGCAATTGCTTTGATATTACATATATAGGTACTACATGTGGACCTCTCTCAGATTTGTTCATTTTGTAATGATATCTTTAATTCTCTAATTTTGGTGAATATTTTTGACATTTTTGGTAAAAAGTGATATTTTCGACTTCTTGTTAAAAACCGCAAGTGCAATTGCTTTGATATTACATATATAGGTACTACATGTGGACCTCTCTCAGATTTGTTCAGCATGCATTCAACTAGAAAAAACAATTGTAGTGATGGGTTAAGAAATACAGTGTGTTTTATGTTTCTGTGATTTTTTCATGCTTAAGTAAACATCGGTATTTGGGGGTTAGTCTAGAGAGTTGATCTAGACTCCTAGCTGCTCCACGATGGTGATTTTTGGAATAGGTATTCTCTGATAGCTGCTAATGAAATCTGGCAAAGATAGTTTGTCTACCACTTTGACTTTAGAAAATACAACACAACTCTCCCGTATGTGAACTCTGAAACAGGGTACCATATTTCAAAACAACGTTGACAATGATTTTAAAAAGTTATGTTATGAAGTAAAAATCCAGGTCACGCAACAGTAGACTAACTGGGAAATTGAATTCAAACCTTTTATAGTATCACGAACATTATTTCTGTGGCCTTATTTCGGTTTCTTCGAAAATTACACCTCTCTATTTGCACAGTGATCATGTGATTACATGGTATCATTTTTTTGTTGGAATATTATTTCATATTAATTCCTGACAATGAGAACTTAATCATGCTGTAGTAAAATTTGACTGATTTATATACAAGTAAATTCTGATAGTGGTTATCAACGAGTTCCATCAGGGCAGCAGTATCCTGGCTGCTGATCCTTACAGTTGATCACTTCTTTCTGGTTGTTACTACATGTTATTACTTCTGAAGATATTTGTAATGTTATCAAAGCATAAGAGAGCGAGTATGGCTTTTTTAATGGTCCAAAGTAACAAGTACTCAGAATTTGCATCAGTTACATGTTCGCATGTCGGGCGTTCAAATATGCTTATTTTGGATACATCACTGACTGTGCCTGGTGGAAAACTAGTTCTGAAAGCGAGAGTGATATTGTAGCATTCATTTTCAGCGTCTTTAAAAAAAATTATATTCAAAAATATTGTTACATTTTGTATTAACAAAATACAGGAATTTAAGTTCTTGTACATTGTATGCTTCGTCACATATGCTATACGTTATTTTGTTTGTGTTTTTATTAAATCAGTCAAAGAGTCAAGGGTTGAACAGAGTACAATATAACTTATCTAAGTCATCTGTCACATTCTGTATTGTCACTGTTTTAATTGGAACTTAATTGCTCAGTGTGAAAACATTAAGTATGTTTAGTCTGTGCGCTTAACATTGAAAATATGTAACAATAAAATGACCAACAGGCGAGACAAAAAAGCACTTACAAATATTACATCAAAACATACTCTTCTAGTGAACACTCTTCATCTGATGAACAAAAATGACACAGATAGTTTATATAAACATATTTACATATTGTTGGTGCAAGCATATGCATATATGCATATTAATCAAATTTGCTAAAATTATAAGTGTCCAGAACCATTTCTCTGAGATGTACCATAGAATTATTATCTTATTTTGACTTAATTCATCAAATTTGGTGAATTTTTCTGAAATCGCTTTCTGTAAATATGTTTGAAAATGTTCTCAGAAATTAACAGGGTAATTTCCTCTAAATCCTTGTACCATGATCATGCATATTGGGTTACAAGAGCAAGTTGATGAATACAAATGTTGTTTTAGAGCCATCCATTGACTACAACTACATTAAACATCGCATCATTTGTTTCATGTTCTGACTCATTTCTAAGGGGAATTCTGTCATGTCATTATAGCAAAAATAATCCAATGATAATTTATTTTGTTTTTATGGTACCGGTATCTATGCATGTTTCTCTGTATATCTGTTTCTATGTATTATCACAGTCCCTCCACAAAGACTGTGGTATTATATTATTACATTTTGTCAGTAATACTGTACTGAAATTAACATACTGATGATGCATGAGGCCTTTTTGTATACATATACATGTGACTTGTACAGAACATGGGACTATTAATTTGAGGTCCGTCCGTCTGTCTGGAATCATATCTCAGTCAGTCATGCATTACCCGATCTCATTCAAGCTTTACACACAGACACTACATCATGTTTTACAGATGCCTTTTTATTTGTTTGAAGATCGAAACAAAAATGGCAGACTGCTTAGTACATACAGATAGATAGTATAAATGAACATACGTCAGCATCAATTTTTTGTGTGTGATGCAATCTAATTCAGCCAACCAACATTCAATTTTGATGAAAAGAGCTAAAACATCATTGTTGCATGTCAGCAGTTGTTTCTTGGACATGACTAGGATGATTGTGATCAAAGTTGGTGTGATGATCATACATGTTGAGTTACAGGTGCATGTTATGTTTTGTGTGATTTGAACAAATTTTGCTGATTTAAGTCATTACACTAACATTGTTATTGTACAATTTTAATTCAGAAGGAACCATTCCAACATTTTAGTGACAAGGTTTGTGTATGCCCTTTATGACTTGCTTGCATATTGTACTGAAATCAGGATTACAAATAATTGGTAGAGTAATGGTTTTATTTTCATGTGTCCCTTGAACATGCTTGAGCTGTCAATTATGTTTTGCGCATTGTGGATTTTATTCAAACTTATGAATATTATAGATGATGGCTTTGATGCACGTCTGCATTGTAATTTAATTCAAAATGCTGACTAGTTATTGATATATTGCACAAAAGTTCGCCAGAGAAACACAAACAACAAGACTAGTTCTGAGCTGTCATGAACGTAAATAACTTTATTTTCAATGCGCATGCGTGAACCTCGTTCCGCAACAAGGATAATACATAACAGTAGGATATACAAAATATCACAGTTATGTTTTATTTTAATACTTTGCTCAAGAAAGTGCTGGATGAGTAACATATTAACATGCGGAATACTCCTACAACATTTAATTATAACCTACATCTGTCATTGTTTTTATTTGACACAGTAACTAAAAACTGGACGGAGAAAATGTCATTGACAATTACTTGTTTCACATTGTATTGAGTGATGTTGGTTTTTTTGCATCTTCTTTTAATCTTTGTCCTCTCTGCATCCATTCAATAGATCCATCAGACCTACTTCATTGTACCATTAGTGCTCCGTCTATTTGACACATGATCTCTCAGTTACTTTGTTCAGAATGCTTTATAATCTATTGAATGTTATTGTTTATTAAAATGTAATTTACTTTGTGTTTTTTTAGGGGTCATCCTTATATCAGAGAACAAAAAGAAGTATTTTGGAATCTGGCAATATTTCTCCTGATGAAAATGCTAAGAAGATAAAGCCAGTTCTTCAAGGTGTGAATCCTATTCCCACATTTGGGCAAAGTCAGGAATGTTATAATCACATAGATCCTCCTGGTCCTGGTCCTGGTCCTGGTCCTTGCCCAAGAGAAGTGAATGTGAGACTTCAAGAGAAACATCTACAGCTCAGAGAATCGAATGAACCTCCTGGTCCTCCCCCAAGGGAATGGGATGCCAGACATCTAGATGAACCTCCTGGTCTTCATCCAAGGGAATGGGATGATAGACATCTAGATGAACCTCCTGGTCCTCACCCAAAGGGATGGCATGCCAGACATGGAGATGAACCTCCTGGTCCTCCTCCAAGGGAATGGGATGCCAGACATGGAGATGAACCTCCTGGTCCTCACCCAAGGGAATGGGATGCCAGACATCTAGATGAACCTCCTGGTCCTCACCCAAAGGGATGGCATGCCAGACATCGAGATGAACCTCCTGGTCCTCCCCCAAAGAAATGGGATGCTAGACATCTAGATGAGCCTCCTGGTCTTCATCCAAGGGAATGGGATGCCAGACATCTAGATGAACCTCCTGGTCCTCACCCAAAGGGATGGCATGCCAGACATGGAGATGAACCTCCTGGTCCTCCTCCAAGGGAATGGGATGCCAGACATGAAGATGAACCTCCTGGTCCTCGCCCAAGGGAATGGAATGCCATACATCGAGATGAACCTCCTGGTCCTCGACCAAGAGCATGGAATGATAGACATCACAATAGACCACCTGGACCTCACCCAAGAGAATGGGATGACAGGCATCAAAATGTACCTCATAGTCTTCACCCAAGGGAATGGGATGGCAGACATCGAGATGAACCTCCTGGTCCTCCTCCAAGGGAATGGGATGCCATACATCGAGATGAACCTCCTGGTCCTCCCCCAAAGGAATGGGTTGCCAGACATCAAGATGAACCTCTTGGTCCTCACCCAAGGGAATGGGATATCAGACATCACGATGAACGTCCTGGTCCTCACATAAGGGAATGGGATGGCAGATATCAAGATGAACCTCCTGGTCCGCGCTTAAAAGAATGGGATGACAGACATCACGATAGACCACCTGGAACTCACCCAAGAGAATGGAATGATATGCATCAAGACAAACCTCCTGGTCCTCACCCAAGGGAATGGGTTGTCAGAAATCGAGATAAGTCTCCTGGTCCTCACCCAAGGAAATGGGATGACATGCGTCAAGACAAACCTCTTGGTCCTCACCTAAGGGAATGGGATGTCAGAAATCGAGATGAGCCTCCTGGTTCTCACCCAAGGGAATGGGATGACATGCGTCAAGACAAACCTCCTGGTCCTCACCCAAGGCAATGGGATGCCAGAAAAAGAGATGAGCCTCCTGGTCCTCACCTAAGGGAATGGGATGACATGCGTCAAGATGAACCTCCTGGCTCTCACCCAAGGGAATGGGATAGCAGACATCAAGATGAACCTCCTGGTCCTCACCCAAGGAAATGGGATGACATGCATCAAGACAAACCTCTTGGTTCTCACCTAAGGGAATGGGATGTCAGAAATCGAGATGAGCCTCCTGGTTCTCACCCAAGGGAATGGGATGACATGCGTCAAGACAAACCTTCTGGTCCTCACCCAAGGGAATGGGATGTCAAAAAAAGAGATGAGCCTCCTGGTCCTCACCCAAGGGAATGGGATGTCAGAAATCGAAATGAGCCTCCTGGTCCTTACCCAAGGGAATGGGATGACATGCGTCAAGATGAACCTCCTGGTCCTCACCCAAGGGAATGGGATAGCAGACATCATGATGAACCTCCTGGTCCTCACCCAAGGGAATGGGTTGTCAGAAATCGAGATGATCCTCCTGGTTCTCACCCAGGGGAATGGGATGCCAGACATAAAGATGAACCTCCTGGTCCACAGCCAAGAGAATGGGATGCCAGATATCCGGATAATTCTCTTGGCCCTCCCCCAAGAGAATGGCATGACAGACATCAAAATGAACCTCCTGGTTTTCTCCCAAGAAAATGGGATGGCAGATATCGAGATGAACCTCTAGGTTTTCACCCAAGACACTTGGAGAGACAACGAATAAGAAATTCATTCCAACGAGGGCGAGATGAAGGATATTGGGATACACCAGAAGAAAAAAGAAAGCAAGCATGGGAATCTTACTGGGCAGCGAAAGAGGCTGATAGGCAGAAAGCTTGGAAAATGTACTATGAAAAAATGGACAGGGAGGATTGGCGTAAATGGCACGAAAAACAAAACTATGGACAAAGGGTTGATATCCCAGATTGGCATGGTACAGACGAGGAATGGAGAGCATTATGTGAAGAAGATAGAGATGATATTAGATACAGAGCCTACCTGGCAGAGTGGAAAGAATGACATAGGCGAGAGGCATGGAGAAAATATGAAGAATGGAAGTCTCAAGATGATGAAGAAGAGAGGATTTGGAGAGAAGCCTGGAGAAAGTACTATGAGAATAATGATAGACGAAAAGCTGGATATTTGGGATGGCAACAGACTGATGGGATATATGAAAATGATTATCAGTTAATCAGGCAGAACAGACTTGTCTCAAAAACACCACAAAGAGCCTTAGATGTTAGAAATATAGTGACTGATTCTGAAAAAGGCTCAAAGATTCAGGAGCCTGTTGCTGGAAGTGTAAGTATATTTGGGTATATAAGAACAATAACAATGTTTACAATGTTTTATGTATGAAACATTATACATATCATAATAATCATAATAATAATACATAAACAAACTAGTGACACAGTACCCATAGCAACATCCCTATAAACAGCTATGGTGGTGATGTGTTGTAACTGCCACGTTTGACTAATTTTTCATCATATACAACATCATCTTAACTACAGTGGAGATATTTCTATCTTACATTGTAAGTTTACTCATTTGAAAGTACACTGTGTTTTTGTTTAGGAATCATCTGTATATTTGAGAACTAAAAGAAGTAAATTTGAATCTCTTGACACCTGGTAAAAAATCTAAGAAACTCAAGCAAATGAATTTTGGGAAAAGTAAATCAGATCCACAAACATCGCATAGAGTAGTGAATGATGAAAAAACAGATGCTAGATACTCAGTGTCTGATTCTAGAATGAATTGCAAAAATGACAAAATAGATGGTCTAACAAATCCAGAGATTAATACTCAGCAATCAAGTGATGCATTACAAAGGAAATCAAGAAATTTCTGCCATTGTGTATTTTGGCACAAGTTGTTACTTTTGCTGTGGGAGTGTTGGGTTATATGGGACATGGGTTTGCTGTCTGTGAAAAAAAGAGTTGAAAATGAATGAAAGCTCACATGAATGAACATAGTCATGATACTCTGTTTTCAAATACCCACAGGTGTTGCCTGAATTCGACAGTCCAATAACTAGGTTACTGAATGACTTTGGTATACTGGGGTGCTGAATAACTTGGGTATACTGGGGTGCTGAATAACTTGGGTATACTGGGGCACTGAATAACTTGGGTATACTGGGGCACTGAATAACTTGGGTATACTGGGGCACTGAATAACTTGGGTATACTGGGTTACTGAATAACTTGGGTATACTGGGATACTGAATGACTTGGGTATACTGGGTTACTGAATAACTTGGGTATACTAGGTTACTGAATAACTTGGGTATACTGGGGCACTGAATAACTTGGCTATACTGGGATACTGAATGACTTGGGTATACAGGGTTACTGAATAACTTGGGTATACCAGGTTACTGAATGACTTGGGTATACTGGGTTACTGAATAACTTGGGTATACTGGGATACTGAATGACTTGGGATACTGGGTTACTGAATAACTTGGGTATACTAGGTTACTGAATAACTTGGGTATACTGGGGCACTGAATAACTTGGGTATACTGGGATACTGAATGACTTGGGTATACAGGGTTACTGAATAACTTGGGTATACTGGGGCACTGAATAACTTGGGTATGCTGGGTTACTGAATAACTTAGGTATACTGGGGACTGAATAACTTGGGTATACTGGGATACTGAATGACTTGGGTATACTGGGTTACTGAATAACTTGAGTATACTGGGATACTGAATAACTTGGATATACTAGGTTACTGAATAACTTGGGTATACTGGTGCACTGAATGACATGGGTATACTGGGATACTGAATGACTTGGGTATACTGGGGTACTGAATAACTTGGGTATACTAGGTTACTGAATAACTTGGGTATACTGGGGCACTGCATAACTTGGGTATACTGGGGTACTGAATAACTTTGGTATACTAGGTTACTGAATGACTTTGGTATACTGGGGTGCTGAATAACTTGGGTATACTGGGGTGCTGAATAACTTGGGTATACTGGGGTGCTGAATAACTTTGGTATACTGGGTTACTGAATGATTTGGTTATACTGGGTACTAAATGCCTTGGGTATACTGGGTACTAACTGACTTGGGTATACTGGGGCAGTGAATAACTTAGGTGTACTGGGTTACTGAATTACTGGGGCACTGAATAACTTGGGTATACTGGGTTATGGAATGACTTGGGTATACCGGTATACTGAATGACTTGGGTATGCTGGGTTACTGAATGACTTGGGTATGCTGGATAACTGAATGACTTGGGTATGCTGTGTTACTGAATGACAGGTATGCTGGGTTACTGAATGACAGGTATGCTGGGTTACTGAATGACTTGGGTATACTGGGTTACTGAATGACTTGGGTATGGTGGGTTACTGAATGACTTGGATATGGTGGGTTACTGAATGACTTGGGTATACTGGGTTACTGAATGTTTTGGTTATACTGGGTACTAAATGACTTGGGTATACTGGGTACTAAATGACTTGGGTATACTGGGGCAGTGAATAACTTAGGTGTACTGGATTACTGAATGACTTGGGTATGCTGGGTTACTGAATGACTTGGGTATGCTGGGTTACTGAATGACTTGGGTATGCTGGGTTACTGAATGACTTGGGTATGGTGGGTTATTGATCCACTTGGGTATGCTGGGTTACTGAATGACTTGTGTATGCTGGGTTACTGAATGACTTGGGTATGGTGGGTTGCTGAATAACTTGGGTATACTAGGTTACTGAATAACTTGGGTATACTGGGGCACTGTCTAACTTGGGTATACTGGGATACTGAATGACTTGGGTATACTGGGGTACTGAATAACTTGGGTATACTAGGTTACTGAATAACTTGGGTATACTGGGGCACTGAATAACTTGGGTATGCTGGGTTACTGAATGACTTGGGTATGCTGGGTTACTGAATGACTTGGGTATGCTGGGTTACTGAATGACTTGTGTATGCTGGGTTATTAAATGACTTGGGTATGCTGGGTTATTAAATGACTTGGGTATACTGGTTACAGAATGACTTGGGTATACTGGGTTACTGAATGACTTGGGTATGCTGGATTACTGAATGACTTGGGTATGGTGGGTTACTGAATGACTTGGGTATGCTGGGTTACTGAATGACTTGGGTATGTTGGGTTATTGATTCACTTGGGTATGATGGGTTACTGAATGACTTGGGTATGGTGGGTTGCTGAATAACTTGGGTATACTAGGTTACTGAATAACTTGGGTATACTGGGGCACTGTCTAACTTGGGTATACTGGGATACTGAATGACTTGGGTATACTGGGGTACTGAATAACTTGGGTATACTAGGTTACTGAATAACTTGGGTATACTGGGGCACTGAATAACTTGGGTATGCTGGGTTACTGAATGACTTGGGTATGCTGGGTTACTGAATGACTTGGGTATGCTGGGTTACTGAATGACTTGTGTATGCTGGGTTATTAAATGACTTGGGTATGCTGGGTTATTAAATGACTTGGGTATACTGGTTACAGAATGACTTGGGTATACTGGGTTACTGAATGACTTGGGTATGCTGGATTACTGAATGACTTGGGTATGGTGGGTTACTGAATGACTTGGGTATGGTGGGTTACTGAATGACTTGGGTATGTTGGGTTATTGATTCACTTGGGTATGATGGGTTACTGAATGACTTGTGTATGCTGGGTTACTGAATGACTTGTGTATACTGAGTTACTGAATGACTTGGTTATGCTGGGTTACTGAATGATTTGGTTATGCTGGGTTAATGAATGACTTGGGTATGCTGGGTCACTGAATGACTTGGGTATGCTGGGTTACTGAATGACTTGGGTATGCTGGGTTACTGAATGACTTGGGTATGCTGGGTTACTGAATGACTTGGGTATGCTGGGTTACTGAATGATTTGGTTATGCTGGGTTAATGAATGACTTGGGTATGCTGGGTCACTGAATGACTTGGGTATGCTGGGTTACTGAATGACTTGGGTATACTGGGTTAATGAATGACTTGGGTATGCTGGGTCACTGAATGACTTGGGTATGCTGGGTTACTGTATGCTGGGTTACTGAATGACTTGGGTATGCTGGGTTACTGAATGACTTGGGTATGGTGGGTTATTGATTCACTTGGGTATGCTGGGTTACTGAATGACTTGTGTATGCTGGGTTACTGAATGACTTGGGTATACTGGGTTACTGAATGACTGGGACACTGAATAACTTGGATGTACTGGGTTACTGAATGATTTGGATACTGAATGACTTGGGTATGCTGGGTTGCTGAATGACTTGGGTATGCTGGGTTACTGATTGACTTGGGTATGGTGGGTTATTGAATGACTTGGGTATGCTAGGTTACTGGGGAATTTATCAGGTTCATACATTTTAATTATATTGTTTTTGTTCACATAGAAATTGAAAATTCATGCAAACAGTGCAACACATGTGATGATGTCATCACAAAAAAAGGATACCATAACAACTCCAGTTGATGAGGTGGAAAAGACATTACAAACAGTAAGTTTTGTTTAGACCAACTTGTTCAGTAGCAGTTTTTGCGTCATATTTTACTGAATGACTTGGGTATGGTGGGTTATTGATTCACTTGGGTATGCTGGGTTACTGAATGACTTGTGTATGCTGGGATACTGAATGACTTGGGTATGCTGGGTTATTAAATGACTTGGGTATACTGGTTACAGAATGACTTGGGTATACTGGGTTACTGAATGACTTGGGTATGCTGGATTACTGAATGACTTGGGTATGCTGGGTTACTGAATGACTTGGGTATGGTGGGTTACTGAATGACTTGGGTATGTTGGGTTATTGATTCACTTGGGTATGCTGGGTTACTGAATGACTTGTGTATGCTGGGTTACTGAATGACTTGTGTATGCTGGGTTACTGAATGACTTGGGTATACTGGGTTACTGAATGACTTGGTTATGCTGGGTTACTGAATGACTTGGTTATGCTGGGTTAATGAATGACTTGGGTATGCTGGGTCACTGAATGACTTGGGTATGCTGGGTTACTGAATGACTTGGGTATGCTGGGTTACTGAATGACTTGGGTATGCTGGGTTACTGAATGACTTGGGTATGCTGGGTTATTGATTCACTTGGGTATGGTGGGTTACTGTATGACTTGTGTATGCTGGGTTACTGAATGACTTGGGTATACTGGGTTACTGAATGACTGGGACACTGAATAACTTGGATGTACTGGGTTACTGAATGATTTGGATACTGAATGACTTGGGTATGCTGGGTTGCTGAATGACTTGGGTATGCTGGGTTACTGATTGACTTGGGTATACTGGGTTACTGAATAACTTGGGTATACTGGGATACTGAATGACTTGGGTATACTGGGTTACTGAATAACTTGGGTATACTAGGTTACTGAATAACTTGGGTATACTGGGGCACTGAATAACTTGGGTATACTGGGATACTGAATGACTTGGGTATACAGGGTTACTGAATGACTTGGGTATACTAGGTTACTGAATGACTTGGGTATACTGGGTTACTGAATAACTTGGGTATACTGGGATACTGAATGACTTGGGTATACTGGGTTACTGAATAACTTGGGTATACTAGGTTACTGAATAACTTGGGTATACTGGGGCACTGAATAACTTGGGTATACTGGGATACTGAATGACTTGGGTATACAGGGTTACTGAATAACTTGGGTATACTGGGGCACTGAATAACTTGGGTATGCTGGGTTACTGAATAACTTGGGTATACTGGGGCACTGAATAACTTGGGTATGCTGGGTTACTGAATAACTTAGGTATACTAGGTTACTGAATAACTTGGGTATACTGGGGACTGAATAACTTGGGTATACTGGGATACTGAATGACTTGGGTATACTGGGTTACTGAATAACTTGAGTATACTGGGATACTGAATAACTTGGATATACTAGGTTACTGAATAACTTGGGTATACTGGTGCACTGAATGACATGGGTATACTGGGATACTGAATGACTTGGGTATACTGGGGTACTGAATAACTTGGGTATACTAGGTTACTGAATAACTTGGGTATACTGGGGCACTGCATAACTTGGGTATACTGGGGTACTGAATAACTTTGGTGTACTAGGTTACTGAATGACTTTGGTATACTGGGGTGCTGAATAACTTGGGTATACTGGGGTGCTGAATAACTTGGGTATACTGGGTTACTGAATGATTTGGTTATACTGGGTACTAAATGCCTTGGGTATACTGGGTACTAACTGACTTGGGTATACTGGGGCAGTGAATAACTTAGGTGTACTGGGTTACTGAATTACTGGGGCACTGAATAACTTGGGTATACTGGGTTACGGAATGACTTGGGTATACCGGTATACTGAATGACTTGGGTATGCTGGGTTACTGAATGACTTGGGTATGCTGGATAACTGAATGACTTGGGTATGCTGTGTTACTGAATGACAGGTATGCTGGGTTACTGAATGACAGGTATGCTGGGTTACTGAATGACTTGGGTATACTGGGTTACTGAATGACTTGGGTATGGTGGGTTACTGAATGACTTGGGTATGGTGGGTTACTGAATGACTTGGGTATACTGGGTTACTGAATGTTTTGGTTATACTGGGTACTAAATGACTTGGGTATACTGGGTACTAAATGACTTGGGTATACTGGGGCAGTGAATAACTTAGGTGTACTGGATTACTGAATGACTTGGGTATGCTGGGTTACTGAATGACTTGGGTATGCTGGGTTACTGAATGACTTGGGTATGCTGGGTTTCTGAATGACTTGGGTATGGTGGGTTATTGATCCACTTGGGTATGCTGGGTTACTGAATGACTTGTGTATGCTGGGTTACTGAATGACTTGGGTATGGTGGGTTACTGAATAACTTGGGTATACTAGGTTACTGAATAACTTGGGTATACTGGGGCACTGTCTAACTTGGGTATACTGGGATACTGAATGACTTGGGTATACTGGGGTACTGAATAACTTGGGTATACTAGGTTACTGAATAACTTGGGTATACTGGGGCACTGAATAACTTGGGTATGCTGGGTTACTGAATGACTTGGGTATGCTGGGTTACTGAATGACTTGGGTATGCTGGATTACTGAATGACTTGGGTATGCTGGGTTACTGAATGACTTGGGTATGGTGGGTTACTGAATGACTTGGGTATGCTGGGTTATTGATTCACTTGGGTATACTGGTTACAGAATGACTTGGGTATACTGGGTTACTGAATGACTTGGGTATGCTGGATTACTGAATGACTTGGGTATGCTGGGTTACTGAATGACTTGGGTATGGTGGGTTACTGAATGACTTGGGTATGTTGGGTTATTGATTCACTTGGGTATGATGGGTTACTGAATGATTTGGTTATGCTGGGTTAATGAATGACTTGGGTATGCTGGGTCACTGAATGATTTGGTTATGCTGGGTTAATGAATGACTTGGGTATGCTGGGTCACTGAATGACTTGGGTATGCTGGGTTACTGAATGACTTGGGTATGCTGGGTTACTGAATGATTTGGTTATGCTGGGTTAATGAATGACTTGGGTATGCTGGGTCACTGAATGACTTGGGTATGCTGGGTTACTGAATGACTTGGGTATGCTGGGTTACTGAATGACTTGGGTATGCTGGGTTACTGAATGACTTGGGTATGCTGGGTTACTGAATGATTTGGTTATGCTGGGTTAATGAATGACTTGGGTATGCTGGGTCACTGAATGACTTGGGTATGCTGGGTTACTGAATGACTTGGGTATACTGGGTTAATGAATGACTTGGGTATGCTGGGTCACTGAATGACTTGGGTATGCTGGGTTACTGTATGCTGGGTTACTGAATGACTTGGGTATGCTGGGTTACTGAATGACTTGGGTATGGTGGGTTATTGATTCACTTGGGTATGCTGGGTTACTGAATGACTTGTGTATGCTGGGTTACTGAATGACTTGGGTATACTGGGTTACTGAATGACTGGGACACTGAATAACTTGGATGTACTGGGTTACTGAATGATTTGGATACTGAATGACTTGGGTATGCTGGGTTGCTGAATGACTTGGGTATGCTGGGTTACTGATTGACTTGGGTATGGTGGGTTATTGAATGACTTGGGTATGCTAGGTTACTGGGGAATTTATCAGGTTCATACATTTTAATTATATTGTTTTTGTTCACATAGAAATTGAAAATTCATGCAAACAGTGCAACACATGTGATGATGTCATCACAAAAAAAGGATACCATAACAACTCCAGTTGATGAGGTGGAAAAGACATTACAAACAGTAAGTTTTGTTTAGACCAACTTGTTCAGTAGCAGTTTTTGCGTCATATTTTACTGAATGACTTGGGTATGGTGGGTT
Source organism: Saccoglossus kowalevskii (assembly GCF_978046115.1). NCBI lineage: Eukaryota > Metazoa > Hemichordata > Enteropneusta > Harrimaniidae > Saccoglossus > Saccoglossus kowalevskii. The sequence continues at coordinate 888,536 of NC_140652.1, forward strand.
ATTGATTCACTTGGGTATGCTGGGTTACTGAATGACTTGTGTATGCTGGGATACTGAATGACTTGGGTATGCTGGGTTATTAAATGACTTGGGTATACTGGTTACAGAATGACTTGGGTATACTGGGTTACTGAATGACTTGGGTATGCTGGATTACTGAATGACTTGGGTATGCTGGGTTACTGAATGACTTGGGTATGGTGGGTTACTGAATGACTTGGGTATGTTGGGTTATTGATTCACTTGGGTATGCTGGGTTATTGATTCACTTGGGTATGCTGGGTTACTGAATGACTTGTGTATGCTGGGTTACTGAATGACTTGTGTATGCTGGGTTACTGAATGACTTGGGTATACTGGGTTACTGAATGACTTGGTTATGCTGGGTTACTGAATGACTTGGTTATGCTGGGTTAATGAATGACTTGGGTATGCTGGGTCACTGAATGACTTGGGTATGCTGGGTTACTGAATGACTTGGGTATGCTGGGTTACTGAATGACTTGGGTATGCTGGGTTACTGAATGACTTGGGTATGCTGGGTTATTGATTCACTTGGGTATGGTGGGTTACTGTATGACTTGTGTATGCTGGGTTACTGAATGACTTGGGTATACTGGGTTACTGAATGACTGGGACACTGAATAACTTGGATGTACTGGGTTACTGAATGATTTGGATACTGAATGACTTGGGTATGCTGGGTTGCTGAATGACTTGGGTATGCTGGGTTACTGATTGACTTGGGTATACTGGGTTACTGAATAACTTGGGTATACTGGGATACTGAATGACTTGGGTATACTGGGTTACTGAATAACTTGGGTATACTAGGTTACTGAATAACTTGGGTATACTGGGGCACTGAATAACTTGGGTATACTGGGATACTGAATGACTTGGGTATACAGGGTTACTGAATAACTTGGGTATACTAGGTTACTGAATGACTTGGGTATACTGGGTTACTGAATAACTTGGGTATACTGGGATACTGAATGACTTGGGTATATTGGGTTACTGAATAACTTGGGTATACTAGGTTACTGAATAACTTGGGTATACTGGGGCACTGAATAACTTGGGTATACTGGGATACTGAATGACTTGGGTATACAGGGTTACTGAATAACTTGGGTATACTGGGGCACTGAATAACTTGGGTATGCTGGGTTACTGAATAACTTGGGTATACTGGGGCACTGAATAACTTGGGTATGCTGGGTTACTGAATAACTTAGGTATACTAGGTTACTGAATAACTTGGGTATACTGGGGACTGAATAACTTGGGTATACTGGGATACTGAATGACTTGGGTATACTGGGTTACTGAATAACTTGAGTATACTGGGATACTGAATAACTTGGATATACTAGGTTACTGAATAACTTGGGTATACTGGTGCACTGAATGACATGGGTATACTGGGATACTGAATGACTTGGGTATACTGGGGTACTGAATAACTTGGGTATACTAGGTTACTGAATAACTTGGGTATACTGGGGCACTGCATAACTTGGGTATACTGGGGTACTGAATAACTTTGGTGTACTAGGTTACTGAATGACTTTGGTATACTGGGGTGCTGAATAACTTGGGTATACTGGGGTGCTGAATAACTTGGGTATACTGGGTTACTGAATGATTTGGTTATACTGGGTACTAAATGCCTTGGGTATACTGGGTACTAACTGACTTGGGTATACTGGGGCAGTGAATAACTTAGGTGTACTGGGTTACTGAATTACTGGGGCACTGAATAACTTGGGTATACTGGGTTACGGAATGACTTGGGTATACCGGTATACTGAATGACTTGGGTATGCTGGGTTACTGAATGACTTGGGTATGCTGGATAACTGAATGACTTGGGTATGCTGTGTTACTGAATGACAGGTATGCTGGGTTACTGAATGACAGGTATGCTGGGTTACTGAATGACTTGGGTATACTGGGTTACTGAATGACTTGGGTATGGTGGGTTACTGAATGACTTGGGTATGGTGGGTTACTGAATGACTTGGGTATACTGGGTTACTGAATGTTTTGGTTATACTGGGTACTAAATGACTTGGGTATACTGGGTACTAAATGACTTGGGTATACTGGGGCAGTGAATAACTTAGGTGTACTGGATTACTGAATGACTTGGGTATGCTGGGTTACTGAATGACTTGGGTATGCTGGGTTACTGAATGACTTGGGTATGCTGGGTTTCTGAATGACTTGGGTATGGTGGGTTATTGATCCACTTGGGTATGCTGGGTTACTGAATGACTTGTGTATGCTGGGTTACTGAATGACTTGGGTATGGTGGGTTACTGAATAACTTGGGTATACTAGGTTACTGAATAACTTGGGTATACTGGGGCACTGTCTAACTTGGGTATACTGGGATACTGAATGACTTGGGTATACTGGGGTACTGAATAACTTGGGTATACTAGGTTACTGAATAACTTGGGTATACTGGGGCACTGAATAACTTGGGTATGCTGGGTTACTGAATGACTTGGGTATGCTGGGTTACTGAATGACTTGGGTATGCTGGATTACTGAATGACTTGGGTATGCTGGGTTACTGAATGACTTGGGTATGGTGGGTTACTGAATGACTTGGGTATGCTGGGTTATTGATTCACTTGGGTATACTGGTTACAGAATGACTTGGGTATACTGGGTTACTGAATGACTTGGGTATGCTGGATTACTGAATGACTTGGGTATGCTGGGTTACTGAATGACTTGGGTATGGTGGGTTACTGAATGACTTGGGTATGTTGGGTTATTGATTCACTTGGGTATGATGGGTTACTGAATGACTTGTGTATGCTGGGTTACTGAATGACTTGTGTATACTGGGTTACTGAATGACTTGGTTATGCTGGGTTACTGAATGACTTGGTTATGCTGGGTTAATGAATGACTTGGGTATACTGGGTCACTGAATGACTTGGGTATGCTGGGTTACTGAATGACTTGGGTATGCTGGGTTACTGAATGACTTGGGTATGCTGGGTTACTGAATGACTTGGGTATGGTGGGTTATTGATTCACTTGGGTATGCTGGGTTACTGAATGACTTGTGTATGCTGGGTTACTGAATGACTTGGATATACTGGGTTACTGAATGACTGGGACACTGAATAACTTGGATGTACTGGGTTACTGAATGATTTGGATACTGAATGACTTGGGTATGCTGGGTTGCTGAATGACTTGGGTATGCTGGGTTACTGATTGACTTGGGTATGGTGGGTTATTGAATGACTTGGGTATGCTAGGTTACTGGGGAATTTATCAGGTTCATACATTTTAATTTTATTGTTTTTGTTCACATAGAAATTGAAAATTCATGCAAACAGTGCAACACATGTGATGATGACATCACAAAAAAAGGATACCATAACAACTCCAGTTGATGAGGTGGAAAAGACATTACAAACAGTAAGTTTTGTTTAGACCAACTTGTTCAGTAGCAGTTTTTGCGTCATATTTAAAATTAAACTTGTTATTTTGTTGATTTACAACAAAAATATCCTAAATGCCATTGTGTATTTTATATACCTGACTTCTAATCTTAATATTATTCAGGTCAGTTTGTACTGTATTTCTTAGTTATAAATAACTTTATAGAGTTCATCCAGTCATGAATATACTGGAGAGTCTTGAATTTTAAGAGGTGGTTTCAAATTTTTAGGTAATGAACAATTAGCATCAAAGTAATTTCAAATCGCCATTAAAGGTAAGAAAATGGAGTGTTCGTCCGATCAGTGCAAAAACCCAGTATCTCATTATTGTCCATGGTAATTCTCACATTGACAAAAAAACAATGAAATGTTCCTGGAAAACCTTTGGAAAGACTGATAAAAATATCCCATAAAATCCTGAAATTGTTTCAGATGTACCGGTACACACATGCTTTATCACATCTCACTATTGTTGTGTCATGATTGGCCTATTATATGACACATGACATTGATAATTGGAGGCATCAGTATACTGGTGACTGTGTGTGTGTTTTTACAGTGGCTAACTGTTGATTCTGATCTTTCCATTGACAGTTTCTATTTATTGACTGTGTTTCTGTTCATTGGTAGTGTCTCAGGCAGTCAACAGTATCTCTGTTTGTTGACACCAATGTTTCTGATTACTACTTTCTATTCTATCCAGGATTACTCGATACCTCAGAGACTTTCATTGAAGTACACAGCACTGGATGATGAAGAAACATACTTCTGTCTTGTGTGTAACACACCATCAATTAAAGATAAGGTAACTATTCTTACACGTCTATTTGTACTACAACCCAACATGTAATACTCTAGTATGTCTATTTGTACTGCAACCCTACATGTAATACCTATTATGTCTATTTGTACTACAACCCTACATGTAATACCCTATTATGTCTATTTGTACTAAAACCCTACATGTCATACCCTATTATGTCTATTTGTGCTACAACCCTACATGTATTACCCTATTATGTCTATTTGAACTACAACCCTACATGTAATACCCTATTATGTCTATTTGTACTAAAACCATACATATAATACCAATTATGTCTATTAGTATTACAACCCTACATGGAATACCCTTTTATGTCTATTTGTACTACAACCCTACATGTAATACCTTTTATTTCTATTTGTACTACAACCCTACATGTAATAAATACCCTATTATGTCTATTTGTACTAGAACCCTACATGTAATAAATACCCTATTATGTCTATTTGTACTACAACCCTACATGTAATACCCTTTTATGTCTATTTGTACTACAACCCTACATGTAATACCTTTTATGTCTATTTGTACTACAACCCTACATGTAATACCTATTATGTCTATTTGTACTACAACCCTACATGTAATACCTATTACGTCTATTTGTACTACAACCCTACATGTAATACCCTTTTATGTCTATTTGTACTACAACCCTACATGTAATACCCTTTTATGTCTATTTGTACTACAACCCTACATGTAATACCTATTATGTCTATTTGTACTACAACCCTACATGTAATACATATTATGTCTATTTGTACTTCAACCCTACATGTAATACCTATGATGTCTATTGGTACTACAACCCTACATGTAATACCTATTATGTCTATTTGTACTTCAACCCTACATGTAATACCTATGATGTCTATTGGTACTACAACCCTACATGTAATACCTATTATGTCTATTTGTACTACAACCCTACATGTAATACCCTATTATGTCTATTTGTACTACAACCCTACATGTAATACCTATGATGTCTATTTGTACTACAACCCTACATGTAATACCTATGATGTCTATTTGTACTACAACCCTACATGTAATACCCTATTATGTCTATTTGTACTACAACCCTACATGTAATACCCTATTATGTCTATTTGTACTACAACCCTGCATGTAATACCCTATTATGTCTATTTGTACTACAACCCTGCATGTAATACCCTATTATGTCTATTTGTACTACAACCCTGCATGTAATACCCTATTATGTCTAGTTGTACTACAACCCTACATGTAATACCTATTATGTCTATTTGTACTACAACCCTACATGTAATACTCTAGTATGTCTATTTGTACTACAACCCTACATGTAATACCCTATTATGTCTATTTGTACGACAACCCTACATGTAATACCCTATTATGTCTATTTGTACTACAACCCTACATGTAATACCCTATTATGTCTATTTGTACTACAACCCTACATGTAATACTCTATTATGTCTATTTGTACAACAACCCTGCATGTAATACCCTATTATGTCTATTTGTAATACAACCCTACATGTAATACCCTATTATGTCTATTTGTACTACAACCCTACATGTAATACCTATTATGTCAATTTGTACTACAACCCTACATGTAATACCCTATTATGTCTATTTGTACTACAACCCTACATGTAATACCCTATTATGTCTATTTGTACTACAACCCTACATGCAATACCTATTATGTCTATTTGTACTACAACCCTACATGTAATACCTATTACTACAACCCTACATGTAATACCTATTATGTCTATTTGTACTACAACCCTACATGTAATACCCTATTATGTCTATTTGTACTACAACCCTACATGTAATACCCTATTATGTCTATTTGTACTACAACCCTGCATGTAATACCCTATTATGTCTATTTGTACTACAACCCTGCATGTAATACCCTATTATGTCTATTTGTACTACAACCCTACATGTAATACTCTAGTATGTCTATTTGTACTACAACCCTACATGTAATACTCTAGTATGTCTATTTGTACTACAACCCTACATGTAATACCCTATTATGTCTATTTGTACAACAACCCTACATGTAATACCCTATTATGTCTATTTGTACTACAACCCTACATGTAATACCCTATTATGTCTATTTGTACTACAACCCTACATGTAATACTCTATTATGTCTATTTGTACAACAACCCTGCATGTAATACCCTATTATGTCTATTTGTAATACAACCCTACATGTAATACCCTATTATGTCTATTTGTACTACAACCCTACATGTAATACCCTATTATGTCTATTTGTACTACAACCCTACATGTAATACCCTATTATGTCTATTTGTACTACAACCCTACATGTAATACCCTATTATGTCTATTTGTACTACAACCCTACATGCAATACCTATTATGTCTATTTGTACTACAACCCTACATGTAATACCTATTACTACAACCCTACATGTAATACCTATTATGTCTATTTGTACTACAACCCTACATGTAATACTCTAGTATGTCTATTTGTACTACAACACCAAATGTACATCATTTTGTGTTGTATTTTTTGTGATAATTATAAAAACAAAGAACATATCTTGTTTATTCCAGAATCATCATGAAAATTTGAAATTACATCAACGTTTTGAAAAGTTTCTGTGGCGGTTAACAAAGTATATATCAATGTTGGATGACCTTGGTGATAAGTGTAGTATTGATACATGTACTAAAATTGTAAGTGATTCATTTTTCATAATAAAATTAGATTATGTGAGTGTTCACATAGTACCCAGTGGTTTGCACACAGTGACCAGTGGTTTGCACACATTGACCAGTGGTTTGCACACATTGACCAGTGGTTTGCACACATTGACCAGTGGTTTGCACACAGTGACAAGTGGTTTGCACACATTGACCAGTGGTTTGCACACATTGACCAGTGGTTTGCACACAGTGACCAGTGGTTTGCACACATTGACTTGTGGTTTGCACACAGTGACCAGTGGTTTGCACACAGTGACCAGTGGTTTGCATACATTGACCAGTGGTTTGCACACAGTGACCAGTGGTTTGCACACAGTGACCAGTGATTTGCACACATTGACTTGCGGTTTGCACACAGTGACTTGCGGTTTGCACACAGTGACTTGTGGTTTGCACACATTGACTTGTGGTTTGCACACAGTGACCAGTGGTTTGCACACAGTGACCAGTGGTTTGCACACTGACCAGTGGTTTGCGTGCAGTGACCAGTGGTTTGCACACAGTGACCAGTGGTTTGCACACAGTGACCAGTGGTTTGCACACAGTGACCAGTGGTTTGCACACATTGACCAGTGGTTTGCACACAGTGACCAGTGGTTTGCACACATTGACCAGTGGTTTGCGTGCAGTGACCAGTGGTTTGCACACAGTGACCAGTGGTTTGCACACAGTGACCAGTGGTTTGCACACAGTGACCAGTGGTTTGCACACATTGACCAGTGGTTTGCACACAGTGACCAGTGGTTTGCACACAGTGACCAGTGGTTTGCACACAGTGACCAGTGGTTTGCACACAGTGACCAGTGGTTTGCGTACAGTGACCAGTGGTTTGCGCACAGTGACCAGTGGTTTGCACACAGTGACCAGTGGTTTGCATTCAGTGACCAGTGGTTTGCGTACAGTGACAAGTGGTTTGTGCACAGTGACAAGTGGTTTGTGCACAGTGACCAGTGGTTTGTGCACAGTGACCAGTGGTTTGCGTACAGTGACCAGTGTTTTGCACACAGTGACCAGTGGTTTGCACACAGTTACCAGTGGTTTGCATACAGTGACCAGTGGTTTGCACACAGTGACCAGTGGTTTGCACACATCTCAAAAAAATCTAATTTAAACTAAACTTGGGTTACAGGTGCTTTGGAATAAATTAGACTAAACACCACAGATGTAAAATCAAATGTATTTTCTGAGATGCTGAACTTATCGAGTTGTGCCAGCTTTTTCGAAACCACACTCAAGTTGTAACTCTATGTTCAATTAACAGAACTTTGAGGTATGGGTAACCTAATTTTTTGTTTTTGTTGAGCGGCCACATTCACACTGGTGTCTGCACTGTAGACTCACTGGTGACTACACTGCAGATTCACTGGTGACTGCACTGCAGACTCACTGGTGACTGCACTGTAGACTCACTGGTGACTGCACTGTAGACTCACTGCTGACTGCACTGTAGACTCACTGCTGACTGCACTGTAGACTCACTGCTGACTGCACTGTAGACTCACTGCTGACTGCACTGTAGACTCACTGCTGACTGCACTGTAGACTCACTGGTGACTGCACTGTAGACTCACTGGGGACGGCACTGTAGACTCACTGCTGACTGCACTGTAGACTCACTGCTGACTGCACTGTAGACTCACTGCTGACTGCACTGTAGACTCACTGCTGACTGCACTGTAGACTCACTGCTGACTGCACTGTAGACTCACTGCTGACTGCACTGTAGACTCACTGCTGACTGCACTGTAGACTCACTGCTGACTGCACTGTAGACTCACTGCTGACTGCACTGTAGACTCACTGCTGACTGCACTGTAGACTCACTGGTGACTGCACTGTTGACTCACTACTGACTGCACTGTAGACTGACTGCTGACTGCGCTGTAGACTCACTGATGACTGCGCTGTAGACTCACTGCTGACAGCACTGTAGACTCACTGGTGACAGCACTGTAGACTCACTGGTGACAGCACTGTAGACTCACTGGTGACTGCACTGTAGACTCACTGGTGACTGCACTGTAGACTCACTGGTGACTGCACTGTAGACTCACTGGTGACTGCACTGTAGACTCACTGGTGACTGCACTGTAGACTCACTGCTGACTGCACTGTTGACTCACTGCTGACTGCACTGTAGACTCACTGCTGACTGCACTGTAGACTCACTGCTGACTGCACTGTAGACTCACTGGTGACTGCGCTGTAGACTCACTGGTGACAGACTCACTGCTGACTGCACTGTAGACTCACTGCTGACTGCACTGTAGACTCACTGCTGACTGCACTGTAGACTCACTGGTGACTGCACTGTAGACTCACTGCTGACAGCACTGTAGACTCACTGCTGACAGCACTGTAGACTCACTGGTGACTGCACTGTAGACTCACTGGTGACTGCACTGTAGACTCACTGGTGACTGCACTGTAGACTCACTGGTGACTGCACTGTAGACTCACTACTGACTGCACTGTAGACTCACTGCTGACTGCGCTGTAGACTCACTGATGACTGCGCTGTAGACTCACTGCTGACAGCACTGTAGACTCACTGGTGACTGCACTGTAGACTCACTGGTGACTGCATTGTAGACTCACTGGTGACAGCACTGTAGACTCACTGGTGACTGCACTGTAGACTCACTGGTGACTGCACTGTAGACTCACTGGTGACTGCACTGTAGACTCACTACTGACTGCACTGTAGACTCACTGCTGACTGCGCTGTAGACTCACTGATGACTGCGCTGTAGACTCACTGCTGACAGCACTGTAGACTCACTGGTGACTGCACTGTAGACTCACTGGTGACTGCATTGTAGACTCACTGGTGACTGCATTGTAGACTCACTGGTGACTGCATTGTAGACTCACTGGTGATTGCACTGTAGACTCACTGCTGACTGCACTGTTGACTCACTGCTGACTGCACTGTAGACTCACTGGTGACTGCACTGTAGACTCACTGCTGACTGCACTGCAGACTCACTGCTGACTGCGCTGTAGACTCACTGATGACTGCGCTGTAGACTCACTGCTGACAGCACTGTAGACTCACTGGTGACTGCACTGTAGACTCACTGGTGACTGCACTGTAGACTCACTGGTGACTGCACTGTAGACTCACTGGTGACTGCATTGTAGACTCACTGGTGATTGCACTGTAGACTCACTGCTGACTGCACTGTTGACTCACTGCTGACTGCACTGTAGACTCACTGGTGACTGCACTGTAGACTCACTGCTGACTGCACTGCAGACTCACTGCTGACTGCACTGTAGACTCACTGGTGACTGCACTGTAGACTCACTGGTGACTGCACTGTAGACTCACTGCTGACTGCACTGTAGACTCACTGCTGACTGCACTGTAGACTCACTGCTGACTGCACTGTAGACTCACTGGTGACTGCACTGTAGACTCACTGGTGACTGCACTGTAGACTCACTGCTGACTGCACTGTAGACTCACTGCTGACTGCACTGTAGACTCACTGGTGACTGCACTGTAGAATCACTGGTGACTGCACTGTAGACTCACCGGTGACTGCACTGTAGACTCACTGCTGACTGCACTGTAGACTCACTGCTGACTGCACTGTAGACTCACTGCTGACTGCACTTTAGACTCACTGCTGACTGTACTGTAGACTCAATGGTGACTGCACTGTAGACCCAATGGTGACTGCACTGTAGACCCAATGGTGACTGCACTGTAGACTCACTGGTGTCTGCACTGTAGACTCACTGGTGTCTGCACTGTAGACTCACTGGTGTCTGCACTGTAGACTCACTGGTGTCTGCACTGTAGACTCACTGGTGTCTGCACTGTAGACTCACTGGTGTCTGCACTGTAGACTCACTGGTGTCTGCACTGTAGACTCACTGGTGTCTGCACTGTAGACTCACTGGTGACTGCACTGTTGACTCACTGCTGACTGCACTGTAGACTCACTGGTGACTGCGCTGTAGACTCACTGGTGACAGACTCACTGCTGACTGCACTGTAGACTCACTGCTGACTGCACTGTAGACTCACTGCTGACTGCACTGTAGACTCACTGCTGACTGCACTGTAGACTCACTGCTGACTGCACTGTAGACTCACTGGTGACTGCACTGTAGACTCATTGGTGACTGCACTGTAGACTCACTGGTGACTGCACTGTAGACTCACAGCTGACTGCACTGTAGACTCACTGGTGACTGCACTGTAGACTCACTGGTGACTGCACTGTAGACACACTGGTGACTGCACTGTAGACTCACTGGTGACTGCACTGTAGACACACTGGTGACTGCACTGTAGACTCACTGGTGACTGCTCTTTAGACTCACTGCTGACTGCTCTTTAGACTCACTGCTGACTGCACTGTAGACTCACTGCTGACTGCACTGTAGACTCAATGGTGACTGCACTGTAGACCCAATGGTGACTGCACTGTAGACTCACTGGTGTATGCACTGTAGACTCACTGGTGTCTGCACTGTAGACTCACTGGTGTCTGCACTGTAGACTCACTGGTGTCTGCACTGTAGACTCACTGGTGTCTGCACTGTAGACTCACTGGTGACTGCACTGTTGACTCACTGCTGACTGCACTGTAGACTGCACTGTAGACTCACTGGTGACTACTGTAGACTCACTGGTGACTGCACTGTAGACTCACTGGTGACTGCACTGTAGACTCACTGGTGACTGCACTGTAGACTCACTGGTGACTGCACTGTAGACTCACTGCTGACTGCACTGTAGACTCACTGGTGACTGCACTGTAGACTCACTGCTGACTGCACTGTAGACTCACTGCTGACTGCACTGTAGACTCACTGGTGACTGCACTGTAGTCTCACTGGTGACTGCACTGTAGTCTCACTGGTGACTGCACTGTAGACTCACTGGTGACTGCATTGTAGACTCACTGCTGACTGCACTGTAGACTCACTGCTGACTGCACTGTAGACTCACTGGTGACTGCGCTGTAGACTCACTGGTGACAGACTCACTGCTGACTGCACTGTAGACTCACTGCTGACTGCACTGTAGACTCACTGCTGACTGCACTGTAGACTCACTGGTGACTGCACTGTAGACTCACTGCTGACAGCACTGTAGACTCACTGGTGACTGCACTGTAGACTCACTGGTGACTGCACTGTAGACTCACTGGTGACTGAACTGTAGACTCACTGGTGACTGCACTGTAGACTCACTGGTGACTGCACTGTAGACTCACTGGTGACTGCACTGTAGACTCACTGGTGACTGCACTGTAGACTCACTGGTGACTGCACTGTAGACTCACTGGTGACTGCACTGTAGACTCACTGGTGACTGCACTGTAGACTCACTGGTGACTGCACTGTAGACTCACTGCTGACTGCACTGTAGACTCACTGGTGACTGCACTGTAGACTCACTGCTGACTGCACTGTAGACTCACTGGTGACTGCACTGTAGACTCACTGCTGACTGCACTGTAGACTCACTGCTGACTGCACTGTAGACTCACTGGTGACTGCACTGTAGTCTCACTGGTGACTGCACTGTAGTCTCACTGGTGACTGCACTGTAGACTCACTGGTGACTGCATTGTAGACTCACTGCTGACTGCACTGTAGACTCACTGCTGACTGCACTGTAGACTCACTGGTGACTGCGCTGTAGACTCACTGGTGACAGACTCACTGCTGACTGCACTGTAGACTCACTGCTGACTGCACTGTAGACTCACTGCTGACTGCACTGTAGACTCACTGGTGACTGCACTGTAGACTCACTGCTGACAGCACTGTAGACTCACTGCTGACAGCACTGTAGACTCACTGGTGACTGCACTGTAGACTCACTGGTGACTGCACTGTAGACTCACTGGTGACTGCACTGTAGACTCACTACTGACTGCACTGTAGACTCACTGCTGACTGCACTGTAGACTCACTGCTGACTGCACTGTAGACTCACTGCTGACTGCACTGTAGACTCACTGGTGACTGCACTGTAGACTCACTGCTGACTGCACTGTAGACTCACTGGTGACTGCACTGTAGACTCACTGGTGACTGCACTGTAGACTCACTGCTGACTGCACTGTAGACTCACTGCTGACTGCACTGTAGACTCACTGGTGACTGCACTGTAGTCTCACTGGTGACTGCACTGTAGTCTCACTGGTGACTGCACTGTAGACTCACTGGTGACTGCATTGTAGACTCACTGCTGACTGCACTGTAGACTCACTGCTGACTGCACTGTAGACTCACTGCTGACTGCACTGTAGACTCACTGGTGACTGCACTGTAGACTCACTGCTGACTGCACTGTAGACTCACTGGTGACTGCACTGTAGACTCACTGGTGACTGCACTGTAGACTCACTGCTGACTGCACTGTAGACTCACTGCTGACTGCACTGTAGACTCACTGGTGACTGCACTGTAGTCTCACTGGTGACTGCACTGTAGTCTCACTGGTGACTGCACTGTAGACTCACTGGTGACTGCATTGTAGACTCACTGGTGACTGCACTGTAGACTCACTGGTGACTGCACTGTAGACTTACTGGTGACTGCACTGTAGACTCACTGGTGACTACTGTAGACTACTGTAGACTCACTGATGACTGCACTGTAGACTCACTGGTGACTGCACTGTAGACTCACTGCTGACTGCACTGTAGACTCACTGCTGACTGCACTGTAGACTCACTGCTGACTGCACTGTAGACTCACTGCTGACTGCACTGTAGACTCACTGCTGACTGCACTGTAGACTCACTGCTGACTGCACTGTAGACTCACTACTGACTGCACTGTAGACTCAATGGTGACTGCACTGTAGACCCAATGGTGACTGCACTGTAGACTCACTGGTGTCTGCACTGTAGACTCACTGGTGTCTGCACTGTAGACTCACTGGTGTCTGCACTGTAGACTCACTGGTGTCTGCACTGTAGACTCACTGGTGTCTGCACTGTAGACTCACTGGTGTCTGCACTGTAGACTCACTGGTGTCTGTACTGTTGACTCACTGGTGACTGCACTGTAGACTCACTGGTGACTGCGCTGTAGACTCACTGGTGACTGCGCTGTAGACTCACTGCTGACAGCACTGTAGACTCACTGCTGACAGCACTGTAGACTCACTGGTGACTGCACTGTAGACTCACTGGTGACTGCACTGTAGACTCACTGGTGACTGCACTGTAGACTCACTGGTGACTGCACTGTAGACTCACTGGTGACTGCACTGTAGACTCACTGGTGACTGCACTGTAGACTCACTGGTGACTGCACTGTAGACTCACTGGTGACTGCACTGTAGACTCACTGGTGACTGCATTGTAGACTCACTGGTGACTGCACTGTAGACTCACTGGTGACTGCACTGTAGACTTACTGGTGACTGCACTGTAGACTCACTGGTGACTACTGTAGACTACTGTAGACTCACTGGTGACTGCACTGTAGACTCACTGGTGACTGTACTGTAGACTCACTGCTGACTGCACTGTAGACTCACTGCTGACTGCACTGTAGACTCACTGCTGACTGCACTGTAGACTCACTGCTGACTGCACTGTAGACTCACTGGTGACTGCACTGTAGACTCACTGGTGACTGCACTGTAGACTCACTGGTGACTGCACTGTAGACTCACTGGTGACTGCACTGTAGACACACTGGTGACTGCACTGTAGACTCACTGGTGACTGCTCTTTAGACTCACTGGTGACTGCTCTTTAGACTCACTGCTGACTGCACTGTAGACTCACTGCTGACTGCACTGTAGACTCACTGCTGACTGCACTGTAGACTCAATGGTGACTGCACTGTAGACCCAATGGTGACTGCACTGTAGACCCAATGGTGACTGCACTGTAGACTCACTGGTGTATGCACTGTAGACTCACTGGTGTCTGCACTGTAGACTCACTGGTGTCTGCACTGTAGACTCACTGGTGTCTGCACTGTAGACTCACTGGTGTCTGCACTGTAGACTCACTGGTGACTGCACTGTTGACTCACTGCTGACTGCACTGTAGACTCACTGGTGACTACTGTAGACTCACTGGTGACTGCACTGTAGACTCACTGGTGACTGCACTGTAGACTCACTGGTGACTGCACTGTAGACTCACTGGTGACTGCACTGTAGACTCACTGGTGACTGCACTGTAGACTCACTGGTGACTGCACTGTAGACTCACTGGTGACTGCACTGTAGACTCACTGGTGACTGCACTGTAGACTCACTGGTGACTGCACTGTAGACTCACTGGTGACTGCACTGTAGACTCACTGCTGACTGCACTGTAGACTCACTGCTGACTGCACTGTAGACTCACTGCTGACTGCACTGTAGACTCACTGCTGACTGCACTGTAGACTCACTGGTGACTGCACTGTAGACTCACTGCTGACTGCACTGTAGACTCACTGCTGACTGCACTGTAGACTCACTGGTGACTGCACTGTAGACTCACTGCTGACTGCACTGTAGACTCACTGCTGACTGCACTGTAGACTCACTGGTGACTGCACTGTAGTCTCACTGGTGACTGCACTGTAGTCTCACTGGTGACTGCACTGTAGACTCACTGGTGACTGCACTGTAGACTCACTGCTGACTGCACTGTAGACTCACTGCTGACTGCACTGTAGACTCACTGGTGACTGCGCTGTAGACTCACTGGTGACAGACTCACTGCTGACTGCACTGTAGACTCACTGCTGACTGCACTGTAGACTCACTGCTGACTGCACTGTAGACTCACTGGTGACTGCACTGTAGACTCACTGCTGACAGCACTGTAGACTCACTGCTGACAGCACTGTAGACTCACTGGTGACTGCACTGTAGACTCACTGGTGACTGCACTGTAGACTCACTGGTGACTGCACTGTAGACTCACTGGTGACTGCACTGTAGACTCACTGCTGACTGCACTGTAGACTCACTGCTGACTGCACTGTAGACTCACTGCTGACTGCACTGTAGACTCACTGGTGACTGCACTGTAGACTCACTGCTGACTGCACTGTAGACTCACTGGTGACTGCACTGTAGACTCACTGGTGACTGCACTGTAGACTCACTGGTGACTGCACTGTAGACTCACTGCTGACTGCACTGTAGACTCACTGGTGACTGCACTGTAGACTCACTGGTGACTGCACTGTAGTCTCACTGGTGACTGCACTGTAGTCTCACTGGTGACTGCACTGTAGACTCACTGGTGACTGCACTGTAGACTCACTGGTGACTGCACTGTAGACTCACTGCTGACTGCACTGTAGACTCACTGCTGACTGCACTGTAGACTCACTGCTGACTGCACTGTAGACTCACTGGTGACTGCACTGTAGACTCACTGCTGACTCACTGGTGACTGCACTGTAGACTCACTGCTGACTGCACTGTAGACTCACTGGTGACTGCACTGTAGACTCACTGGTGACTGCACTGTAGACTCACTGCTGACTGCACTGTAGACTCACTGCTGACTGCACTGTAGACTCACTGCTGACTGCACTGTAGACTCACTGCTGACTGCACTGTAGACTCACTGCTGACTGCACTGTAGACTCACTGCTGACTCACTGGTGACTGCACTGTAGACTCACTGCTGACTGCACTGTAGACTCACTGGTGACTGCACTGTAGACTCACTGGTGACTGCACTGTAGACTCACTGCTGACTGCACTGTAGACTCACTGCTGACTGCACTGTAGACTCACTGCTGACTGCACTGTAGACTCACTGGTGACTGCACTGTAGACTCACTGCTGACTCACTGGTGACTGCACTGTAGACTCACTGCTGACTGCACTGTAGACTCACTGGTGACTGCACTGTAGACTCACTGGTGACTGCACTGTAGACTCACTGCTGACTGCACTGTAGACTCACTGCTGACTGCACTGTAGACTCACTGCTGACTGCACTGTAGACTCACTGCTGACTGCACTGTAGACTCACTGGTGACTGCACTGTAGACTCACTGCTGACTCACTGGTGACTGCACTGTAGACTCACTGCTGACTGCACTGTAGACTCACTGGTGACTGCACTGTAGACTCACTGGTGACTGCACTGTAGACTCACTGCTGACTGCACTGTAGACTCACTGCTGACTGCACTGTAGACTCACTGGTGACTGCACTGTAGTCTCACTGGTGACTGCACTGTAGTCTCACTGGTGACTGCACTGTAGACTCACTGGTGACTGCATTGTAGACTCACTGGTGACTGCACTGTAGACTCACTGGTGACTGCACTGTAGACTTACTGGTGACTGCACTGTAGACTCACTGGTGACTACTGTAGACTACTGTAGACTCACTGGTGACTGCACTGTAGACTCACTGGTGACTCACTGGTGACTGCACTGTAGACTCACTGCTGACTGCACTGTAGACTCACTGCTGACTGCACTGTAGACTCACTGCTGACTGCACTGTAGACTCACTGCTGACTGCACTGTAGACTCACTGCTGACTGCACTGTAGACTCACTGCTGACTGCACTGTAGACTCACTGCTGACTGCACTGTAGACTCAATGGTGACTGCACTGTAGACCCAATGGTGACTGCACTGTAGACCCAATGGTGACTGCACTGTAGACTCACTGGTGTCTGCACTGTAGACTCACTGGTGTCTGCACTGTAGACTCACTGGTGTCTGCACTGTAGACTCACTGGTGTCTGCACTGTAGACTCACTGGTGTCTGTACTGTTGACTCACTGGTGACTGCACTGTAGACTCACTGGTGACTGCGCTGTAGACTCACTGGTGACTACTGTAGACTACTGTAGACTCACTGGTGACTGCACTGTAGACTCACTGCTGACTGTACTGTAGACTCACTGCTGACTGCACTGTAGACTCACTGGTGACTGCACTGTAGACTCACTGGTGACTGCACTGTAGACTCACTGGTGACTGCACTGTAGACTCACTGGTGACTGCACTGTAGACTCACTGGTGACTGCACTGTAGACTCACTGGTGACTGCACTGTAGACTCACTGGTGACTGCATTGTAGACTCACTGGTGACTGCACTGTAGACTCACTGGTGACTGCACTGTAGACCCAATGGTGACTGCACTGTAGACTCACTGGTGTCTGCACTGTAGACTCACTTGTGTCTGCACTGTAGACTCACTGGTGTCTGTACTGTAGACTCACTGCTGACTGCACTGTAGACTCACTGGTGACTGCACTGTAGACTCACTGCTGACTGCACTGTAGACTCACTGCTGACTGCACTGTAGACTCACTGCTGACTGCACTGTAGACTCACTGGTGTCTGCACTGTAGACTCACTGGTGTCTGCACTGTAGACTCACTGGTGTCTGTACTGTAGACTCACTGCTGACTGCACTGTAGACTCACTGGTGACTGCACTGTAGACTCACTGCTGACTGCACTGTAGACTCACTGCTGACTGCACTGTAGACTCACTGCTGACTGCACTGTAGACTCACTGCTGACTGCACTGTAGACTCACTGCTGACTGCACTGTAGACTCACTGCTGACTGCACTGTAGACTCACTGCTGACTGCACTGTAGACTCAATGGTGACTGCACTGTAGACCCAATGGTGACTGCACTGTAGACCCAATGGTGACTGCACTGTAGACTCACTGGTGTCTGCACTGTAGACTCACTGGTGTCTGCACTGTAGACTCACTGGTGTCTGCACTGTAGACTCACTGGTGTCTGCACTGTAGACTCACTGGTGTCTGTACTGTTGACTCACTGGTGACTGCACTGTAGACTCACTGGTGACTGCACTGTAGACTCACTGGTGACTGCGCTGTAGACTCACTGGTGACTGCGCTGTAGACTCACTGCTGACAGCACTGTAGACTCACT
This sequence comes from Saccoglossus kowalevskii, assembly GCF_978046115.1. Taxonomy (NCBI): domain Eukaryota; kingdom Metazoa; phylum Hemichordata; class Enteropneusta; family Harrimaniidae; genus Saccoglossus; species Saccoglossus kowalevskii. The sequence goes on from NC_140652.1 coordinate 907,486, forward strand.
GGTGACTGCACTGTAGACTCACTGGTGACTGCACTGTAGACTCACTGGTGACTGCACTGTAGACTCACTGGTGACTGCACTGTAGACTCACTGGTGACTGCACTGTAGACTCACTGGTGACTGCACTGTAGACTCACTGGTGACTGCACTGTAGACTCACTGGTGACTGCACTGTAGACTCACTGGTGACTGCACTGTAGACTCACTGGTGACTGCACTGTAGACTCACTGGTGACTGCATTGTAGACTCACTGGTGACTGCACTGTAGACCCAATGGTGACTGCACTGTAGACTCACTGGTGTCTGCACTGTAGACTCACTGGTGTCTGCACTGTAGACTCACTGGTGACTGCACTGTAGACTCACTGGTGACTGCACTGTAGACTCACTACTGACTGCACTGTAGACTCACTGCTGACTGCGCTGTAGACTCACTGATGACTGCGCTGTAGACTCACTGCTGACAGCACTGTAGACTCACTGGTGACTGCACTGTAGACTCACTGGTGACTGCATTGTAGACTCACTGGTGACTGCATTGTAGACTCACTGGTGACTGCATTGTAGACTCACTGGTGATTGCACTGTAGACTCACTGCTGACTGCACTGTTGACTCACTGCTGACTGCACTGTAGACTCACTGGTGACTGCACTGTAGACTCACTGCTGACTGCACTGCAGACTCACTGCTGACTGCGCTGTAGACTCACTGATGACTGCGCTGTAGACTCACTGCTGACAGCACTGTAGACTCACTGGTGACTGCACTGTAGACTCACTGGTGACTGCACTGTAGACTCACTGGTGACTGCACTGTAGACTCACTGGTGACTGCATTGTAGACTCACTGGTGATTGCACTGTAGACTCACTGCTGACTGCACTGTTGACTCACTGCTGACTGCACTGTAGACTCACTGGTGACTGCACTGTAGACTCACTGCTGACTGCACTGCAGACTCACTGCTGACTGCACTGTAGACTCACTGGTGACTGCACTGTAGACTCACTGGTGACTGCACTGTAGACTCACTGCTGACTGCACTGTAGACTCACTGCTGACTGCACTGTAGACTCACTGCTGACTGCACTGTAGACTCACTGGTGACTGCACTGTAGACTCACTGGTGACTGCACTGTAGACTCACTGCTGACTGCACTGTAGACTCACTGCTGACTGCACTGTAGACTCACTGGTGACTGCACTGTAGAATCACTGGTGACTGCACTGTAGACTCACCGGTGACTGCACTGTAGACTCACTGCTGACTGCACTGTAGACTCACTGCTGACTGCACTGTAGACTCACTGCTGACTGCACTTTAGACTCACTGCTGACTGTACTGTAGACTCAATGGTGACTGCACTGTAGACCCAATGGTGACTGCACTGTAGACCCAATGGTGACTGCACTGTAGACTCACTGGTGTCTGCACTGTAGACTCACTGGTGTCTGCACTGTAGACTCACTGGTGTCTGCACTGTAGACTCACTGGTGTCTGCACTGTAGACTCACTGGTGTCTGCACTGTAGACTCACTGGTGTCTGCACTGTAGACTCACTGGTGTCTGCACTGTAGACTCACTGGTGTCTGCACTGTAGACTCACTGGTGACTGCACTGTTGACTCACTGCTGACTGCACTGTAGACTCACTGGTGACTGCGCTGTAGACTCACTGGTGACAGACTCACTGCTGACTGCACTGTAGACTCACTGCTGACTGCACTGTAGACTCACTGCTGACTGCACTGTAGACTCACTGCTGACTGCACTGTAGACTCACTGCTGACTGCACTGTAGACTCACTGGTGACTGCACTGTAGACTCATTGGTGACTGCACTGTAGACTCACTGGTGACTGCACTGTAGACTCACTGCTGACTGCACTGTAGACTCACTGGTGACTGCACTGTAGACTCACTGGTGACTGCACTGTAGACACACTGGTGACTGCACTGTAGACTCACTGGTGACTGCACTGTAGACACACTGGTGACTGCACTGTAGACTCACTGGTGACTGCTCTTTAGACTCACTGCTGACTGCTCTTTAGACTCACTGCTGACTGCACTGTAGACTCACTGCTGACTGCACTGTAGACTCAATGGTGACTGCACTGTAGACCCAATGGTGACTGCACTGTAGACTCACTGGTGTATGCACTGTAGACTCACTGGTGTCTGCACTGTAGACTCACTGGTGTCTGCACTGTAGACTCACTGGTGTCTGCACTGTAGACTCACTGGTGTCTGCACTGTAGACTCACTGGTGACTGCACTGTTGACTCACTGCTGACTGCACTGTAGACTGCACTGTAGACTCACTGGTGACTACTGTAGACTCACTGGTGACTGCACTGTAGACTCACTGGTGACTGCACTGTAGACTCACTGGTGACTGCACTGTAGACTCACTGGTGACTGCACTGTAGACTCACTGCTGACTGCACTGTAGACTCACTGGTGACTGCACTGTAGACTCACTGCTGACTGCACTGTAGACTCACTGCTGACTGCACTGTAGACTCACTGGTGACTGCACTGTAGTCTCACTGGTGACTGCACTGTAGTCTCACTGGTGACTGCACTGTAGACTCACTGGTGACTGCATTGTAGACTCACTGCTGACTGCACTGTAGACTCACTGCTGACTGCACTGTAGACTCACTGGTGACTGCGCTGTAGACTCACTGGTGACAGACTCACTGCTGACTGCACTGTAGACTCACTGCTGACTGCACTGTAGACTCACTGCTGACTGCACTGTAGACTCACTGGTGACTGCACTGTAGACTCACTGCTGACAGCACTGTAGACTCACTGGTGACTGCACTGTAGACTCACTGGTGACTGCACTGTAGACTCACTGGTGACTGAACTGTAGACTCACTGGTGACTGCACTGTAGACTCACTGGTGACTGCACTGTAGACTCACTGGTGACTGCACTGTAGACTCACTGGTGACTGCACTGTAGACTCACTGGTGACTGCACTGTAGACTCACTGGTGACTGCACTGTAGACTCACTGGTGACTGCACTGTAGACTCACTGGTGACTGCACTGTAGACTCACTGCTGACTGCACTGTAGACTCACTGGTGACTGCACTGTAGACTCACTGCTGACTGCACTGTAGACTCACTGGTGACTGCACTGTAGACTCACTGCTGACTGCACTGTAGACTCACTGCTGACTGCACTGTAGACTCACTGGTGACTGCACTGTAGTCTCACTGGTGACTGCACTGTAGTCTCACTGGTGACTGCACTGTAGACTCACTGGTGACTGCATTGTAGACTCACTGCTGACTGCACTGTAGACTCACTGCTGACTGCACTGTAGACTCACTGGTGACTGCGCTGTAGACTCACTGGTGACAGACTCACTGCTGACTGCACTGTAGACTCACTGCTGACTGCACTGTAGACTCACTGCTGACTGCACTGTAGACTCACTGGTGACTGCACTGTAGACTCACTGCTGACAGCACTGTAGACTCACTGCTGACAGCACTGTAGACTCACTGGTGACTGCACTGTAGACTCACTGGTGACTGCACTGTAGACTCACTGGTGACTGCACTGTAGACTCACTGGTGACTGCACTGTAGACTCACTACTGACTGCACTGTAGACTCACTGCTGACTGCACTGTAGACTCACTGCTGACTGCACTGTAGACTCACTGCTGACTGCACTGTAGACTCACTGGTGACTGCACTGTAGACTCACTGCTGACTGCACTGTAGACTCACTGGTGACTGCACTGTAGACTCACTGGTGACTGCACTGTAGACTCACTGCTGACTGCACTGTAGACTCACTGCTGACTGCACTGTAGACTCACTGGTGACTGCACTGTAGTCTCACTGGTGACTGCACTGTAGTCTCACTGGTGACTGCACTGTAGACTCACTGGTGACTGCATTGTAGACTCACTGCTGACTGCACTGTAGACTCACTGCTGACTGCACTGTAGACTCACTGCTGACTGCACTGTAGACTCACTGGTGACTGCACTGTAGACTCACTGCTGACTGCACTGTAGACTCACTGGTGACTGCACTGTAGACTCACTGGTGACTGCACTGTAGACTCACTGCTGACTGCACTGTAGACTCACTGCTGACTGCACTGTAGACTCACTGGTGACTGCACTGTAGTCTCACTGGTGACTGCACTGTAGTCTCACTGGTGACTGCACTGTAGACTCACTGGTGACTGCATTGTAGACTCACTGGTGACTGCACTGTAGACTCACTGGTGACTGCACTGTAGACTTACTGGTGACTGCACTGTAGACTCACTGGTGACTACTGTAGACTACTGTAGACTCACTGATGACTGCACTGTAGACTCACTGGTGACTGCACTGTAGACTCACTGCTGACTGCACTGTAGACTCACTGCTGACTGCACTGTAGACTCACTGCTGACTGCACTGTAGACTCACTGCTGACTGCACTGTAGACTCACTGCTGACTGCACTGTAGACTCACTGCTGACTGCACTGTAGACTCACTACTGACTGCACTGTAGACTCAATGGTGACTGCACTGTAGACCCAATGGTGACTGCACTGTAGACTCACTGGTGTCTGCACTGTAGACTCACTGGTGTCTGCACTGTAGACTCACTGGTGTCTGCACTGTAGACTCACTGGTGTCTGCACTGTAGACTCACTGGTGTCTGCACTGTAGACTCACTGGTGTCTGTACTGTTGACTCACTGGTGACTGCACTGTAGACTCACTGGTGACTGCGCTGTAGACTCACTGGTGACTGCGCTGTAGACTCACTGCTGACAGCACTGTAGACTCACTGCTGACAGCACTGTAGACTCACTGGTGACTGCACTGTAGACTCACTGGTGACTGCACTGTAGACTCACTGGTGACTGCACTGTAGACTCACTGGTGACTGCACTGTAGACTCACTGGTGACTGCACTGTAGACTCACTGGTGACTGCACTGTAGACTCACTGGTGACTGCACTGTAGACTCACTGGTGACTGCACTGTAGACTCACTGGTGACTGCATTGTAGACTCACTGGTGACTGCACTGTAGACTCACTGGTGACTGCACTGTAGACTTACTGGTGACTGCACTGTAGACTCACTGGTGACTACTGTAGACTACTGTAGACTCACTGGTGACTGCACTGTAGACTCACTGGTGACTGTACTGTAGACTCACTGCTGACTGCACTGTAGACTCACTGCTGACTGCACTGTAGACTCACTGCTGACTGCACTGTAGACTCACTGCTGACTGCACTGTAGACTCACTGGTGACTGCACTGTAGACTCACTGGTGACTGCACTGTAGACTCACTGGTGACTGCACTGTAGACTCACTGGTGACTGCACTGTAGACACACTGGTGACTGCACTGTAGACTCACTGGTGACTGCTCTTTAGACTCACTGGTGACTGCTCTTTAGACTCACTGCTGACTGCACTGTAGACTCACTGCTGACTGCACTGTAGACTCACTGCTGACTGCACTGTAGACTCAATGGTGACTGCACTGTAGACCCAATGGTGACTGCACTGTAGACCCAATGGTGACTGCACTGTAGACTCACTGGTGTCTGCACTGTAGACTCACTGGTGTCTGCACTGTAGACTCACTGGTGTCTGCACTGTAGACTCACTGGTGTCTGCACTGTAGACTCACTGGTGACTGCACTGTTGACTCACTGCTGACTGCACTGTAGACTCACTGGTGACTACTGTAGACTCACTGGTGACTGCACTGTAGACTCACTGGTGACTGCACTGTAGACTCACTGGTGACTGCACTGTAGACTCACTGGTGACTGCACTGTAGACTCACTGGTGACTGCACTGTAGACTCACTGGTGACTGCACTGTAGACTCACTGGTGACTGCACTGTAGACTCACTGGTGACTGCACTGTAGACTCACTGGTGACTGCACTGTAGACTCACTGGTGACTGCACTGTAGACTCACTGGTGACTGCACTGTAGACTCACTGCTGACTGCACTGTAGACTCACTGCTGACTGCACTGTAGACTCACTGCTGACTGCACTGTAGACTCACTGCTGACTGCACTGTAGACTCACTGGTGACTGCACTGTAGACTCACTGCTGACTGCACTGTAGACTCACTGCTGACTGCACTGTAGACTCACTGGTGACTGCACTGTAGACTCACTGCTGACTGCACTGTAGACTCACTGCTGACTGCACTGTAGACTCACTGGTGACTGCACTGTAGTCTCACTGGTGACTGCACTGTAGTCTCACTGGTGACTGCACTGTAGACTCACTGGTGACTGCACTGTAGACTCACTGCTGACTGCACTGTAGACTCACTGCTGACTGCACTGTAGACTCACTGGTGACTGCGCTGTAGACTCACTGGTGACAGACTCACTGCTGACTGCACTGTAGACTCACTGCTGACTGCACTGTAGACTCACTGCTGACTGCACTGTAGACTCACTGGTGACTGCACTGTAGACTCACTGCTGACAGCACTGTAGACTCACTGCTGACAGCACTGTAGACTCACTGGTGACTGCACTGTAGACTCACTGGTGACTGCACTGTAGACTCACTGGTGACTGCACTGTAGACTCACTGGTGACTGCACTGTAGACTCACTACTGACTGCACTGTAGACTCACTGCTGACTGCACTGTAGACTCACTGCTGACTGCACTGTAGACTCACTGCTGACTGCACTGTAGACTCACTGGTGACTGCACTGTAGACTCACTGCTGACTGCACTGTAGACTCACTGGTGACTGCACTGTAGACTCACTGGTGACTGCACTGTAGACTCACTGGTGACTGCACTGTAGACTCACTGCTGACTGCACTGTAGACTCACTGGTGACTGCACTGTAGACTCACTGGTGACTGCACTGTAGTCTCACTGGTGACTGCACTGTAGTCTCACTGGTGACTGCACTGTAGACTCACTGGTGACTGCACTGTAGACTCACTGGTGACTGCACTGTAGACTCACTGCTGACTGCACTGTAGACTCACTGCTGACTGCACTGTAGACTCACTGCTGACTGCACTGTAGACTCACTGGTGACTGCACTGTAGACTCACTGCTGACTCACTGGTGACTGCACTGTAGACTCACTGCTGACTGCACTGTAGACTCACTGGTGACTGCACTGTAGACTCACTGGTGACTGCACTGTAGACTCACTGCTGACTGCACTGTAGACTCACTGCTGACTGCACTGTAGACTCACTGCTGACTGCACTGTAGACTCACTGCTGACTGCACTGTAGACTCACTGCTGACTGCACTGTAGACTCACTGCTGACTCACTGGTGACTGCACTGTAGACTCACTGCTGACTGCACTGTAGACTCACTGGTGACTGCACTGTAGACTCACTGGTGACTGCACTGTAGACTCACTGCTGACTGCACTGTAGACTCACTGCTGACTGCACTGTAGACTCACTGCTGACTGCACTGTAGACTCACTGGTGACTGCACTGTAGACTCACTGCTGACTCACTGGTGACTGCACTGTAGACTCACTGCTGACTGCACTGTAGACTCACTGGTGACTGCACTGTAGACTCACTGGTGACTGCACTGTAGACTCACTGCTGACTGCACTGTAGACTCACTGCTGACTGCACTGTAGACTCACTGCTGACTGCACTGTAGACTCACTGCTGACTGCACTGTAGACTCACTGGTGACTGCACTGTAGACTCACTGCTGACTCACTGGTGACTGCACTGTAGACTCACTGCTGACTGCACTGTAGACTCACTGGTGACTGCACTGTAGACTCACTGGTGACTGCACTGTAGACTCACTGCTGACTGCACTGTAGACTCACTGCTGACTGCACTGTAGACTCACTGGTGACTGCACTGTAGTCTCACTGGTGACTGCACTGTAGTCTCACTGGTGACTGCACTGTAGACTCACTGGTGACTGCATTGTAGACTCACTGGTGACTGCACTGTAGACTCACTGGTGACTGCACTGTAGACTTACTGGTGACTGCACTGTAGACTCACTGGTGACTACTGTAGACTACTGTAGACTCACTGGTGACTGCACTGTAGACTCACTGGTGACTCACTGGTGACTGCACTGTAGACTCACTGCTGACTGCACTGTAGACTCACTGCTGACTGCACTGTAGACTCACTGCTGACTGCACTGTAGACTCACTGCTGACTGCACTGTAGACTCACTGCTGACTGCACTGTAGACTCACTGCTGACTGCACTGTAGACTCACTGCTGACTGCACTGTAGACTCAATGGTGACTGCACTGTAGACCCAATGGTGACTGCACTGTAGACCCAATGGTGACTGCACTGTAGACTCACTGGTGTCTGCACTGTAGACTCACTGGTGTCTGCACTGTAGACTCACTGGTGTCTGCACTGTAGACTCACTGGTGTCTGCACTGTAGACTCACTGGTGTCTGTACTGTTGACTCACTGGTGACTGCACTGTAGACTCACTGGTGACTGCGCTGTAGACTCACTGGTGACTACTGTAGACTACTGTAGACTCACTGGTGACTGCACTGTAGACTCACTGCTGACTGTACTGTAGACTCACTGCTGACTGCACTGTAGACTCACTGGTGACTGCACTGTAGACTCACTGGTGACTGCACTGTAGACTCACTGGTGACTGCACTGTAGACTCACTGGTGACTGCACTGTAGACTCACTGGTGACTGCACTGTAGACTCACTGGTGACTGCACTGTAGACTCACTGGTGACTGCATTGTAGACTCACTGGTGACTGCACTGTAGACTCACTGGTGACTGCACTGTAGACCCAATGGTGACTGCACTGTAGACTCACTGGTGTCTGCACTGTAGACTCACTTGTGTCTGCACTGTAGACTCACTGGTGTCTGTACTGTAGACTCACTGCTGACTGCACTGTAGACTCACTGGTGACTGCACTGTAGACTCACTGCTGACTGCACTGTAGACTCACTGCTGACTGCACTGTAGACTCACTGCTGACTGCACTGTAGACTCACTGCTGACTGCACTGTAGACTCACTGGTGTCTGCACTGTAGACTCACTGGTGTCTGCACTGTAGACTCACTGGTGTCTGTACTGTAGACTCACTGCTGACTGCACTGTAGACTCACTGGTGACTGCACTGTAGACTCACTGCTGACTGCACTGTAGACTCACTGCTGACTGCACTGTAGACTCACTGCTGACTGCACTGTAGACTCACTGCTGACTGCACTGTAGACTCACTGCTGACTGCACTGTAGACTCACTGCTGACTGCACTGTAGACTCACTGCTGACTGCACTGTAGACTCAATGGTGACTGCACTGTAGACCCAATGGTGACTGCACTGTAGACCCAATGGTGACTGCACTGTAGACTCACTGGTGTCTGCACTGTAGACTCACTGGTGTCTGCACTGTAGACTCACTGGTGTCTGCACTGTAGACTCACTGGTGTCTGCACTGTAGACTCACTGGTGTCTGTACTGTTGACTCACTGGTGACTGCACTGTAGACTCACTGGTGACTGCACTGTAGACTCACTGGTGACTGCGCTGTAGACTCACTGGTGACTGCGCTGTAGACTCACTGCTGACAGCACTGTAGACTCACTGGTGACTGCACTGTAGACTCACTGGTGACTGCACTGTAGACTCACTGGTGACTGCACTGTAGACTCACTGGTGACTGCACTGTAGACTCACTGGTGACTGCACTGTAGACTCACTGGTGACTGCACTGTAGACTCACTGGTGACTGCACTGTAGACTCACTGGTGACTGCACTGTAGACTCACTGGTGACTGCACTGTAGACTCACTGGTGACTGCACTGTAGACTCACTGGTGACTGCATTGTAGACTCACTGGTGACTGCACTGTAGACTCACTGGTGACTGCACTGTAGACTTACTGGTGACTGCACTGTAGACTCACTGGTGACTACTGTAGACTACTGTAGACTCACTGGTGACTGCACTGTAGACTCACTGGTGACTGTACTGTAGACTCACTGCTGACTGCACTGTAGACTCACTGCTGACTGCACTGTAGACTCACTGCTGACTGCACTGTAGACTCACTGCTGACTGCACTGTAGACTCACTGCTGACTGCACTGTAGACTCACTGCTGACTGCACTGTAGACTCACTGCTGACTGCACTGTAGACTCACTGCTGACTGCACTGTAGACTCAATGGTGACTGCACTGTAGACCCAATGGTGACTGCACTGTAGACCCAATGGTGACTGCACTGTAGACTCACTGGTGTCTGCACTGTAGACTCACTGGTGACTGCACTGTAGACTCACTGGTGACTGCACTGTAGACTCACTGGTGACTGCACTGTAGACTCACTGGTGACTGCACTGTAGACTCACTGGTGACTGCACTGTAGACTCACTGGTGACTGCACTGTAGACTCACTGGTGACTGCACTGTAGACTCACTGGTGACTGCACTGTAGACTCACTGGTGACTGCATTGTAGACTCACTGGTGACTGCACTGTAGACTCACTGGTGACTGCACTGTAGACTTACTGGTGACTGCACTGTAGACTCACTGGTGACTACTGTAGACTACTGTAGACTCACTGGTGACTGCACTGTAGACTCACTGGTGACTGTACTGTAGACTCACTGCTGACTGCACTGTAGACTCACTGCTGACTGCACTGTAGACTCACTGCTGACTGCACTGTAGACTCACTGCTGACTGCACTGTAGACTCACTGCTGACTGCACTGTAGACTCACTGCTGACTGCACTGTAGACTCACTGCTGACTGCACTGTAGACTCACTGCTGACTGCACTGTAGACTCAATGGTGACTGCACTGTAGACCCAATGGTGACTGCACTGTAGACCCAATGGTGACTGCACTGTAGACTCACTGGTGTCTGCACTGTAGACTCACTGGTGTCTGCACTGTAGACTCACTGGTGTCTGCACTGTAGACTCACTGGTGTCTGCACTGTAGACTCACTGGTGTCTGTACTGTTGACTCACTGGTGACTGCACTGTAGACTCACTGGTGACTGCGCTGTAGACTCACTGGTGACTGCGCTGTAGACTCACTGCTGACAGCACTGTAGACTCACTGCTGACAGCACTGTAGACTCACTGGTGACTGCACTGTAGACTCACTGGTGACTGCACTGTAGACTCACTGGTGACTGCACTGTAGACTCACTGGTGACTGCACTGTAGACTCACTGGTGACTGCACTGTAGACTCACTGGTGACTGCACTGTAGACTCACTGGTGACTGCACTGTAGACTCACTGGTGACTGCACTGTAGACTCACTGGTGACTGCACTGTAGACTCACTGGTGACTGCACTGTAGACTCACTGCTGACTGCACTGTAGACTCACTGCTGACTGCACTGTAGACTCACTGCTGACTGCACTGTAGACTCACTGGGGACTGCACTGGTGACTCAATGGTGACTGCACTGGTGACTGCGCTGTAGACTCACTGGTGACTGCACTGTAGACTCACTGGTGACTGCACTGTTGACTCACTGGTGACTGCACTGTTGACTCACTAGTGACTGCACTGTAGACTCACTGCTGACTGCACTGTAGACTGCACTGTAGACTCACTGGTGACTGCACTGTAGACTCAATGGTGACTGCGCTGTAGACTCAATGGTGACTGCGCTGTAGACTCACTGGTGACTGCACTGTAGACTCACTGGTGACTGCACTGTAGACTCACTGGTGACTGCACTGTAGACTCACTGGTGACTGCACTGTAGACTCACTGGTGACTGCACTGTAGACTCACTGGTGACTGCACTGTAGACTCACTGCTGACTGCACTAGACTCACTGGTGACTGCACTGTAGACTCACTGGTGACTGCACTATAGACTCACTGCTGACTACTGTGGACTCACTGGTTACTGCACTGTAGACTCAATGGTGACTGCGCTGTAGACTCACTGGTGACTGCACTGTAGACTCACTGCTGACTGCACTGTAGACTCACTGCTGACTGCACTGTAGACTCACTGCTGACTGCACTGTCGACTCACTGGTGACTGCACTGTAGACTCACTGGTGACTGCACTGTAGACTCACTGGTGACTGCACTGTAGACTCACTGGTGACTGCACTGTAGACTCACTGCTGACTGCACTGTAGACTCACTGCTGACTGCACTGTAGACTCACTGCTGACTGCACTGTAGACTCACTGCTGACTGCATGTGTGATATCATGTATGCCTGACAGCTGTGTGTCCGTACTGCAGATGATCACAATATTTGTGTTAAGCATAGGTTACTGCTGTACATACACTCACAAACTGATGTTAGGAATTGGAAATGATGAGAAATATAATCATTGAATTGAAGCTATAAAAACATATCAAATGTGTATTTAGATTTAACAAAATGATTTATTGTGTCTGATATGTCTATCACAGTTGTCATATAATGTGATATTTGTTGATACCGTATTACCCCAGGCACGTGCCCAGGGGCCTGAACATACAAAATCGGGAAAAATCAGGGGTGGGCGCTTACCCAAGGACCACCCCAAAAAAGATTTTAAAAAGTTGTTTTTGTGATCGTATGATAAGGTAAAATAAAGGAATGCTTTCGTACACTTTGTACACGAACTTATTTCTTGATTTATGTGAAGTGTCAATAAACGTGAGCACTCGGTCAAGAACTGTGGGAACACTAAGACACAGGGTCGAATTTCAAGAATAAAATTTGTTTTATGTCAGCGAATGAAGTTGTATTACTCACTGAAATTGGCTACAAAGTATGGTAAGTATTATAATCAATGCACGGTTACTTTTTAGTAACCGTGATCAGTGCAAGTCGAAACGGCCGGGAAAAACTACCCTTGTTATCCAAGATGGCGATGACCTCATTAGCATAATTCGCATCGTAATTACTGAAGAATAGCAGACAGGGTTTATGAAACAAATAAACCTTTTATTACTGATGTGAAATGTTTACAAACTATTGTGAATACATAAACATATCCAAATGGCGATACATAAAAAACAGACTGAATATAAACTCCGGTCGACCTCATTAACATGATTTATTCACGCACCCACACACGTGACAAAATTACAAAAATAACGATGATGCAACAAGTTCCCATCGTCGGCATGCCTCGTTATGGTTATCGTAATGGACTTGAGGTCGGCAAAATGTTTTTTCTTCAACGACAGAAAAATAATCCACATGCTGTGATGAAGGATGGAAAGAAAGTAGCAAGTTTACGACGTGATGTCTCAAAAGTGCTAGCTCCCGTTATGGATTCACAGTCAGCAAAATGCTACGTTTTGAAACCAAAGCAAAGTGCTTCAAACCACTCACCAAGGTATGGATCGTTGCAATATTGGATTCATCGTGAATGAAGAGAAAGCAGAACATGTGCGCCACATGCTGCGTGGTTCATCTTACGTCGTTAAGTTCCAATGAGTTTTTACGTAAAAACACAAACAAAGCGGCCCTTTTCAGGGCCACCACACACTCCAACAAGAGAACTACCGTAACAAACACACTATTTAAATAAATCGAACGCGTTCGTTTTTGACAAATAAAACTTTATTGTTGATCCAGTTCTTGGCTAAAAATCACCCTGGGCATTTAACCGAGGATGTCCCCAACATGTAACTTTTGTGAAAACAGGGGGTGGGCGCTTGCCCAGGGAGGGGCGCGTGCCCGGGGTAATATGGTATAATGATCTTATCAATGTCCTTAAATGCTCTTATTGGTAGTTATAAATAAAAAAATGTGTCATCTGTCATACTGTGTTTGTTTTTTTTCTCAGAAACACAAACACTCTTGATTGAACTGAATCCAATCATGCTCTGCAATTTTTTTTCAGGAAAGTATTAAAGATAGGTTAAATGCAAAAAATACAATACACTGTCTTTGGTGTGGAGTTACGGATTTGACCAACCATGAGGTATGTGTACATTAATTAATATTTGCTTTGCACTGAATGATGTTATGCTTTGTAACAAGTGATGTCAATATGTTATGATTTGTACCATGTGATGTTTATGTAAAGAAATAGGAATCAATACTTACAGACTTTACCCTACACCACACATTCCTTCTCCAATATTATCAATTATCAATATATAGAACCAGAATTCTTCAGCTTGTAAATCAGAAAGTTGTGGTATAATAAATTGCAATGTTATCCAATGTGCCTGGGGATAATAATGTCATAACATCTCCTTTCTTTAAATGCCCACCAATTGCTATGATATCTGTAGCCACATTAACAATCACTTTTCATGGAAGCTCTATAGTTTTGAATTTATCATGATATTAAAAAAATGAAGATAATGGTAAAATAATGTTCATATTATTTTTTTTATTTTGTATTGTAGCTTTTTTCTGAACACTATGAAACCATAGAACACAAAGGAACCATTGTTTATGCAGAAACATGTGTGGATTTACTGCAAGCAATTCAAGAGAAGAATACAAAACAAGTAAAACAAATAATACAGGTAACCACACTGTTTATGTTACATTGTAGCTATATTCCTATCAAATATACTTCTCCGCCCATACTCGACTAAGCTTTAACTCCCACTTTTGGGTAATTTCTATTTTGAGGTTCATGTTTGCTAAGCGCCCATCCCTTCATAATCCTCTCAATTTGACTTTCTAGCCATAAAAGCTGGTCTTTGAGCATTGTTTGACTTTTCAGAATACTGGTATAAAATTTATATAAAATTGCAATTACGGTAACCATAGTAACAATGCTTAAACTATGCTTCGACAATGACTTGTTAACACCCATGAAAGGTGGTAAATACTACATTGCATATTCAGTTTACTTTTTCAAAAATTGTCTATGTCAGATATATCACACTGTAGCTATGGTTCTATGGCATCAGATATGTCACACTGTAGCTATGGCTCTGGCATCAGATATGTCACACTAGCTATGGCTATATGGCATCAGATATGTCACACTAGCTATGGCATCAAGTATGTCACACTGTAGCTATGGCTCTATGGCATCAGGTATGTCACACTGTAGCTATGGCTCTATGGCATCAGATATGTCACACTAGCTATGGCATCAGATATGTCACACTGTAGCTATGGCTCTATGGCATCAGATATTTCACACTATAGCTATGGCTCTATGGCATCAGATATATCACACTGTAGCTATGGCTCTATGGCATCAGATATGTCACACTGTAGCTATGGATCTATGGCATCAGATATGTCACACTGTAGCTATGGCTCTATGGCATCAGATATGTCACACTGTAGCTATGGCTCTATGGCATCAGATATGTCACACTAGCTATGGCTCTATGGCATCAGATATGTCACACTAGCTATGGCACTATGGCATCAGATATGTCACACTAGCTATGGCTCTATGGCATCAGATATGTCACACTGTAGCTATTGCTCTATAGCATCAGATATGTTACACTGTAACTATGATTCTATGGCATCAGATATGTCACACTAGCTATGGCTATGGCATCAGATATGTCACACTATAGCTATGGCTCTATGGCATCAGATATGTCGCACTGTAGCCATGGCTATATGGCATCAGATATGTCACACTGTAGCTATGGATCTATGGCATAAGATATGTCACACTGTAGCTATGGCTCTATGGCATCAGATATGTCACACTGTAGCTATGGCATCAAATATGTCACACTGTAGCTATGGATCTATGGCATCAGTTATGTTACACTAACTATGATTCTATGGCATCAGATATGTCACACTAGCTATGGCTATATGGCATCAGATATGTCACACACTAGCTATGGCTCTATGGCATCAGATATGTCACACTAGCTATGGCTCTATGGCATCAGATATGTCACACTGTAGCTATTGCTCTATAGCATCAGATATGTTACACTGTAACTATGATTCTATGGCATCAGATATGTCACACTAGCTATGGCTATGGCATCAGATATGTCACACTATAGCTATGGCTCTATGGCATCAGATATGTCGCACTGTAGCCATGGCTATATGGCATCAGATATGTCACACTGTAGCTATGGATCTATGGCATAAGATATGTCACACTGTAGCTATGGCTCTATGGCATCAGATATGTCACACTGTAGCTATGGCATCAAATATGTCACACTGTAGCTATGGATCTATGGCATCAGTTATGTTACACTAACTATGATTCTATGGCATCAGATATGTCACACTAGCTATGGCTATATGGCATCAGATATATCACACTGTAGCTATGGCTCTATGGCATCAGATATGTCACACTGTAGCTATGGATCTATGGCATCAGATATGTCACACTGTAGCTATTGCTCTATAGCATCAGATATGTTACACTGTAGCTATGGCTCTATGGCATCAGATATGTTACACTGTAGCTATGGCTCTATGGCATCAGATATGTTACACTGTAACTATGATTCTATGGCATCAGATATGTCACACTAGCTATGGCTATGGCATCAGATATGTCACACTGTAGCTATGGCTCTATGGCATCAGATATGTCGCACTGTAGCCATGGCTATATGGCATCAGATATGTCACACTGTAGCTATGGATCTATGGCATCAAATATGTCACACTGTAGCTATGGATCTATGGCATCAGATATGTCACACTGTAGCTATGGATCTATGGCATCAGATATGTCACACTGTAGCTATTGCTCTATAGCATCAGATATGTTACACTGTAGCTATGGCTCTATGGCATCAGATATGTTACACTGTAGCTATGGCTCTATGGCATCAGATATGTCACACTAGCTATGGCTATGGCATCAGATATGTCACACTAACTATGGTTCTATGGCATCAGATATGTCACACTAGCTATGGCTATATGGCATCAGATATATCACACTGTAGCTATGGCTCTATGGCATCAGATATGTCACACTAGCTATGGATCTATGGCATCAGATATGTCACACTGTAGCTATTGCTCTATAGCATCAGATATGTTACACTGTAGCTATGGCTCTATGGCATCAGATATGTTACACTGTAGCTATGGCTCTATGGCATCAGATATGTCACACTGTAGCTATGGCTCTATGGCATCAGATATGTTACACTGTAGCTATGGCTCTATAGCATCCTGTGATTTAAATTTATCACGATTTTCTTTGCAGTCAATATGACACTCGTCACCTTGCAGATTGCAATGTACTTCACAAAGTTTTTGGTACCCAATACTCGCAACATTAAATAATTAAACAAGATATTTTTTTTTAAATGTCATTTCACTCTTGATCATATTATTTTATTCCCCTTACCGCCTTGAATTTCAAATCGATTACATATCGAACTTCTGTACATGTGTTTTTCTCTACTGCCTTTCCGTGTGAAAATTATGTGGTCATACTCATGTCACAATACTTTGAAGCTGATGCCATGTTGATGCCATGAGACTGCGAACCTGAGGCCACAATGATGCCACAAAATAAGCGAGGCAAACACAGCTTCAATTTTCAATGACGCAAAGCTGATGCTACAATGAAGCCATGCGTAGGCGACAATGAAGCCACAAAAGCCAAAGCTTTTGCAAGAACTGTACTGTAGCTATGGCTCTATGGCATCAAATATGTCACACTGTAGCTATGGCTCTGGCATCAGATATGTCACACTGTAGCTATGGCTCTATGGCATCAGATATGTCACACTAGCTATGGCTCTATGGCATCAGATATGTCACACTGTTGCTATGGCTCTGGCATCAGATATGTCACACTGTAGCTATGGCTCTATGGCATCAGATATGTCACACTGTAGCTATGGCTCTATGGCATCATATATGTCACACTAGCTATGGCTCTATGGCATCAGTATGTCACACTAGCTATGGCACTATGGCATCAGATATGTCACACTGTAGCTATGGCTCTATGGCATCAGATATATCACACTGTAGCTATGGCTCTATGGCATCAGATGTCACACTGTAGCTATGGCTCTATGGCATCAGATATGTCACACTGTAGCTATGGCTCTATGGCATCAGATATGTCACACTGTAGCTATGGCTCTATGGCATCAGATATGTCACACTGTAGCTATGGCTCTATGGCATCAGATATGTCACACTGTAGCTATGGCTCTATGGCATCAGATATGTCACACTGTAGCTATGGCTCTATGGCATCAGATATGTCACACTAGCTATGGCTCTATGGCATCAGATATGTCACACTAGCTATGGCACTATGGCATCAGATATGTCACACTAGCTATGGCTCTATGGCATCAGATATGTCACACTAGCTATGGCACTATGGCATCAGATATGTCACACTAGCTATGGCTCTATGGCATCAGATATATCACACTAGCTATGGCTCTATGACATCTGATGTCACACTAGCCATATCTCTATGGCATATATGTCACACTGTATATATGGCTCTGTGGCATCAGATATGTCACTAGTTATGGCTCTGTGGCATCAGATATGTCACACTAGCTACATTGTATGGCTCTATGGCATCAGATATGTCACTAGTTATGGCTCTGTGGCACTATTTTAATCAGATATGGCACTTTGTATTTGCTAATTTTCTTGTAATATTAATTTATACATTGACAGGATAAAGAGAATCAATTGATTTTAAATATGACATCCTCTAATGTCTGGGATTGTTCTGTATGTAATGAGAAGGTGTTTTCTGTAAGTATTAACTTGTGGTTTAAAGCTGTATTTCTTCTTTAAAAGTCT
This sequence comes from Saccoglossus kowalevskii, assembly GCF_978046115.1. Taxonomy (NCBI): domain Eukaryota; kingdom Metazoa; phylum Hemichordata; class Enteropneusta; family Harrimaniidae; genus Saccoglossus; species Saccoglossus kowalevskii. The sequence goes on from NC_140652.1 coordinate 926,230, forward strand.
CTATATTTATTTATAAGTCAATATATATACACCATCTGATGTTGAGAGTGATAAGGAGAAATTAACTGCTCAAGAATAGTGATTTAAGTGGGCCTTCTAAATCAAGTGAACAATAGACATTGAGTTAGGGGGTTAGGAGTTCATTACCTGTGGCGTCATGGACTGTATCATTCAATCACCTTCAGTTCTGCAAAAAATACTCGCTCATGGCATCACTCATATCAATCAGTTCTCCATAAAGGTTGTATATTGCCTGAACCTTTCAGGGTTATGTCCCAACATTGCCTGAATTCTAGGGTTAGATATGCATGCCACAGACGTTACCTTACTATGTCCCAACATTGCCTGAATTCTAGGGTTAGATATGCATGCCACAGACGTTGCTTTACTATGTCCCAACATTGCCTGAATTCTAGGGTTAGATATGCATGCCACTGACATTACCTTACTATGTCCCCACATTGCCTGAATTCTAGGGTTAGATATGCATGCCACAGACGTTACCTTACTATGTCCCCACATTGCCTGAATTCTAAGGTTAGATATGCATGCCACAGACGTTACCTTACTATGTCCCCACATTGCCTGAATTCTAGGGTTAGATATGCATGTCACAGACGTTACCTTACTATGTCCCAACATTGCCTGAATTCTAGGGTTAGATATGCATGCCACAGACGTTACCATACTATGTCCCCACATTGCCTGAATTCTAGGGTTAGATATGCATGCCACAGACGTTACCATACTATGTCCCCACATTGCCTGAATTCTAGGGTTAGATATGCATGCCACAGACGTTACCTTACTATGTCCCAACATTGCCTGAATTCTAGGGTTAGATATGCATGCCACAGACGTTACCTTACTACGTCCCCACATTGCCTGAATTCTAGGGTTAGATATGCATGCCACAGACGTTACCTTACTATGTCCCCACATTGCCTGAATTCTAGGGTTAGATATGCATGCCACAGACGTTTACCTTACTATGTCCCCACATTGCCTGAATTCTAGGGTTAGATATGCATGCCACAGACGTTACCTTACTATGTCCCAACATTGCCTGAATTCTAGGGTTAGATATGCATGCCACAGACGTTACCTTACTATGTCCCCACATTGCCTGAATTCTAGGGTTAGATATGCATGCCACAGACGTTACCTTACTATGTCCCAACATTGCCTGAATTCTAGGGTTAGATATGCATGCCACAGACGTTACCTTACTATGTCCCCACATTGCCTGAATTCTATGGTTAGATATGCATGCCACAGACGTTACCTTACTATGTCCCAACATTGCCTGAATTCTAGGGTTAGATATGCATGCCACTGACATTACCTTACTATGTCCCCACATTGCCTGAATTCTAGGGTTAGATATGCATGCCACAGACGTTACCTTACTATGTCCCAACATTGCCTGAATTCTAGGGTTAGATATGCATGCCACAGACATTACTTTACTATGTCCCAACATTGCCTGAATTCTAGGGTTAGATATGCATGCCACAGACGTTACCTTACTATGTCCCCACATTGCCTGAATTCTAGGGTTAGATATGCATGCCACAGACGTTACCTTACTATGTCCCAACATTGCCTGAATTCTAGGGTTAGATATGCATGCCACAGACGTTACCTTACTATGTCCCAACATTGCCTGAATTCTAGGGTTAGATATGCATGCCACAGACGTTACCTTACTATGTCCCCACATTGCCTGAATTCTAGGGTTAGATATGCATGCCACAGACGTTACCTTACTATGTCCCAACATTGCCTGAATTCTAGGGTTAGATATGCATGCCACAGACGTTACCTTACTATGTCCCAACATTGCCTGAATTCTAGGGTTAGATATGCATGCCACAGACGTTACCTTACTATGTCCCAACATTGCCTGAATTCTAGGGTTAGGTATGCATGCCACAGACGTTACCTTACTATGTCCCAACATTGCCTGAATTCTAGGGTTAGATATGCATGCCACAGACGTTACCTTACTATGTCCCCACATTGCCTGAATTCTAGGGTTAGATATGCATGCCGCAGACGTTACCTTACATACCTCCACATTGCCTGAATTCTAGGGTTAGATATGCATGCCACAGACGTTACCTTACTATGTCCCCACATTGCCTGAATTCTAGGGTTAGATATGCATGCCACAGACGTTACCTTACTATGTCCCCACATTGCCTGAATTCTAGGGTTAGATATGCATGCCACAGACGTTACCTTACTATGTCCCCACATTGCCTGAATTCTAGGGTTAGATATGCATGCCACAGACGTTACCTTACTATGTCCCAACATTGCCTGAATTCTAGGGTTAGATATGCATGCCACAGACATTACCTTACTATGTTCCAACATTGCCTGAATTCTAGGGTTAGATATGCATGCCACAGACGTTACCTTACTATGTCCCAACATTGCCTGAATTCTAGGGTTAGATATGCATGCCACAGACGTTACCTTACTATGTCCCCACATTGCCTGAATTCTAGGGTTAGATATGCATGCATCACTTCAACCAATAAGACATTTGTGTGTTCGTTTTGTGGGTGTTTGTTTATCAAATCACAACTCTCAATTTCTTGTCAGGCAAGCAGATGATATCTTACAGCTACGTCTTCTGGGCATAACCAAAATTTTCTCATTTTTTTTCCTAGGCATTTATTAAGCATATACACGAGTCTATAAAACACAGGATTAATAAATTTATCTTGGAAGAACTTGTCAAAACTCTGCAAATTTTCAAATCTGAAAAATATCTGAAACGAGTGAGAGAAGCCAGTATTATCTCAAGAAATGCATTTCATGATGGACAAGAGATAAACAGATTGCATGAAATAGATACAAGTGACAGTGACTATTCTGATTCTGATATTATATCCACAATTATGAAAAAACCATCACCAATACAAGAAGATGGTGTAAACAAGTCTGATATTTCTGAGGTTCAAGAAAAATCTACTAGCCAACAATCTACAGTTGTCACACTTGAAAATAAATCTGCAGTCTCCATGAAAACCAGAATGAATGAATGCTACTTGGCCATTAACAATTCAGATATCTCTAAGGAAGGGAAAAAAGTCGCAGAGATAAAATCTTTTAAGAGTGAGTGTCAGCAGGAAGATGCTGATATCTTAGGACCAAGTGACTCATCTGTCTTTACTTTAAACACAATAGATTGGTTAGCAGAAGCTGAAGGAACCAACAGTCATGAGAATGTTACTGAACAAACCATTGATGTTAAATTGTGCAATTTAGGTGAGAATGATAACACAGTTCATCCGAATAAATCACAAACAGGAGCTATGAACAATGAAATACCACTCACAACTGATAAATCATCCATGAAAACAGGAACTGTGAAAAAAAGGATGCCACTCAGAAAGCCAATGATAAAACTTGTATTGAAAAAAGACTCAACAGATGATGAAGCCAAACACATCAATCAGGAAGAATTAAGAAGTAATTCTGCTAAGATTGGAGGTATGCTGAGTGAACATGAAGGTACAAGTAATACTAAGGACAGTGATGAAAAAATAAACAAGGTAAACTAAAGTCTACACAATCATTTTGTTATTTGCATAAAATACTTCTAGTATCCACTGGTGATTTACATCCTTGAAACCTGTATCTATGATATGCCAGGGATCATCATATTCACACTTCACACATACATCATACATCTTAAAATCTGATTCAAGTTTATTAAATTTTTGTGCAGAAAAATCTTCAGAATCAAGCATTTCTGCCATCTCAGAACCATATCTCAGTTGTGTATATATGGATTTTGTTCAAACTGTTATTGGACACTATGGCTACATTACATTGAAACCTAGAAACATTGATGCCCTCGGACAATGCACAGATCTGGGATGAAATCTGTGCATATTAAGTTCCTGATTTGTATAATAGGATCTAATAATTAGTTTTTCCATCATTTGTGTGACTATTGTCATGTTACTGACAATCCATTGGACACTTGATGTGTGACCATTGTCATGTTACTGACAATATATTGGACACTTTTGATGTGTGACCATTGTCATGTTACTGACAATACATTGGGCACTTTTGATGTGTGACCATTGTCATGTTACTGACAATACATTGGGCACTTTTGATGTGTGACCATTGTCATGTTACTGACAATACATTGGGCACTTTTGATGTGTGACCATTGTCATGTTACCTACAATCCATTGGACACTTGATGTGTGACCATTGTCATGTTACTGACAATCCATTGGACACTTTTGATGTGTGACCATTGTCATGTTACTGACAATCCATTGGATACTTTTGATGTGTGACCATTGTCATGTTACCTACAATCCATTGGACCCTTGATGTGTGACCATTGTCATGTTACTGACAATCCATTGGACCCTTGATGTGTGACCATTGTCATGTTACTGACAATCCATTGTCACTTTTGATGTGTGACCATTGTCATGTTACTGACAATATATTGGACACTTTTGATGTTTGACCATTGTCATGTTATTGGCAATACATTGGACCCTTCATGATGTGTGACCATTGTCATGTTACTGACAATCCATTGTCACTTTTGATGTGTGACCATTGTCATGTTACTGACAATCCATTGGACCCTTGATGTTTGACCATTGTCATGTTACTGACAATCCATTGTCACTTTTGATGTGTGACCATTGTCATGTTACTGACAATATATTGGACACTTTTGATGTTTGACCATTGTCATGTTACTGACAATCCATTGAACACTTTTGATGTGTGATGATTGTCATGTTACTGACAATCCATTGGACACTATTGATGTTTGACCATTGTCATGTTACTGACAATCTATTGGACCCTTGATGTGTGACCATTGTCATGTTACTGACAATATATTGGACACTTTTGATGTTTGACCATTGTCATGTTACTGACAATCCATTGGACCCTTGATGTGTGACCATTGTTATGTTACTGAAAATCCATTGGACACTTTTGATTTGTGACCATTGTCATGTTACTGACAATCCATTGGACCCTTGCTGTGTGACCATTTTCATGTTACTGACAATTCATTGTCACTTTTGATGTGTGACTATTGTCATGTTACTGACAATATATTGGACACTTTTGATGTTTGACCATTGGACCCTTGCTGTGTGACCATTTTCATGTTACTGACAATCCATTGTCACTTTTGATGTGTGACCATTGTCATGTTACTGACAATACATTGGACCCTTGATGTGTGACCATTGTCATGTTACTGACAATATATTGAACACTTTTGATGTTTGACCATTGTCATGTTACTGACAATACATTGGGCACTTTTGATGTGTGGCCATTGTCATGTTACTGACAATCCATTGGACACTTGATGTGTGACTATTGTCATGTTACTGACAATCCATTGGACACTTGATGTGTGACCATTGTCATGTTACTGACAATCCATTGGACCCTTGCTGTGTGACCATTATCATGTTACTGACAATCCATTGTCACTTTTGATGTGTGACCATTGTCATGTTACTGACAATATATTGGACACTTTTGATGTTTGACCATTGTCATGTTACTGGCAATACATTGGACCCTTGATGTGTGACCATTGTCATGTTACTGACAATCCATTGTCACTTTTGATGTGTGACCATTGTCATGTTACTGACAATCCATTGTCACTTTTGATGTTTGACCAGTCATGTTACTGACAATCCATTGGACACTTGATGTGTGACCATTGTCATGTTACTGACAATCCTTTGGACCCTTGATGTGTGACCATTGTCATGTTACAGACAATCCATTGGACCCTTGATGTGTGACCATTGTCATGTTACTGACAATCCATTGTCACTTTTGATGTGTGACCATTGTCATGTTACTGACAATATATTGGACACTTTTGATGTTTGACCATTGTCATGTTATTGGCAATACATTGGACCCTTCATGATGTGTGACCATTGTCATGTTACTGACAATCCATTGTCACTTTTGATGTGTGACCATTGTCATGTTACTGACAATCCATTGGACCCTTGATGTGTGACCATTGTCATGTTACTGACAATCCATTGTCACTTTTGATGTGTGACCATTGTCATGTTACTGACAATATATTGGACACTTGATGTTAGACCATTGTCATGTTACTGACAATCCATTGAACACTTTTGATGTGTGATGATTGTCATGTTACTGACAATCCATTGGACACTATTGATGTTTGACCATTGTCATGTTACTGACAATCTATTGGACCCTTGATGTGTGACCATTGTCATGTTACTGACAATATATTGGACACTTTTGATGTTTGACCATTGTCATGTTACTGACAATCCATTGGACCCTTGATGTGTGACCATTGTTATGTTACTGAAAATCCATTGGACACTTTTGATGTGTGACCATTGTCATGTTACTGACAATCCATTGGACACTTGATCTGTGACCATTGTCATGTTACTGACAATCCATTGCACCCTTGATGTGTGACCATTGTCATGTTACTGACAATCCATTGTCACTTTTGATGTTTGACCATTGTCATGTTACTGACAATACATTGGGCACTTTTGATGTGTGGCCATTGTCATGTTACTGACAATCCATTGGACCCTTCATGATGTGTGACCATTGTCATGTTACTGACAATCCATTGTCACTTTTGATGTGTGACCATTGTCATGTTACTGACAATCCATTGGACCCTTGATGTGTGACCATTGTCATGTTACTGACAATCCATTGGACCCTTGATGTGTGACCATTGTCATGTTACTGACAATCCATTGTCACTTTTGATTTGTGACCATTGTCATGTTACTGACAATCCATCGGACACTTGATGTGTGACCATTGTCATGTTACTGACAATACATTGGACACTTGATGTGTGACCATTGTCATGTTACTGACAGTTCATTGGACACTTTTGATGTGTGACCATTGTCATGTTACTGACAATCCATTGGACCATTGTCGTGTGACCATTGTCATGTTACTGACAATCCATTGGACCCTTGATGTGTGACCATTGTCATGTTACTGACAATCCATTGGACACTTTTGATGTTTGACCATTGTCATGTTACTGACAATCCATTGGACCCTTGATGTGTGACCATTGTCATGTTACTGACAATCCATTGTCACTTTTGATGTGTAACCATTGTCATGTTACTGACAATATATTGGACACTTTTGATGTTTGACCATTGTCATGTTACTGACAATCCATTGAACACTTTTGATGTGTGACTATTGTCATGTTACTGACAATCCATTGGACCCTTGATGTGTGACCATTGTCATGTTACTGACAATCCATTGTCACTTTTGATGTGTGACCATTGTCATGTTACTGACAATATATTGGACACTTTTGATGTTTGACCATTGTCATGTTATTGGCAATACATTGGACCCTTCATGATGTGTGACCATTGTCATGTTACTGACAATCCATTGTCACTTTTGATGTGTGACCATTGTCATGTTACTGACAATCCATTGGACCCTTGATGTTTGACCATTGTCATGTTACTGACAATCCATTGTCACTTTTGATGTTGTGACCATTGTCATGTTACTGACAATATATTGGACACTTTTGATGTTTGACCATTGTCATGTTACTGACAATCCATTGAACACTTTTGATGTGTGATGATTGTCATGTTACTGACAATCCATTGGACACTATTGATGTTTGACCATTGTCATGTTACTGACAATCTATTGGACCCTTGATGTGTGACCATTGTCATGTTACTGACAATATATTGGACACTTTTGATGTTTGACCATTGTCATGTTACTGACAATCCATTGGACCCTTGCTGTGTGACCATTTTCATGTTACTGACAATTCATTGTCACTTTTGATGTGTGACTATTGTCATGTTACTGACAATATATTGGACACTTTTGATGTTTGACCATTGGACCCTTGCTGTGTGACCATTTTCATGTTACTGACAATCCATTGTCACTTTTGATGTGTGACCATTGTCATGTTACTGACAATATATTGGACACTTTTGATGTTTGACCATTGTCATGTTACTGGCAATACATTGGACCCTTGATGTGTGACCATTGTCATGTTACTGACAATCTATTGGACCCTTGATGTGTGACCATTGTCATGTTACTGACAATCCATTGGATACTTTTGATGTGTGACCATTGTCATGTTACCTACAATCTATTGGACCCTTGATGTGTGACCATTGTCATGTTACTGACAATCCATTGGGCACTTTTGATGTGTGACCATTGTCATGTTACTGACAATCCATTGGACACTTTTGATGTATGACCATTGTCATGTTACTGACAACCTATTGGACCCTTGATGTTACTGACAATCCATTGGACACTTGATGTGTGACCATTGTCATGTTACTGACAATCCATTGGACACTTTTGATGTGTGACCATTGTCATGTTACTGACAATCTATTGGACCCTTGATGTGTGACCATTGTCATGTTACTGACAATCCATTGGACACTTTTGATGTTTGACCATTGTCATGTTACTGACAATACATTGGGCACTTTTGATGTGTGGCCATTGTCATGTTACTGACAATCCATTGGACACTTGATGTGTGACTATTGTCATGTTACTGACAATCCATTGGACACTTGATGTGTGACCATTGTCATGTTACTGACAGTCCATTGGACACTTTTGATGTTTGACCATTGTCATGTTACTGACAATACATTGGGCACTTTTGATGTGTGGCCATTGTCATGTTACTGACAATCCATTGGACACTTGATGTGTGACTATTGTCATGTTACTGACAATATATTGGATACTTTTGATGTGTGACCATTGTCATGTTACTGACAATATATTGAACACTTTTGATGTTTGACCATTGTCATGTTACTGACAATACATTGGGCACTTTTGATGTGTGGCCATTGTCATGTTACTGACAATATATTGGACACTTTTGATGTTTGACCATTGTCATGTTACTGACAATCCATTGAACACTTTTGATGTGTGATGATTGTCATGTTACTGACAATCCATTGGACACTATTGATGTTTGACCATTGTCATGTTACTGACAATCTATTGGACCCTTGATGTGTGACCATTGTCATGTTACTGACAATATATTGGACACTTTTGATGTTTGACCATTGTCATGTTACTGACAATCCATTGGACCCTTGCTGTGTGACCATTTTCATGTTACTGACAATTCATTGTCACTTTTGATGTGTGACTATTGTCATGTTACTGACAATATATTGGACACTTTTGATGTTTGACCATTGGACCCTTGCTGTGTGACCATTTTCATGTTACTGACAATCCATTGTCACTTTTGATGTGTGACCATTGTCATGTTACTGACAATATATTGGACACTTTTGATGTGTGACCATTGTCATGTTACTGGCAATACATTGGACCCTTGATGTGTGACCATTGTCATGTTACTGACAATCTATTGGACCCTTGATGTGTGACCATTGTCATGTTACTGACAATCCATTGGATACTTTTGATGTGTGACCATTGTCATGTTACCTACAATCTATTGGACCCTTGATGTGTGACCATTGTCATGTTACTGACAATCCATTGGGCACTTTTGATGTGTGACCATTGTCATGTTACTGACAATCCATTGGACACTTTTGATGTATGACCATTGTCATGTTACTGACAACCTATTGGACCCTTGATGTTACTGACAATCCATTGGACACTTGATGTGTGACCATTGTCATGTTACTGACAATCCATTGGACACTTTTGATGTGTGACCATTGTCATGTTACTGACAATCTATTGGACCCTTGATGTGTGACCATTGTCATGTTACTGACAATCCATTGGACACTTGATGTGTGACCATTGTCATGTTACTGACAGTCCATTGGACACTTTTGATGTTTGACCATTGTCATGTTACTGACAATACATTGGGCACTTTTGATGTGTGGCCATTGTCATGTTACTGACAATCCATTGGACACTTGATGTGTGACTATTGTCATGTTACTGACAATATATTGGATACTTTTGATGTGTGACCATTGTCATGTTACTGACAATATATTGAACACTTTTGATGTTTGACCATTGTCATGTTACTGACAATACATTGGGCACTTTTGATGTGTGGCCATTGTCATGTTACTGACAATCCATTGGACACTTGATGTGTGACTATTGTCATGTTACTGACAATCCATTGGACACTTGATGTGTGACCATTGTCATGTTACTGACAATCCATTGGACCCTTGCTGTGTGACCATTTTCATGTTACTGACAATCCATTGTCACTTTTGATGTGTGACCATTGTCATGTTACTGACAATATATTGGACACTTTTGATGTTTGACCATTGTCATGTTACTGGCAATACATTGGACCCTTGATGTGTGACCATTGTCATGTTACTGACAATCCATTGTCACTTTTGATGTGTGACCATTGTCATGTTACTGACAATCCATTGTCACTTTTGATGTTTGACCAGTCATGTTACTGACAATCCATTGGACACTTGATGTGTGACCATTGTCATGTTACTGACAATCCATTGGACCCTTGATGTGTGACCATTGTCATGTTACTGACAATCCATTGGACCCTTGATGTGTGACCATTGTCATGTTACTGACAATCCATTGTCACTTTTGATGTGTGACCATTGTCATGTTACTGACAATATATTGGACACTTTTGATGTTTGACCATTGTCATGTTATTGGCAATACATTGGACCCTTCATGATGTGTGACCATTGTCATGTTACTGACAATCCATTGTCACTTTTGATGTATGACCATTGTCATGTTACTGACAATCCATTGGACCCTTGATGTGTGACCATTGTCATGTTACTGACAATCCATTGTCACTTTTGATGTGTGACCATTGTCATGTTACTGACAATATATTGGACACTTTTGATGTTAGACCATTGTCATGTTACTGACAATCCATTGAACAGTTTTGATGTGTGATGATTGTCATGTTACTGACAATCCATTGGACACTATTGATGTTTGACCATTGTCATGTTACTGGCAATCTATTGGACCCTTGATGTGTGACCATTGTCATGTTACTGACAATATATTGGACACTTTTGATGTTTGACCATTGTCATGTTACTGACAATCCATTGGACCCTTGATGTGTGACCATTGTTATGTTACTGAAAATCCATTGGACACTTTTGATGTGTGACCATTGTCATGTTACTGACAATCCATTGGACACTTGATCTGTGACCATTGTCATGTTACTGACAATCCATTGCACCCTTGATGTGTGACCATTGTCATGTTACTGACAATCCATTGTCACTTTTGATGTGTGACCATTGTCATGTTATTGACAATATATTGAACACTTTTGATGTTTGACCATTGTCATGTTACTGGCAATACACTGGACCCTTCATGATGTGTGACCATTGTCATGTTACTGACAATCCATTGTCACTTTTGATGTGTGACCATTGTCATGTTACTGACAATCCATTGGACCCTTGATGTGTGACCATTGTCATGTTACTGACAATCCATTGGACCCTTGATGTGTGACCATTGTCATGTTACTGACAATCCATTGTCACTTTTGGTTTGTGACCATTGTCATGTTACTGACAATCCATCGGACACTTGATGTGTGACCATTGTCATGTTACTGACAATACATTGGACACTTGATGTGTGACCATTGTCGTGTTACTGACAGTTCATTGGACACTTTTGATGTGTGACCATTGTCATGTTACTGACAATCCATTGGACCATTGTCGTGTGACCATTGTCATGTTACTGACAATCCATTGGACCCTTGATGTGTGACCATTGTCATGTTACTGACAATCCATTGGACACTTTTGATGTTTGACCATTGTCATGTTACTGACAATCCATTGGACCCTTGATGTGTGACCATTGTCATGTTACTGACAATCCATTGTCACTTTTGATGTGTGACCATTGTCATGTTACTGACAATATATTGGACACTTTTGATGTTTGACCATTGTCATGTTACTGACAATCCATTGTCACTTTTGATGTTTGACGATTGTCATGTTACTGACAATCCATTGGACACTTTTGAAGTGTAACCATTGTCATGTTACTGACAATCCATTAGACCCTTGATGTGTGACCATTGTCATGTTTCTGACAATCCATTGGATAATTTTGATGTGTGGCCATTGTCATGTTACTGACAATACATTGGACACTTTTGTTGTGTGACTATTGTCATGTTACTGACAATCCATTGGACACTTTTGATGTTTGACCATTGTCATGTTACTGACAATCCATTGGACACTTTTGATGTATGACCATTGTCATGTTACTGACAATCCATTGGACCATTGTCGTGTGACCATTGTCATGTTACTGACAATCCATTGTCACTTTTGATGTGTGACCATTGTCATGTTACTGACAATCCATTGGACCCTTGATGTGTGACCATTGTCATGTTACTGACAATCCATTGGACACTTTTGATGTTTGACCATTGTCATGTTACTGACAATCCATTGGACCCTTGATGTGTGACCATTGTCATGTTACTGACAATCCATTGTCACTTTTGATGTGTGACCATTGTCATGTTACTGACAATATATTGGACACTTTTGATGTTTGACCATTGTCATGTTACTGACAATCCATTGTCACTTTTGATGTTTGACGATTGTCATGTTACTGACAATCCATTGGACACTTTTGAAGTGTAACCATTGTCATGTTACTGACAATCCATTAGACCCTTGATGTGTGACCATTGTCATGTTTCTGACAATCCATTGGACAATTTTGATGTGTGGCCATTGTCATGTTACTGACAATACATTGGACACTTTTGTTGTGTGACTATTGTCATGTTACTGACAATCCATTGGACACTTTTGAAGTGTAACCATTGTCATGTTACTGACAATCCATTAGACCCTTGATGTGTGACCATTGTCATGTTTCTGACAATCCATTGGACAATTTTGATGTGTGGCCATTGTCATGTTACTGACAATACATTGGACACTTTTGTTGTGTGACTATTGTCATGTTACTGACAATCCATTGGACACTTTTGATGTGTGACCATTGACATGTTACTGACAATCCATTGGACCATTTTCGTGTGACCATTGTCATGTTACTGACAATCCATTGGACCCTTGATGTGTGACCATTGTCATGTTACTGACAATTCATTGGACACTTTTGATTTGTGACCATTGTCATGTTACTGACAATCCATTGGACACTTGATGTGTGACCATTGTCATGTTACTGACAATACATTGGACACTTGATGTGTGACCATTGTCATGTTACTGACAGTCCATTGGACACTTTTGATGTGTGACCATTGTCATGTTACTTGACAATTCATTGGACACTTTTGATGTGTGGCCATTGTCATGTTACTGAAAATTCATTGGACACTTTTGATGTGTGACCATTGTCATGTTACTGACAATACATTGGACACTTTTGTTGTGTGACCATTGTCATGTTACTGACAATCCATTGGACACTTTTGATGTTTGACCATTGTCATGTTACTGACAATCCATTGGACCCTTGATGTGTGACCATTGTCATGTTACTGACAATCCATTGTCACTTTTGATGTGTGACCATTGTCATGTTACTGACAATATATTGGACACTTTTGATGTTTGACCATTGTGATGTTACTGACAATCCATTGTCACTTTTGATGTTTGACGATTGTCATGTTACTGACAATCCATTGGACACTTTTGAAGTGTGACCATTGTCATGTTACTGACAATCCATTAGACCCTTGATGTGTGACCATTGTCATGTTTCTGACAATCCATTGGACAATTTTGATGTATGGCCATTGTCATGTTACTGACAATACATTGGACACTTTTGTTGTGTGACTATTGTCATGTTACTGACAATCCATATTCATTGAATACTTTTGATGTGTGACTATTGTCATGTTACTGACAATTCATTGAAAACTGTTGATGTGTGACCATTGACATGTTACTGATAATCCATATTCATTGAATACTTTTGATGTGTGACCATTGTCATGTTACTGACAATCCATTGGACCCTTGATGTGTGACCATTGTCATGTTACTGACAATCCATTGTCACTTTTGATTTGTGACCATTGTCATGTTACTGACAATCCATCGGACACTTGATGTGTGACCATTGTCATGTTACTGACAGTCCATTGGACACTTTTGATGTGTGACCATTGTCATGTTACTGACAATCCATTGGACCATTGTCGTGTGACCATTGTCATGTTACTGACAATCCATTGGACCCTTGATGTGTGACCATTGTCATGTTACTGACAATCCATTGGACCCTTGATGTGTGACCATTGTCATGTTACTGACAATCCATTGTCACTTTTGATGTGTGACCATTGTCATGTTACTGACAATATATTGGACACTTTTGATGTTTGACCATTGTCATGTTACTGACAATCCATTGTCACTTTTGATGTTTGACGATTGTCATGTTACTGACAATCCATTGGACACTTTTGAAGTGTGACCATTGTCATGTTACTGACAATCCATTAGACCCTTGATGTGTGACCATTGTCATGTTTCTGACAATCCATTGGACAATTTTGATGTGTGGCCATTGTCATGTTACTGACAATACATTGGACACTTTTGTTGTGTGACTATTGTCATGTTACTGACAATCCATTGGACACTTTTGATGTGTTACCATTGTGATGTTACTGATAATCCATATTCATTGAATACTTTTGATGTGTGACTATTGTCATGTTACTGACAATTCATTGGACCATTTTCGTGTGACCATTGTCATGTTACTGACAATCCATTGGACCCTTGATGTGTGACCATTGTCATGTTACTGACAATTCATTGGACACTTTTGATTTGTGACCATTGTCATGTTACTGACAATCCATTGGACACTTGATGTGTGACCATTGTCATGTTACTGACAATACATTGGACACTTGATGTGTGACCATTGTCATGTTACTGACAATACATTGGACACTTTTGTTGTGTGACTATTGTCATGTTACTGACAATCCATATTCATTGAATACTTTTGATGTGTGACTATTGTCATGTTACTGACAATTCATTGAAAACTGTTGATGTGTGACCATTGACATGTTACTGATAATCCATATTCATTGAATACTTTTGATGTGTGACCATTGTCATGTTACTGACAATCCATTGGACCCTTGATGTGTGACCATTGTCATGTTACTGACAATCCATTGTCACTTTTGATTTGTGACCATTGTCATGTTACTGACAATCCATCGGACACTTGATGTGTGACCATTGTCATGTTACTGACAGTCCATTGGACACTTTTGATGTGTGACCATTGTCATGTTACTGACAATCCATTGGACCATTGTCGTGTGACCATTGTCATGTTACTGACAATCCATTGGACCCTTGATGTGTGACCATTGTCATGTTACTGACAATCCATTGGACCCTTGATGTGTGACCATTGTCATGTTACTGACAATCCATTGTCACTTTTGATGTGTGACCATTGTCATGTTACTGACAATATATTGGACACTTTTGATGTTTGACCATTGTCATGTTACTGACAATCCATTGTCACTTTTGATGTTTGACGATTGTCATGTTACTGACAATCCATTGGACACTTTTGAAGTGTGACCATTGTCATGTTACTGACAATCCATTAGACCCTTGATGTGTGACCATTGTCATGTTTCTGACAATCCATTGGACAATTTTGATGTGTGGCCATTGTCATGTTACTGACAATACATTGGACACTTTTGTTGTGTGACTATTGTCATGTTACTGACAATCCATTGGACACTTTTGATGTGTTACCATTGTGATGTTACTGATAATCCATATTCATTGAATACTTTTGATGTGTGACTATTGTCATGTTACTGACAATTCATTGGACCATTTTCGTGTGACCATTGTCATGTTACTGACAATCCATTGGACCCTTGATGTGTGACCATTGTCATGTTACTGACAATTCATTGGACACTTTTGATTTGTGACCATTGTCATGTTACTGACAATCCATTGGACACTTGATGTGTGACCATTGTCATGTTACTGACAATACATTGGACACTTGATGTGTGACCATTGTCATGTTACTGACAGTCCATTGGACACTTTTGATGTGTGACCATTGTCATGTTACTTGACAATTCATTGGACACTTTTGATGTGTGGCCATTGTCATGTTACTGAAAATTCATTGGACACTTTTGATGTGTGACCATTGTCATGTTACTGACAATACATTGGACACTTGATGTGTGACCATTGTCATGTTACTGACAATCCATTGGACACTTTTGATGTGTGACTATTATGTTACTGACAATCCATTGGACACTTTTGATTTGTGACCATTGTCATGTTACTGACAATACATTGGACACTTGATGTGTGACCATTGTCATGTTACTGACAGTCCATTGGACACTTTTGATGTGTGACCATTGTCATGTTACTGACAATTCATTGGACACTTTTGATGTGTGGCCATTGTCATGTTACTGACAATACATTGGACACTTGATGTGTGACCATTGTCATGTTACTGACAGTCCATTGGACACTTTTGATGTGTGACCATTGTCATGTTACTGACAATTCATTGGACACTTTTGATGTGTGACCATTGTCATGTTACTGACAATCCATTGGACACTTTTGATGTGTGACCATTGTCATGTTACTGACAATCCATTGGACACTTTTGATGTGTGACCATTGTCATGTTACTGACAATCCATTGGACCCTTGATCTGTGACCATTGTCATGTTACTGACAATCCATTGGACCCTTGATGTGTGACCATTGTCATGTTACTGACAATCCATTGGACCCTTGATGTGTGACCATTGTCATGTTACTGACAATCCATTGGACACTTTTGATGTGTGACCATTGTCATGTTACTGACAATCTATTGGACACTTTTGATGTGTGTATTGGGAAACAAAAGCATAAATAAAGAAACGCTCACGAATTTTAAACCAGTGTGCATGCTGATATCTTTATTCAGTTTTCCTTGGTCCATTTTTGCCTTGCCCGTAGTGTAAACGTTGTTGTTGTTTTTGTCATGACTTGTGGGTGTGATAACTCAAGTTATTTTTACACGACCGGTTTCAAAGTTAGTTATGTTATAAACAAAGGTGTAAGAATAACCAAGTTCAAGCACTTTACTCACATAATTAATGAGATATGTAGTAATTATGTTTTCAGTTAAGACATAATTTTTTTGTTAAAGAAAAGTAGTTTTAATGTTTTGAAATTCAATTCTCCTGCTTGAGTCCGACATTGTAGCTGGTGAGATAAGTTTTCCTTGTCATTTTAACCCTCATGTCGTTTTCCCATTTGTGTGTAGCATTTTTCACAACAAAGAAATAAACTCGGGCGCCGTAGCTTAATCACTTTACGTCTCTTTTTTCCTACTGTAATTCGCTTCCCTCATGCATGTTGTCTTCATTTTATGCTTGATCTATGTATTTAGAAATGAGAAATGACAGCACCAGGGCTCGCTTGCCGTTTTTTTGGTCTCCTCATTTTTCGAGTCGACTGTGCAGTGGTTATATTCAGAATTTACCATCATAGAACCTGCATCCGTAATGCTTTTTGCCGTAGCTGCGTGTGGGGTTCAGGGTTTTTGCCTTGAAGGCGTGTTTTTCACTGGAGTTCTGAGGCATGAGATTTTTTTTCAGAGCCACCAAAATCGCTGAGACTGGCCGCGTCGCTCATATTTTCACAGCAAGGTCGCGCGTCCAGTAGAAAAAGTCGGTTAAAGTGAGTTGCGTGTTTGGCATGAGTGGAAAGTCCACACGCTCAGCTACCGGTGCTTTGTGTATCGAGACGTCACGTAGGAGGCTCGATGGTAGAGGTACCGATATTTTTTCTCGGTCTCCCCCCGCTGATCAGAGGGCATCCTCACAGTCTGTTTTTTTAGCGATGGTTTATCTGATTTTAGTCTGCAGCGAGGCCATGCCCCTTGAGGCTTTCCTCCTATGGGGCCTGTTGCGGGTCCTTTTGTGGACCCTTCCTTGCACGGTGCCGGGTTTGCCTCTGAGTTGAGGGTTTTGGTCGAAGGACTGTCTGGGCAACTGCGTCCCTGGCAGGCCGGGTAGATCAGATGCAGTCGGAGCGAGCTGTCTCCACTGTGGCCCCCTGGTGAGCAAGCAGGAAGAGACATAAAGGCATCATTTGCATTCAAACACGTCTCTTCCGGGGAACCCCCCTGTTCACAACCGCGGCTCTCCTGCTGATTTGGGTGAGGCCTAGGCTCAGGCTAGTTACACCGGGTGTCCTCTGGGGCCTCGGGCACTGAATGCCAACGGGGATGCTGGCAGCCAAGCCTCCGATTTCGGGGCAGGGCTTTTGGGTCAGAGCACACGTTGCACCTCCCCCTACCTTCAGCCACCCAGGGTTCGTTGCGCAGAAATGGTACAATGGTAATGAATTTACCCTTGTGTCCGGTCTCCGCCATGGGTTTTGACTCCCTTCTTACCGACCCACGGGCGTCCCCAGAGGGAACCAACCCTGTCATGAGACGCACAGTCGAACACCCTCTCTCTCCCATATTTAAGTTGAAATGGAACAGTTCGCTCGCGTCGGGTACAGCCGGTACCTCGGGCGGCCCCTCAGAGTCTTCCATCCGTAACGGCTCGGTGAGCCACGCCTTTGAGGTGATGCAGAGTATCATTGATCCTAGTGATACAATGTAAATACCCCCACCCTTGATCCTAAGGCGACCACCTAAGGTTGCTTCAACGCTTATGGGATCACAGGCGTCAGGATCCAAAGCAACCCTGTTGGCACATCTCTCCCAGTCTGTCCGAGTGCAAAGTGCAAAGTCCGGTTGGTCGCGCGTCCAGTAGAAAAAGTCGGTTAAAGTGAGTTGCGTGTTTGGCATGAGTGGAAAGTCCACACGCTCAGCTACCGGGGCTTTGTGTATCGAGACGTCACGTAGGAGGCTCGATGGTAGAGGTACCGATATTTTTTCTCGGTCTCCCCCCGCTGAACGGAGGGCATCCTCACAGTCTGTTTTTTTAGCGATGGTTTATCTGATTTTAGTCTGCAGCGATGCCATGCCCCTTGAGGCTTTCCTCCTATGGGGCCTGTTGCGGGTCCTTTTGTGGACCCTTCCTTGCACGGTGCCGGGTTTGCCTCTGAGTTGAGGGTTTTGGTCGAAGGACTGTCTGGGCAACTGCGTCCCTGGCAGGCTGGGTAGATCAGACGCAGTCGGAGCGAGCTGTCTCCACTGTGGCCCCCTGGTGAGCAAGCAGGAAGAGACATAAAGGCATCATTTGCATTCAAACACGTCTCTTCCGGGGAACCCCCCTGTTCACAACCGCGGCTCTCCTGCTGATTTGGGTGAGGCCTAGGCTCAGGCTAGTTACACCGGGTGTCCTCTGGGGTCTCGGGCACTGAATGCCAATGGGGATGCTGGCAGCCAAGCCTCCGATTTCGGGGCAGGGCTTTTGGGTCAGAGCACACGTTGCACCTCCCCCTACCTTCAGCCACCCAGGGTTCGTTGCGCAGAAATGGTACAATGGTAATGAATTTACCCTTGTGTCCGGTCTCCGCCATGGGTTTTGACTCCCTTCTTACCGACCCACGGGCGTCCCCAGAGGGAACCAACCCTGTCATGAGACACACAGTCGAACACCCTCTCTCTCCCATATTTAAGTTGAAATGGAACAGTTCGCTCGCGTCGGGTACAGCCGGTACCTCGGGCGGCCCCTCAGAGTCTTCCATCCGTAACGGCTCGGTGAGCCACGCCTTTGAGGTGATGCAGAGTATCATTGATCCTTGTGATACAATGTAAATACCCCCACCCTTGATCCTAAGGCGACCACCTAAGGTTGCTTCAACGCTTATGGGATCATAGGCGTCAGGATCCAAAGCAACCCCGTTGGCACATCTCTCCCAGTCCGTCCGAGTGCAAAGTGGGGCGCATGGGGTGCAAACGGTGTTGATGGGCGGACGTTGGTCAGCCGCGGAGGAGGTAACACTTAAGAGCCCCAGGTGGGGAAAAACTTTAGGCAACACTTTCACTTTCTGCTGGACTAAACGCTAACCTGCCGGTGTGGTTTTGGGATCAGAACCCAAAGTGTGGGATGAGACCAAAAACTCCTTTCCCAGACCCCGGTACTATGAATTTCCGTTTGTCAAACCGGGTAAAGGGGGACAGCCATGTTCCATGGGCGTTCTCGCCAGCTCAATCTAAGATGATCCATCATGCCCTAAGGGCACAGTTGCTTGAGCGCATTATTGTGCGCGCCCGGGACCTCAGAGGCAGAACGCACCAGCCTCCTAGACCAGGCAACACATTTACTGGTGTCACCTGGCTCTTAGCCGGGGCCACTACTGTGCAATGAGACACGACCTTAGACGCATGTGTTTTCGCCGGCAAACTGAGTCAGGGGGTACGTTCCCACCTCAGTGACGCAGACTGGACATTTTCTACCCTCTTTGTTCGGTGAATGGTGGGTATAGTCTTGGAGCTTCAGAGTGCAATGAACCAGAGGGTTCAGATCGAATCCGCTAGCCAGTTGGCCCTGCCAAGGGTAAGTGGAAGGCACCCCAAGCACAGAAAACACAATGCCCTAGGGCGTCGTCCGCTAGCCAGAGTCAGCCAGGAGGCAAGCACTCATACACTTCCACAGGAGGGAAGAGTAGTGGCGCACACCCAGAGAAGAAGGGACCAGGTGGTGGCTCCCCACCCTCTTCGGGCAGTCGTCCACCCTGGCAGCGAGGTAAGCATGTTTGACGCTTACCTCCGCGACCGGGGGGGACAGGCATGTGTTCAGCGACTGGCCAGGTCACAACTTAGTGACTACCGCAGACCTTGGGGAAACTCACCTCATGTGAGAAGAGAGCACCCCGCCTCTCGCAACTGCCGAACCCATGGCCACATATCCCTGTCGTACACAGATTGCGCTGGTGTAGTCCGGTTGGGAGACAGTGGGTGACTGATCCCTGGATCTTTCCAGGTGGTGACATTAGGTTACGGGATACCGCTGAAATCTCCATCTCCCCCGTCAGTGTCTCCCTTATTGGGCACTGCAAGGGGACTCCTGCAAAGCGGAAGCAATCAGACAGGAAGTAGTAGTTTGCTGGAATAGGACACCATACACAGGGTAGATCAGCCGGTATTAAGTCCAGGCTTCTACCCAAACGTGTTCGTAGTACCAAGTCTACAGGAAGCCGGCGTCTAGCTCTGGACCTAGGCAGACTAAATTAGTATGTGCTCCTCGATCGGTTCTGCATGGAGACGCCATCAGTGTTCTACTCTCCATCTACCGTTTTGACTGGCTGGCTATCTCATTCAAATCGCCCAGCTTAGCCAAGTATTCGAATTTTGGGTGCCCCCCGTTCGGATTATGCACAGCGCTCTAATGTTCACCAGAGTGATGAAACAGGTAGCGCTGCTGTTTCACCAAATGTCGGTACTCCTCAATCCGTACCTAGACAACTGGTTACTACACAACCCGGACAAGGGGTTATTGGCCAAACACATCAGGCTAACACAGGATTTACTTCACCAGTTGGGCTCTTTAGTAAATCGACAAGTCCCATCTCGACCCAACGCACAGTTGGTGTTCCTGGGCATATTAAGTTTGACACAGAGATAGACTTGGTATAGCTATTTCTAGCGTGTTGCTTAGCACTAGGCAGCCTAGTCGAACGCCTAATCAGCGTTCCCTCAGTGCCCCTCTGAGAACTAATGCGGATCATCGAAATGATGTTGTTACAACACAGAGCGGGTTTTGATGTGAAGGACCATGTGAAGGAAGCCCTGCCCTGGTGGTCGTCACTGGCCAACCTCGGACAGGGGGCCCCCTTGGACCCACTCGCCGCAGGTAAAATTCGTGGTAACATATGCCTCCCTCCAAGGTTGGGGAGCGCACCTCAATCAAGCCCAAGGATATGGCCCCCGCATTAGTTTTGGGACCACCATATCAAACAACTCGAAGTGAAAGCAGTCCTGCTCCGCACAGGCAACACAGCGGTGGTCTCCTTCAAGAAGGAGGGGGGGACACGTTCCCATCGTTGTCAGTCCCAGCGGAACAAAATTCTCCTTCGGTGCCTGGAATACAATGTGGAGCTAACCGCACACCACCTTCCAGGGTTGAGGAACAGTCTGGCAGACGCCCTTTCAGGGCGGCTCTGTCTCCAGAACACAGAGTGGCTGATACCCCAGTGGGTAGCCTCCAGGCTGTTCCGGCTGTGGGACTGTCCAAAGATAAACCGGTTTGCCACACCCTGGAACCCCAAGCTCCCAATGTACATAACACTCCTGCTGACTCCAGGAGCCTGGGCCAGGGTCGCTTTGCTAACCCCGTGTACGCCTTTCCCCCCTTCCCGCTAGTTCGCCGGGCACCAGAGAAAACTTCGACAGGTGCACACCCGCATATTGTCATTGGTCGCACCTAATTGGCCAACCAAGGTCTAGTTTCCCCTTCTGTTGGAAATGCTAGTCATGCTTCCAGGCTTACCAGACCCGCAAGCCCAGTGGGTATCACTTACGCACATAGAGGCTCTCAGTAGACTCGCACAGACGAAAGGTCTATGTAAGCTGGCTGCCAACGTCAAATTTTATATATTTGTTTTACATCATGTTATAGATATATACCGTAGTTGTATTCAAATGGCCGATTTTGTTTTAATTAATGCTGTTCCACAGCAGTATCTCTCAATATGGGCAAGTACTCGTTTGACGATCTGATACAAGATGACTGAATGTCATTCATTTCAAAATCACTGTAATCAAGCATCATCATATCTCTGACATGTTTATGTTTGAACTATATTACTATGAACAAAATTATATATCTTAAGTTTGATAACTAACAGGGACTGTGCAATGCATGGCTTGTTTTTCAGGTTAGAAAAGAAAAGTATTGTTTTTCAATATTTCCTTCATTAACACTGTCTGCTATAGAATCAGTTGTAATAATTACTGTCTTCTATAGTATTGATATATTAAGGACGTCTGTATACTATAGAATCTGTTGTAAGCATTATTAGTCCCTGTTCGGACGAAGTCCGAAAACAGGGACTTATAATTCAGTCTCCGTGCGTCTGTGTGTCTGTCCGGAGTCATATCTCAGAATCCCTTGGACCGATTCCGTTCATTCTTTGCATGTGTTAGTACTTTATGTGGGACATATGCAGGCATCTTGTTGTTTTTTTTATGCGGTATCTTGGACGTGCTCTGTCAGTTTTCATTCAATGTTAGGATGCATGTCCATGTCCATGACAATTGGTTTCAAAATCTGGTCAAGGATGGCCGATTGACAGCCATCTGACTTTTTGGCCCTACTACTATATTTCCACAATTTATGTACCATTTTCATTCGTATTTGGCACATACATCATACATATCAGTGTGTTTCATAATCAGATCAAAGATGGCCGAATAACGGCTGTTTTTATTTTTGGCCATATTACTACTACACGGAACACGTGTTTTGATGTAAATAAACAATCTGTTGTATACGCCACTTGGAACTCAAGTTTCAAGGACACACTCGTGACAACCCCTTTAATATGACGAGCACAAATAGAACTTTCAAAAATTTAACGGGGACTGTGTCATTTTCAATGACTTGTTGTCTTCTATAGTTTCTACAGATCTATGTACTATAGAGTATGTTTATAATTATTATGTTTGTTGTTTGATTTTCAGGCTCTAGAGGAAGTGAGGTCTGGAAGTGTGCAAGTACAAGAAGGTAAAATTGTTGAGGAATTAGAAAAAGACATTTCATCAGTTACATCTGTAATACAAAGTGATTTAAAACTAGAGAGGACAGATGAAAAGATACCTACTGAGGTAGACATAGAAAAGACAAATGAAAAACTATCAAATGATGAATTAGAAAAAGACATTTCATCAATTACCTCTGTAAGACAAAGCGATGTAAAACTAGAGAGAACAGATGATAAAATACCTACTGAGGTAGACATAGAAAAGACAAATGAAAAACTATCAAATGATGAATTAGAAAAAGACATTTCATCAATTACCTCTGTAAGACAAAGCGATGTAAAACTAGAGAGAACAGATGATAAAATACCTACTGAGGTAGACATAGAAAAGACAAATGAAAAACTATCAAATGATGAATTAGAAAAAGACATTTCATCAATTACCTCTGTAAGACAAAGCGATGTAAAACTAGAGAGAACAGATGATAAAATATCTACTGAGGTAGACATAGAAAAGACAAATGAAAAACTATCAAATGATGAATTAGAAAAAGACATTTCATCAATTACCTCTGTAAGACAAAGCGATGTAAAACTAGAGAGAACAGATGATAAAATAACAATTTTTGGAGTTTTAGAAAGAACAGAGGAAAAGCTACCATGTTCAGCTCAGAAGAATGTCGATGAGCAACCTGACATTAGAGGACAGAGACAAACATCAAATGAAAGTTCAGTTATAGAACTAGCTGAGAAGGTTCAAGTGGTACAAAGATCTTCAAGAAGACAACAAAACCAACAGCAAGAGACTGAGACACTTGGTAGAGAACCAGTAATATCATGTTCAAGGGGGTGGAGGGCAAGAGGCCGCAAAAGAAAATAATTCTCTATGATGTGCCTCCAGTGTTGAAGGTTAAGCAAGTTTATTTTATTTGCAAAAGAAGTCTGTTAACTATTAAATTGGGTTATGTTCATTTGACATGAGACTCTTGTTGTACATGCCTTGACTGATTTCAATTAGACTTGGTACAAAAACAATATGCACTTAAATTGTATCTGTGTGGTTGCTGTTTTGAATGTAAATCCTACTTGAACGTGCAGCAATTGGTTTCCTTAGATGACTATGTACGTACTCTTAATATAATAAATATCAATCTCTAGTTTGATTTCTGTTACTTTGTTATTGTGATGTATACACCAGTAATCTCATGTCTTCATATTGTCAACATTTTAGTACCTTCTCTGTATTATTGAAGATGAAGGAAGATGTCTGTTGTTGTTGTCGTAGTAACTGACTTGATCATCTTCCAATTTTGGTCACTTATTAATAACCATGAAATGTCAACCAAGTTCAATTTTGTGTAACTAGCAAGTGCAATTTTCAAAGGAGGGTAAAATGTTTTAGACATCAAAATGAGTTGACACAATGAATACATTTATACATATAGTAATATGCTAGTATAAAACAAAATACTGTCAAGCATATGTTTTGAAAATGTTATGAAGGGCAATGTAAATAATGCATTACATAATGTTAATTTAGGAACATGTTGGTATTTTTCCTAGCCAAATTTTGCTTAGACATGTTGCTGTAATTTTTTATATTCTATTTTTGATCTTTTTAGCTCAGCTGTCAACTTTGTCGAGCGGAGCTTATCATATGAGTGATTGTCCGTCGGCGTCCATCGTCCATGTCAATGTTTTACTTTTTCGACTTCTTCTTGAAAACTACAAGCCTGAATGCTTTGATACTTGGTGTGTATGTACCTGGGGTAGATCTCTCTTAGATTTGTTCATTTCATAATGATATCTTCAATTCTCAATTTGTAATTTTTGGTAAAAAGTGATATTTTCGACTTCTTGTTAAAAACCAAAAGTCCAATCACTTTGATATTACATATATATACTACATTTGGACCTCTCTCAGATTTGTTCATTTCGTGATGATATCTTCAATTATCTAATTTTGATGAATATTTATGTCATTTTTGGTAAAAAGCGATATTTTTGAATTCTTGTTGAAAACAGCAACTCCGATTGCTATACATACTACACATATTGTTCATTTTCTAATGATATCTTCAGTTCTTTAATTGAAATGTGCCTTGCTAACAGCGGAGCTATCTCAGCCGAGAGGCTGCTTGTTTACAATTCATGTTATATTATTCTATGAGTGACACTGAAATTATTATGATGACTTTATTGTTCTTGTCTATTTTATAGCAGAATTGTTCTTACCTGGTATTTTCCATGCAAAATGTTTAGATATAAAATTTCATTGTTTCAAGTCTTTTTGATTTTGCTATGCAAAAACAAGTCATACTATGCATTGTGAGTTTGTATCCATTTGTTATTTAATGTAGTCTTAGGATTAATAATGGCAAGCTTGTAAAAGTTACTCTGTTTTTGTTTGTTATTATGGAGATAGCTCATTGGAGGTGGCTTTCAGAGTTAGATTATATAACATTGTTGATGGTACAGACCCACCCTTATGACTCAAGTATTGCATTATATTAAATGTGGTGGCAGATATAAGACCTCTCTGGTTAAAATTAGCATATTTGGTAGAAGATAATAATCAAGTGTATCTTTCCCAAATATGCTAATTTTACCAAGATAGGTCTTATATTTTTTTTACTAAATACCATATGCTACAAAATTACTGTTTATATTGCATTGGTATTTGTAAATTTCATTCCCAATGTTCCCAGTTATGTTATTAATAATTTTGTATTAGTACTTGTACCAGGTTTCCCAGTTTTGATCAGTTGATCATTCACTATGAAAAGTGCTCACAGTCATGTGATCTTGATTCAGTTTCTTGGGGGTCACAGGTTTTCTAGTGCCAGATATATAAAGACCTTGCTTCAGCCAATCAGATTGCTCAGATTCAGACTAATCATGTTATAGTGTTTATAGCTCAGCTGACTGCCAGCTTATGGTATTACTTTTGAGATGTGAATTATTTTTATTTCTTATACATACCTCAATATATGTCATTGTTGTATAATAAAGTTTTAAATAATAGTTGTACTGTTGTATTAAAAAAATAGCTTTTGTGATTGGTCAATCAATTGTTTGGCTGTTAGCTGAATTGAATTCAAATCATGGCCAATTTTGCTTACTACAAGCTGTTGACTTTGTCGAGCGAAGCTTATCATACGAGTGATTGTCCGTCGTCGTTCGTCTCAATGTTTTACTTGAAAACTACAAGTCTGAATGCTTTGATACTTGGGTAGACCTCTCTTAGATTTGTTCATTTCATGATGATATCTTCAATTCTCTAATTTTGGTGAATATTTTTGTCATTTTTGGTAAAAAGTGATATTTTTGACTTCTTGTTAAAAACCGCAACATATTGTTCATTTTCTAATGATATCTTCAGTTCTTTAATTGAAATGTGCATTGCTAACAGCGGAGCTATCTCAGCCGACAAGCTGCTTGTTACAACTTTGTATTGCACGTAAAAATTGTATTAGGAGAGTTTAATTGCAGAATAGGAAATCTAATTGATACTGTTGATGACAGTAATAAAAACATCTCCCAATTTCATCAAATTACATAAATGACAATTTAAAAATCAGAAACAATACTGACTTGATTTCCAATTCATGTATTAACAAATTCTGTCGACATTTGATTGATCTTTACGTAATGAGTAATATGATTATTCTATACAGACTAAATAGGACACTCAACTGGTTCATTTACTTGATACGTGAGTTCAAAAGCAAAATTAACTGAAAATACCCAAATGACTTGTTTATACTCGATAGATTATCAGATACTGCTGATCAGAAATCAAATCAAATCTAAAATTACCGGAGTATGGTGTGACCAGTGAAATCACTAAAAACATGTATAGCGACATATAAAATCAAAACCAATGGGGAGCTTACAACATCATTTTTATCTAACTCCAGGGTGAAGCAAAGATGTAATCTAAACGCAACACTATTCAATATTTGTATTAATTTTCCAGGTATCAAAGTGCATGTTAGTTGTCTTCGCCTATGCTGACGATGTTGTGATGCTTTCTGAAACAAAAGAAGGCTTACAGATGTGTCTTGATAAACTATCAGTATACACCAATAACTGGAAATTGACTGTAAACACAGAAAAAATAAAAAATTGCAATCACTGTATCAAAATCAAAATTGGCAGACAAAATCAAGGTACAATTTCCGGTAATACTGGTAAAGTTAATTTATTATTATTATAAATCTGTCGCCGTAACGCCGCAAGTTACAGCGTGCCATAATTTTGCGGTATTTTACGGGGTATTTTCATTCTACCATATACGGAAATGCGAATTCCAAATACGGAATGATTACGTGCGTAAGCTTTCTCCACACAAAGAAGTTCGCTGATTCTGTTCTAAATTTTTTGGATTTCGGCATTCCCATGATGTACCATTGGAAGGAAAAGATGTATGATAATAAGGTTATTGCGAGGATACCTCAAAGTATACACTCAGACAGTATGCCGTCACATCGACCTCCGCTGTGCCTTGGTCGATACTTGCGCTGTACTGTCTTTGTGCATACTTCGAGGTATCCTCGTAATAACCTCATGCATTATATGCAGGTGACCTGTTGTTGACTTCAAAAACAAATATTGAAATATTGGTCAGCAGGAATCCTTAGATAAATTATATGAACATAAAGATAGAAAAATGTCATTACAAGAATCAGACCATTGGTTGTAAGTACATATGGATAGTATTTTGGACAAATGGTAAATTCACAGAATCATTGCCCAATGAGACAGGCTGCAAAATATACATGTAAATGGGACACAGCAAAAGAAAAAAAAAATTATCTAAAATTCATGAAACAAATACTTATCGTAAATATATATACAAAAAAGACGCTGCATTAAGAGCTGAATTGGGTGAATTTCCTCGTATAATAATTTTATAATCATTATAAAAATACCATAAGATCTAGCACTAAATAAGAATACAAAACAAGCATTTCTGAAACAGTCTCTGTCCAAATTACAATCTGGGAATCAGCTTTAGAAAATAGAAGTCAGTGTAGTCAATGCACACTTAATGAACTACATTTTTTCTGGAATGTCCCGAATATCTATCACTTCGAAAATATTTGTCAAAGATTTCCCATTGAAATACAAACCAATTTCCAAAAATTCATTCAATATTATGAAATATATTAGAAAATCTGTAGGAGAATTTATACACAATGCCTTGTTAGTTAGAAATGAAAAAATTCTATGTAATCTTATCTAGAAATGATTTTTTAATTTGAATTCATTGTTTTTTTTATTGCTATATACTGATAGGTAAATGTGTATTTCTAAAGTTCCAATAAAGTTATTGTTATTATTAGTTTACACAGGTAATCTAAGCTCTGTATTTCCGGGGTAACATTATTGATCATATTTTTGGAGATTTGTCTGGTGTATAACACGTCTGTGTAGTGTTTCTACAGTTCAAGAAGTCGAGTGCACTGTTGATTCACTTGGAGTGATTTGGGCATATTTAGTCACGGTGTAATACGAGGCACCGCTTAGTCTATGATAATGAAACATTGTTGCAATATTTTGTTTTAGCTTGTTTAATTGATAAGCAGTACTGTCTTGTAAAGTCACATTGTTGGCAAAGCAGCGTTCTAAATTGAACATTGCCCAGCAGATTATCTCGCGATGACAGTAAATAATCTGCTGATGAAATTCTAACTATGACTAATATCCCAAGTTATAATTTGGTTATCGATTATTGTATCGCATATGATGAATTAATGATTAATTGAATTAATGTTATTATCCCCCACCCGGACAAAGTTCGAGAGGGGGCTTGTAGTTTCGCCTTTGTCAGTCCGTCCGGTGTGATTTCCTGGAGTTGGCTGGACTGATTTAGTACAAAGACATAGTGGTCAACTATACATGTGCAGGTCAGTTTATTTTCTGATTCGATAAAATATGGCTGACTGGTGGCCATTTTAATGCCAATTTTCAGTGAAATTCGGTCAGTGAAATTTCTCTGAAATGGCTTGACCGATTTTGTTGAGACTTGTTACAAAAAAAAGGGACCACCCACCACGTTGTTTTACTTTTTTGAAATGATCAAATATGGCAGACTGGCAGCCATTTTCATTGTTAATAATGGCTTTTATCTGTCCATTGATATTTCTCAGAGATGCCTTGACTGATTTCAATGATACTAGGTACAAAGACACAGGAGGTATACATATTCACATGGATTTATTTCCTGATGTGATCAAATATGGCTGCCTGGCAGCCATTTTGAATGTCAAAATCCTGTAAAATAGTTTTTTGGGTGTGTCCATAATCATTTCTCATATTTAATTATTAATTTGAATTCTTGTTAACATCTTGTGAACTAATAGTCCTAATCAGACCAAACTTGGTAGAGACTTAATTTGTCAATATGCAATATTGAGTTTCAATTTTATTAACGAGCTAATTTGAATACTTAATTAATTTTGAATTTGTTTTGATATCTTGTGAACTAATAGTTCATTTATTTGCTATTTAATATTGACTCCATTGAATTTCCATATTCAATTGATTGTGAATTTTTGTTGAAATTGATACAAATTTTACCAAATTTAATAGAGATGTCCTAGCTGTTAACTTTGTGTACATACTTTTAATTTTCAACTTAATCTTCCTATCCGATTTTATACATATACATTCAAACTTTATAATTCATAGCCAACTATAATCACATGTGACAAGTGGGGGCTGTGTCATCTTGTTTGAAGTGGTCCGATTGTGAGCGTAATTTAAGTACAGTGTTTTCAAATAGTTACAGCTGTATATTTACAGCACGAGCACAAATCAAGAAAGCAATATCGACACACAGAGTGTTGGCTATTGGGCCCTATGCATATGAATGAAAACAAATGTACGCTACTTAAATATGTGTTGTCATGATAATGAATATGGGCCAAAATTGGGAAACTAAATTGTATTAAGCGTTGGGTTTTCTGACATTTAGTATTTAACCAAGACAATTAAATAATAATAATATAATAATAATATTTATTGCATCTTTAGAAATACAGTATTTCTATCAGTGCAGTAGCAATAAAAGTATAATAATAATGAAATAATAAAGAAAGAGAAAATATTATAATGTTAAGTATAAAAGTAAAATGTAATGTGTTAAATTTTTTACTAATACTAATAAGTTTAATAATAATAAAACTAAGACTAATAATAATAAAATTCAAAGCTATCAACTATTCTTTCTTGAAAGGCTTTGTAAATAAACTGTGAAACCTTTTTTATAACTTCACATTCATCTGCACTGAGCAATCGAATGAATGTATTGTGTGCATCATGTGATAGAAAATTAAATTCAGATATAAGTTGTTGGCGCAAGTTTCCATATTTTGGACAGATCATGAGAAAGTGCAATTCATCCTCAATCACATTCATGTTGCACTGTGTGTGTACGTGCGTCTGTGCGTGTGTCCGAACCTGTATCTTCGTTATGCCTGGACCAATCACAATCAAACTTCACACATACATCATACATGATATTATACATATGCACGTCAATTTGTTTCACGATCTGATTCAAGATGGCCGTCAGTCGGCCATTTTTGTGCTAAAAATCATCAAAATTAAGCATTTCTCGGCTGTTTATGTATGGATTTTGTTCAAACTTGGTATATACACTAGACATTATGGGACCTTGATGCAAATAATTTTGTTTTTCAGATAAGATTCAAAATGGCCGACTGACGGCCATTTTGTAATAATGAATGTGGTTCTTGTGCCATATCTCTGACTTGCTTTCACTGATTATGTTCAAATTTTAAATATTCATTATACATCATGTCATAGATAGACAGATATACTGGTTTGACGATCCTATTCAAAATGGCCAAATGGTGGCCTTTTTTGTGCTAAACAATCATCAAATATCAAGCATTTCTGGCATTTATGGATGGATTTCGTTCAAACTTGGTACATACATTAGACATTACGGGTTCCTGATGCTCGTCATTTTATTTTTCAGATTGGATTTAAAATGGCTGACTGGCGGCCATTTTGTTTTAATGATTGGGCTTCTAGAGCCATATCTCTTAAATGCTTTGACTTATTATATTTAAATTTTATATATTCGTTATACATCATGTTATATATATACATGTATTCAAAATGGCTGATTTTGAAAGCTGTCTCAGAGCAATATCTCTCAATATGGACATGTACTTGTTTGACAATCAGATACAACTGTCAATCATTTTAATGTTAAAAAATCATATTCCTGTCATGGTTATATTCCAGCTATATATCTTAAATTTGATAACTAACGGGGACTGTGCCATGCATGGCTTGTGTTTTCTTTGCTTCTATAAAATTTCCAGATGATGAGATTATTATCCCAAGATAAGTATAACTAGTCACACAGCTAATAATCATATTTTTGTAATAGAAGTATTCAGATGTTTTTAATGATTTATTCCTAAAAATTAAGATTTTTGTTTTAGATAAATTTATTTCTAGGTTCCATTCAGAACAATACGTCTCCAAAATATTTATTAAATTTTGCAAACCGGGTGCTGTTTGAGACATAAGAACTAAATCATCTGCATATAATAATGATACAGTTTTATCATTCAGTATGGCTGGATTGAGTTGTTCATGACTGGAATTGAATGATGTACTTAAATCATTTATGAAAAGATTGAAAAGCGTTGGACTCATCACACAGCCCTGTTTTACTCCTTTTTTAATTTCGAACATACGAGTCATTTTGTGCCCTAATTTTATGGTTGCGTATGTCTGGAGATACATGTTTTTTATAACTAAATATAGTTTACCATTAATACCAGCCTTTAAAAGTTTATAAAATAGTCCATTTCTCCATACATTATCAAAAGCTTTTTGAAAATCTACAAAGCAACAATAGAATTTTTTATTCTTTTTAAGATATATTTCAATTATTGTTTTAAGTACAAATACTTTGTCTGTTGTGCGATGATTTTTTCTGAATCCTGCTTGATTATTGTTGATAATTTTGTTGTCCTCTAAGTATTGTGTAAGCCTTGAGTTTATGATGGAGCATAACGCTTTGCCGATACTGCTGGAGACAGAAATTCCCCTGTAATTATTTGGATCATGACTGTCACCTTTCTTATATAGGTGTGTTATGATGCTTGTATTCCACATGTCTGGAAATATACCTGCATCTAGTATTAAATTGAATAATTTTGTTAGTGATTTAGTTAAATAATTTGAGCCATGCTTCAATAATTCAGGACATATACCATCATAACCAGCAGATTTTTTTGGTTTAAGACGGTTTATTGAATGAAAATGTTATTTTTAAAACCGTCCTTCATGACGCTAGTATGTGAAACAATCTCGTGGGTGCAATAGTGTGTGTGATTTGTTAGTTGCCTGATTAAAACTGTTTAAAAGGCTAATTGTTTGTAAGAGAATAGTCAGAGGCAGTGTCGATAAGGTCAACAGAATAAAGGGGTATTTTCACACAATAATTTAAATTCAGGAGAAATGTGGACTGATACATGAGAAAGCATATGTACATTGTCCCCCTCTGTCTGTCACCAGGAACTAACCCTCAATGAAGCTCATGGAATCGAATCGCCAGCAGAATAAAAACTGAAAATTGACTCAAACTTTGTCTGTTGGCTCCAAAATTGGGTTTCTTTTCCAGAAATATTGAAGAATATTGAAAAAAGTGCAGCAAAATTCTGGTGGTGAAATGAAATTCTAAGATACTGAAAAATTCAATTACATGTGTATATGTATATCATGCTTATACTGGTCGCATTTATTATATTACTCATATTGCTTCCCATTTTAAACACTAACTAAATTTTGCCGACAATACAATTATTAGGAGGCGATTTAATGATTTTCATCTTTGGGTATTATTAGGTTGTAATCTGAAAATAAATTTTGGTGGATGGACTTTTGAGGTTTTTGATTCGATACCTTTACTGTGGGCACCGAAATAAACTGATCTTGAAAACTGCCTGTCAATTTCCCTTGGAATATTCCAATCAGATTTTGAGCAAAGAAGTTGTGTGAAGTGGTAATAAAATACTGTTACATGTGTATTTGCATCATAGAGTTCTACGTTTGAACAATTTGAATTGTATTGAAACTAGCGTGAAATTTAATTTCAAATTCAAACACCCACATGAAATATAGTTATTTTTTTGATACATAATTTCTAACGATTGAATGCAAAGTCATAACAAACACTGCTGAGAATCTTCCAAGAAATGTTGCAATTTTTATGAGAAATTGATAGAGAGGCTTTCATGATCAGTTTATTTTGACACCCACTGTGAAGCGTGGCAGTCATTGGATCATGCAAATTGGTGAATTTTATTTATGAAATGTTAAAGAAGCGTGGTGGGATGTCTGCTGTATTTTAAATCGATTTTAAATTATTATCACAGCGTTTTAATCTTTGTATGCTGTGGGATATTACATGTTATGATACAACATAGTCACACATTTCTATTAATTCTATACACATGCCTGTACACCGTGTTGCTTGTTGCATAGTAACTGTTAGCACCTGCAATGTATACATGCTTATTTGTTAATATTAAGAGAGGTTGGTAGACAAAATTTGGTGGTCATTTGAGCGCTGGAATTTCTCATTGTTTTAAAAAATTTATATTTTCCTGAAAAATACATTTACGGTATACTTTACTTAATATACTTCATGTGATCCATCTTTTGAATGCTGGCATTTTCTCACCATAATTATTGTACAACATTTTGCACTTTTTATGCAATTTTCAGTAATTTTTTTGTTTTATATCAAATAAAAATAATTTCCCATTGGTGACAACAATTTAATTTGGTGCTTAATATGTGAAGATGAAAATATTTTTTTCATAATTTAAAAACTATAGTAGTATACTTCCATAATCTACATTCATCAAATTTGATTTGAAATTGTTTTGTCCCACCTGTTTCCAATGACCTCCAACCTTGATTGCATCAACAAAGCACAATTTAAGAATATTCTGTTCTATCCTGTATCAAATTTGTTTGTCTTTGCTCACTGAACTAAGCATGTAGCAGTTACAATGTTTAGGTACTTCAGTGCTGACACACACCAATTATTAATTCCTACAAAATACATGTAGTATGCTTATATACATGTGTCACAAACTAATCTTGATTACCTAACAATACCAAAAAAAGCATCAATTTAAAATGGTCATTTAATTTTAGTCATCTGAAATATTTTCAATAGAACGTATAGTGTCCAGGGATTGGTTGGCCACAGAGAGGTCAAAATACGCATTGTATTTGGCTCTTCCGTTTCACCCCTCCGGAATGTTCTACTTTCACTGTCTAATCACAGGTTTTTCAAAAACGTCGAAAAAACACAAGAATTAGTAGAAATGTTATTTTTTTCTCGACGAAAAACTGCAAACTCAGCAAATTTGGTTGCACAACTTCCCTCTATCATATACACACTCAGCAACACCGATGCCAGCTGACTGTGCGCGTCACGTCTTGCCTTCTGTACATTTACTACGAATATTATTTCTTAAATCTTTCAAAGCAGAATGTATCTCTGATCCAACACTTTTGTCTACCGCCCTTGCTCTGCTATGATCATTCCGTGAAGGAAAACATTTTGTGATTGACAGTTTTAGATTCAAATTAAACCAACGTAAATCATTATGTGTGAGAGCTGAGACTAGCATGCATGAATGACATTTCTTGGATATTCCAATTCTTAATTTTTGAAAAACAAAAAACACTATTTCTTGCAAATAAAATGGCAGTAAAAAATAGTCATTGCACAATTCGTGATTCGCAGATTCGTTGATTTGTTGATTCTTCAATTAGCCTTACCCGGAAAAAACGCAATTAACCTCAGTGCAGCAAATCTGGATAGATCTTCCTGCAGCAATGGGCAAATTTCGCTATTTTTGCTGACAAGTAAAATCTGCTAAATTAAACCTACGTGAACATGTAACGTAACAACAGATTGTTTCCTTGACAGATTCTTGAAATTAAATCATAAAAATAGTACAACTAAAAAGTCTGTACAACATACCTAGAACAGATGAATAAAAACATCGTAGTTTAATGTTCGTCCGCACTTTGAGCCCTTGAAAGTAAGTGATCCAGCCCTTACATACGCCAACGATTGAAATTTGTTTAATTGCTATCAAATTATCGCTCGAAAAAAAAAATTTCATTTGTGAGACGTGCTTTTGACCGAAGATCGTGATCGACCCTACACAAAACTACCGCCATTTTGTCTTCCTTGTCCTCGTTCGGCAAAAACAAAAAACTCGCATATTTACTATTTGTTTAATGAGTACATTTTTGTTAAAAAATATCAAACAAGAATAAACACAGCAGGACTCCAGAAGACGTACCTACACTTTATGCAATTTTTTTTAAATTATGCTAATTTATTCATGACGTAGCAGTTTCTGTGCTCATGAATATTCATTAATTTGTGGGTCAATACATTTTAAAAGGGGCGATATATTATTTTTGGGGGAAGAGTTAGAAAAGGGGATCAGTAATCATTAGGGGGTCAATACAAAAGAAGGGACCCATTTGGAGAGCAGCCATGCTCCTCGTGTCTGTTGTTGCACGTCACCTACAGCTGTCAACTGTGTTCGTTCTTCGTCGACTTCGACTAGCTTCCATGTGAGGTAGTATTCTTGTGTTCTGTTTTTCAGACTTGAGTTTTTGAATTCGCTGTTTATGTTTTTAACGTCTTTCATGTCTTTTGTAGGAGTGTCCAATCCGTGATTCGAACTTGCGATCTTTGAGTTCCCAGCGCACTGTCTTGTCCACTGTACCACGAGTGTCTTCACACAAGAGATAGGATTTAAGTCCTATTCATAGGAGCACTGTCTTCACTAGCATTCAAAAATCTAACTAAACATACTGGATTCGAACCAGCGATCGCTCACATTTCTGACATAGTACAAATCAACTGAGCTATGTGGGTAGTCATGCAAATTGAATAATTTGTTGTCATATTTAGCTTTATTGCCAAATAGTGTTTGCGAGAAAAAGATGGACAGGCAAGGGAATTGAACCCGGGTCCTCCTGATCACTATGTAGAGAACTGACTCACAAGACCACAATGGATTGACTGGATGTGTTTGCATTTGATAAGACTATATAGTGTGTATATATATAGAAATACAACATATTTCTATTATTGAGTTACAATTGTCCAAAAAATTGGCAATTTTGTGTTTTTACTTGTGTAAACTATATACATGGCATAACCCGTTAGTGTACATTTTGCCAATTGGGTGTTTGCCATTTGCGTTGCCCATACCTGACCCGACCCTAACCCTAATGCCAAGACACGTTCCTGTTTATATTTGCTCAATAATGATACCCTGTTGTGCACTGTCTGCGGGTAAGTTGCATTGATGTCAACTGATTAAACAAGTCGCGTTTAAGTAATTTCCACTATTAATAAGTGGTTAAATTGTGACAATAAATGTGTGGACAAATATTTGAGACTAATTTTGGTGTAGACAACTCGTTTAATTATTTTACACCATTACAAGTTGTTGAGAGAATAAATTTCTCAACAAATATTTAATACTTAGTTTGGTGTAAACAACTCACGTTTGATTAATTCCCACAATTACAGGCTGTTAAATTAAAAGAATAAATGTGTGGACAAATATTTAATACTTATTTTGGTGTAGACAGCTCTTGTTTGATTAATTCCCACAATTACAAGTTGTTAAATTGAGAGAATAAGTGTGCGAACAAATATTTTAGACTTATTTTGGTGTAGACAGCTCTTGTTTAATTATTTTACACCATTACAAGTTGTTAAATTGAGAGAATAAATGTGCGGACAAATATTTTAGACTTATTTTGGTGTAGACAGCTCTCGTTTAATTATTTTACACCATTACAAGTTGTTAAATTGAGAGAATAAATGTGCGGACAAATATTTTAGACTTATTTTGGTGTAGACAGCTCTCGTTTAATTATTTTACACCATTACAAGTTGTTAAATTGAGAGAATAAATGTGCGGACAAATATTTGAGACTTATTTTGGTGTAGACAGCTCTCGTTTAATTATTTTACACCATTACAAGTTAAATTGAGAGAATAAATGTGCGGACAAATATTTAGACTTATTTTGGTGTAGACAGCTCTCGTTTAATTATTTTACACCATTACAAGTTGTTAAATTGAGAGAATATATGTATGGACAAATATTGACCATTATATTTGTGAGTAAATACCTGTTGTTTAATTAATTTCCACCTCTACAAGGTTGTTAAATTGAGAGAATAAATGTGTGGATAAATATTTGATACTTATTTAGGTGTAAGAACTCGTATTTGACCAACTTCCACCATTGCAAGTTGTTAAAATAATGAAATAAATATACTGGTATCATTGGATATTTGATTTAATTGTGAAACTTTCTAACAAAATGTTAACAGCTGGCTTCGAACCCTCAATCAACAATTCCGCAGACACAGTATAAATTCCACAACACCACAGAAGATATATTGTTGCCTGAATTGTTTTCGTAATATAGGGAACGTCATCGACACTTTAACAAAACTTACCTTGACTTGGGTCTTGTTTATCTCTTGTGACTGGAAACTGTTGAACAAATTGCTCGTCGTCCAGTTTATTAATTAAGACGTAAGTTATTTTATTATTTATTCATTCAGTTTTGTATGGTGGAGTTTTGTGAGGTTTATTATTTTTTCGCGACGTTCTTTACTTACTTGTTTACGGTTTGAGAGATTTCAGTTTATTTGATTTACATTTTTACGGTAGCTCTGAGCGGGACTCGAACCCACTGTCTTTTCAAGCTAATTTTGTTTTTATTTTATGGCACGCTTGTGTACCACGCCACGACGTTGGTCGTTAAGTGGTGTTCATTTTTCTAACTACTCCAGGGTTCCGATGAGTTAAACGGAAAAGCCAAAACGATTGCTCGTTTCTGATTGCTTCGGTTCTGGTGAGTGTGTATCTCGTGTGATTCGAACCCATGTCGTTTGTATTGAGCGTTTTTTTATTTCCCATGTTGGCTAGGCCGTAATATGCATCCACTTCCCCGTTTTATTGTGATTTTGAGAGTGTTTAATGATGTCTTCCTCGCCCGTCACGCCATGACCCAGTTTCAACCACACCGTCACACGGCCATTTTGCAACAAGTGCGTGACCCTCGGCGTGACCCGACTGACTATATGATCGTTCTGTTCAACTGTTAAGCTAGGATTTATTACCGTTATTATCATTATATTGTCACATGATTTGTTTTACCTTATGTGTAATGTCTTAAGTATCTTTATTGTAATTTGTATATACCAATTCGTATATACCGAGGAAACGACCCCGATTGAAGGTCATGTATTTTGTGACGTCACCAATTCGTGTGTAGGTACGGCTTCTAGATCCGTGCCATAAACACTAAGTAAAATAGGAATCAACTGCTTTGTTTTATTTGAGTAAGATGGAAACCATGCGAAAACAAATGTGAAACATTACTGTCTGCTCGAGGAGGAGACACTGGGAGTCGTGTGCAAAGAGATTGTTTACAAATTAGATCACATTGGAAGTGCTTCCAGTCACGTTGTGTAGCTCCAATGCGTAAAGTAGAAAATTTATATCTTGAATAAAACTGACAAACTTCCTTGCTGTTGCCGTCGGGTGTCTGCCTTGTACATGGATTTTCTCTGCTCATGGCGTCGCAATAGCGGTGAAGGTCAGTACTGGGTTGAACCGACAGCCATGGCCACTATACTTTGAATGATCATAAATAATTTTTGAACTGTGATTATTATATAAATTTCTTGCAAAGTCTGGAACGATACTGAAAAAAAATCTTGATTTCCTTCTATATTCATGCTTGAAAGTAGGCCGAAGTATCCGCAGACCCGCAGGTGAATACGAGTTTTCAGATAATAAGTTAGGATCGATCAGTTCACATGGATTGTTCTGTTCTGATTCATCATTGCAAAACAATGGCCTGGAAACGGCCCAGCTTGAGGGAAACAGTATCGTGGAAAGAAAGAACAGTATCGGACCCGATACCCTCAAAAGACCTGATGAGAACACTGCAGAATCGCTGGCGAAACGAAAGTTACGCGGCCTGAGGGGAACACTGTACATGTAACCAGCACATTAACGAATCAAGGTTGGCAGAAAGTTGTACGGCATCTGTCTTTGATTATGTCTATTGATGAATATGACGCACAAAGTGCTTTTTCGTCAAACTGAAAAAATGTCCACGTCACTCTTGTAACTGCGCATGCGTACTCCCCATACTCGCATACATTTGATTTTTAGTCGCTAATTTGCTCAAATAACATCCATCATGATATAATAAATCATTATATACTAAAACTCGCAAATTTGCAGACCTTCCAATTGAAATATTACCAGTTTTTTTTTGCAACAGAATAAGTTATTGCAATATGCAAATTAGGCTACTGACCCTAGTCAAATATTTGTTAAGAAACTTTAAAGACTCTAAGTTATAAATTAATTAATGCAATAATTGACTAATTAATATGCATGAAATTGCACCAAAATCTAATCAGCACATCTACTCATCATATATTAGTTGTGTGCCAAATTTCATTTGAATTGAAATTGTAGATCTTGAGTTATCAGTGGAACAAATTTTAGTCACAGAGTCACAGAGTCACGGACACCGGTACCACATAAGCTCCATTTCACGGGAGCTAATAATATTCAGCTATTTTTTCATGACCCAAAATTTTGTTCAAAATCTTTCAATATTTGGAAAAGTCTCCTACAGTAGGGAAGGTCATTCAAGAAACATGTGAGGTCATCTGCAAAAGAAGCGCTTTTAATGGTTCCACAACCCGGTACTGGGATTCCCTTAATTTCTTGATCTGACCGTGTTGAGCATAAACATATTTCTATAGTAAGAATGAACAACATTGGGGATATTGGATCTCCCTGTCTGACCCCTCGTCCTAGAGCGAAATATCCAGTACTAGTACCCCTATTCATAACACAGCTAACAATGTTTGAGTAAAGAGTTTTTGTCCACCTAATAAAGCTGGGTCCGAAATTAAATGTTTCAAGAATTTTGAACAAAAAGGACCATTCTACTGTGTCAAAAGCCTTTTCCAGGTCTATTGTTAACAATATCCCTGGCTTAGTTTCCTCATCCATATAGTCAAAGATGTTTTCTACAAGACTGACCACATCTCCTATTTGTCTATTTTTGACAAAGGCCGATTGAGTATTATGAATTATATCTGGGAGAGTTTTTTCTAGCCTTTTGGCCAAACACTTTGTTCCAATTTTATAATCAGTGTTGAGGAGCGAGGATGGGGTGCCAAATTTTAAGAAACCTACTATCCCTATCTTTTTGTTCCAACAATGTGAAGACTGCCTGTCGCTGAGATGGGGATAATTGACCCTCTTTATAGGCGGTGTTTAGGGAGTTAACTACATATTTCGACACCAATGGCCAGAATTTGCTATAAAACTCTGCTGGCAAACCATCATTTCCTGGTGTTTTATTCACAGGCAGGGTTTTAATAATACATTTTGCTTCCTCCAAGGTGATAAGTCCTCACATATTTGAGCCTGGTCCTCAATAATATTTTACTATAATAGGGCGTGTCTACATCGCACGTTAAAATTTGCAAATATCATAGCGCGTAACTAAGTTGTGATAAAGGAAAGAGTGGTATAAACAAAGGGGGGGGGGTAAAAGACCAGGAGGGGTAAAAGAAAAGTTATATAACAATTTATTATTTAATAATTTATTAAAATACATAAGTTTGTAGTCTTCCGTCACAAAGGCTCCCTCGTTCTTCAGTATAGTTTTAGCCCTACGCAACACGGCGATCCTTTCTGTTCTTCTCAGAAACTTAACAATAATATGGGGAGGAGATTTGGATACTCTAGATGCAGGTCGGTTTCCTGTATAGATTCGGTGCGCGTTTTCTATCATTGCGGCAGGGTCTTCGAAACCAAGCTTGTCTTTCAGCAGATTGATGAGTGTTTAAATGCAGTTCTCTCCTGTGCTCGTCTCAATACCACCAAATCATAGGTTGAAAGACCTTGAATATCGTGTTATCCTCAGTGCTTCCTCTTCGCTTTCTTTCAGTTTAGATTCCAGTTCCCCAATTTGTTTTTCGGCTTGCTCCAATTGACCATTAACGACCATGTGGTTATTTTTCAGTGTTTTTCAGTTCGGACACCTCGATTGAAGTTCAAAATCTTCCTATTTTTTTTCCATTATTTCAAACGTTTCGGTTATAGAGCGCTGCTCGTGTCCATTTTCTTCTCCAATCTACAGAGACTAGTTTTCAGAAAGGTCTTGAAATCGTCGTCGTTATGCATACCCTTTTTGTGTTCACTTTCACTCCCGCTAGATTTATGCTCGTTC
This sequence comes from Saccoglossus kowalevskii, assembly GCF_978046115.1. NCBI lineage: Eukaryota > Metazoa > Hemichordata > Enteropneusta > Harrimaniidae > Saccoglossus > Saccoglossus kowalevskii. Next base: position 968,460 of record NC_140652.1, read on the forward strand.
TCATATGGGACCTTCGTATCACGTGCAGCCCGAGTGACGAACCCCTGCAGCGAATTCGGTTGGTTCGATGTCGTTTTAGATATCTTCGATTTTGACGTTTTCGGAGGCATAATTATTCATGCACTTTGTCCAAGTTTACCACAAGCACTTCAGGTTGCCGAGTTCACGTTCAAATTTGCGGAACCTTCGCTATTTTACTGTTAAAATACCCAGAGCCCACGAAGCGAGTCGGTCAGAGATTCATTTACATGTCATAACCATTGACCTACAATTGTTTAATTGTGCATATACTATGGATATTGAATAAAACTTTTTAGTTGTTCCAGAAACTTTTCGCGCCCATGCAATGAAAATACCACATCAATGGGAGGCCTTTTAATGTCATGCCTGGGACATTTCCTGAACACTTATTAACAAAACAATAATAACATTACATTACAAGGTAGTGTGTGGAAGAAAAAACTGTTGCAGATTATCCCAGTGTCTAGCAAGAAGTATACAAATTATATATGCCAGTGACTAACAAGGAGTATACTATATATATATCAATTACAATCATGAAATATTCATTAATTTTATCTTGCACAGTTATAGTTTATAACATTCTGCATGTCTACCATTATTCAATTGGGAACAAGCAGGCAGTTTGTTTAAAGAGTGTAAAAATTAAATACTCCAGTATTTGTAAAGTATTTGTAAATGCACCAAATCACTGAAAAATAATTAAACCATTATACGGCATGCCAAAAGTGCATCTGAATTGCTCTATGAAAATTGAATTATGCCAATCATAATTGTCATTGATAATGGTAGTTCCTCACAGTAATAATGTAAATTATACATGTCAATAAATTACATTTTAAATAATTCTTACATGCACTGTCAAAAATTAACATACATGCCAGAAAAAATTGAAAATGTACCAAATCAATGAAAATTTTCAAACGTTTAAAATAAATCATTTTGTACAGCCAACCACAGTTACTAGAAGAACGGTTAGGAAACTCTTGATTCTTTTGTTAGAATGTGTGTCTCGGTAAACAAAGAAGATTTAGCATACTGCTGACATTGCGGCAATCATAATTTGCAAAAAATTCCATATTCGGATGTCTGTTATGTTGTTTTTTTCTAACAAATTCTCCCAATTTATACAACATTGTCAGGATTTGGTATGAAATAAAAAAATATTCAAATTAAACTGCACTATTAAAACAGAAAATGAAACTAACATAGTTTGCTCATGAAAGACTCACAGATTCTAATTCAATGTACTATTTTGTACATTCTAATTTCAAAATTTGTTCACCATGTCAGCAGACGCAGACTTACGAGCGCTCTACTGATACGATGACAAATGCATCAAAGTGAAGTCAATGGATAATTAGTATATCTAACAATAGAGTTTCCTAACCATTCTTCTAGTAACTGTGAGCTGAACAATTTACAATGACATTACTACTATACTTACACCTTCTTCTTCTTTTTCTTCGGTCGTTGATACGGAAAATTGGGTCAGCCGCTCTTCGAATGATGATGTCGATACTTCCCGGTTCGATGTCCTGTCAATAAAAAATGTGATATGTTTCAAGACTTGCATGGAGGCTTGCACTGCCTTGCCCGAGTATATAGCATAATCTGAATCTTTAAATGATAGTTATAGTTTTATATATAGTTGATTATTATTACAACTGTTTCTAAGCTGTTGTGTTGTATTGTATGTTCCAAATAAAGCAAACTATCATTATAGTTGTATATTGTTTATATAGGTTTTTTAAAGAGTTTTTGCAAGAGCAATAGAAATAGAAACCTACTTTATTAGGTGGTACAGATGCCCTGTGAGGTTAGCCACCCATTGTGATACTTTTACAGTGTTCATTGTTGTTCATTTTTTCAATCATTCTATGGTTTAATTTATTTTAATTATTTTGACTATAGATTAACAAAAAACATGTCCAAAGATTATGTAATCCATTTTAAAATCAGGTAAATGAGTGAGGCTATTTCACATGATAATCATACCAGTTATACATGTACTACTATTATGCAAGTTTTAATTATGTATTATTGAATAGTCATATAATATCTTACCTTTGTCGTCACATCCTATGTTCGGGCAAATTTAACAAAACAATCAAGAATTGAGTTATATGTGCACAGTTTTTATAAATTATTGGGGCCCACCAAATTAATTCAGTTCAAGTGTGATTACAGTGGCGGATCCGGGGGGGGGGGGGGGGGGATGCCCCCCTAAACACATGACGATTCATATCATCTGGATTACGCATAGCTTCTCTGCGATTTTCGCTCCGTAATGTAAAGTGAAGCTCCCCCCTCCCCCAATACATTTTGCTGGATCCGTCACTGTGTGATTTAATACATCACGTTATCATAATAATAATAATAACTTTTATTAGAGAAGAAAATTGTCATTGTGCTTGGAAGTTAGCATGTAAAGTATAAGATGATTTAAGATAGGTAATAACATGTTTAATGAGTTTTATTTCTGATCGATCTGTATTATAGAGTTTATAGGATGTAATGAAATGTATTTTATCTTCAATTATGTTACACATCCTGCAAACTCTGTTGTCAACTGGTATTTTTGGTCTCTTGTAACGTCCTAGCTCTATTTCTAATCTGTGGTTGCTAAGTCTCAGTTTAGACATAAGCTTAATTTCCTCTCTCTTATTCAACAGGTATAAATAAGGTGATGTGCTAATGTCATCTTTTAATAAAGAATATGTTCTCATTTTTGAATCTGGTCTTTTGATACGTTTATTTCTTTGCAATTGCTATACAGTTTACAACAGACAAGTGTGATTATATAAAATCGTACCTGGCTGAATGCGCTGGTTCAAAATCGGCAATGGAGAATCCTGCATAATATGAATAGAAAATAACGATTATTTAATGCTCATGTGAATGGATTAACATGGATCATTAATAATAATTATTAGAAACAAAACTATCCACTTTGTTTGTTTCTTTCTTTCTTCTTTGTTGTTCAACTTTTGAGGTGTCTTTGGATGTCCAGAAACTGTTGTGATGTACAGTATGTTCCAAATAAAGCATTCAAACTATCATTTAGTGAATTATGGTTGTATATTGTTTGTATAAGTTTTTAAAGAGTTTTTTTGCAAGAGCAACAAAACCTACTTTATCTACCTGAGGCTGGGCACAACGAGTTTGGGAGTGACAGAAGAAACCCTAAGATATCGTAAATTCAAATGACAGCATAATTTTGTAAAGCAAGCTAGGTGGACTCCCGGAAGTAGTCTTGAAAGCGTCTAGTGCTGTGTTGTTGCTGTGCATTTCTGAAAAATGAGCCATTTTCGGTGTTCATTGCCGTGATTTGGAGAAATATGTGAGTTTCTACGTCTACATTGAAACCAGGTAAGTCAGTTTTAATGTCTTATGAAAACATCGAATACGTCCCTTCATATTATTGGTAACTAAGTCATCGGTGAGTAAACAGTCACTTGTAACTGAAAGAAAACCAATCTGCCGGCCCCTGTACTACAAGGTGGTACCAGTTTCAGAAATTCGTATTTTTGTTTTTGTAGTGCGATTATTAGTATTATTATGTTGTATTATTAACTATCACCTTGTGGGCTTTTGCGATTACCAAAACTATTAAAACACATAATGACATCCACTGTTTCCTTTAATTTGTTTGAATCTTGAAAATACTGTGAAAATTTTCCAATTTTTCCCTTGAAATGTTTTTTCTGCATACAAAATGCATGGAAAGTTTCTCAAAAGACAAAATTTCACTGAGAAACTACAACTGAATCTGAGAAAATTGAGTGAAAATAAGGGATTGGTCGGCCTGGGGGTGGGCGGGGTCGGCAGATTCCATTTTGCCAGCTGTTAATCTCAGTTGACCCACCCCCTATAAAAAAAAAAATGAGTGACCCCCAAAAACATTATATTTTAAAACTTAAAACATGCTGACCCCCCTAAAAAACAAACAAAGAAACATTAACAGTTTTGGCTCTGACATGATTACAAAATGTATTATACAATACAATACAATACAATAATACTTTATTATCACCGTAAAGAAATTACAATCTTTTTTGGGCTCTGAATAATAAGTTAAATTAATAAACATGAACACAGATTAATTATAGTATCAAAAAACAAAGAAATATGTGCATTGAAAATATCATGGTTTGCCATAATTTTGACATAATTTTTAGTGTTTGCATTTAATAGACCTTAGAAGGGGAGGGGAAGCATGAAGCAAAAAAAATGACTACAGAAAAGGCTGCAGGAAGGAAGGAAATCTATGCTGCTGAAGATAGTAAATAAAAGCAAAGCTGTGGAGTACTCACTCGATATACGCCCTTATAAGATAGGAAAAGAGGATTTGAATCTAGGTGGTTTGAACTCTTAGAAAACTAAGTTGAATTTAAAATATCTTTCATATCTTATAGACCAGGAAAGCTTTACACCCAAAGCACAGTCTGTGCTTATGAAAACAAAGGAAACTTTAATTTTTGCTTAAATTTGTGTTGGATTTTGGTATTTTACAGAGCAATTTATGCATATTTAAAAGTTAAAAAAACAAAAAACTATTTATTTATTTTTTCATTATTTATTTTATTTTATATATCAGCATTTTCACAAATTTAACTTTTTTGACTTGCTGAACAAAAACTGTCACTGCTCTTTGTACTAATTGCTGTGTTGTCTTTCCGTCTCATGTTATAATTGGATAAATCCAGTAAATATCTTATACAATGGTGACTTCAGACTTTAAATAAAATAATCTGATATCAGCAGCACATGGACTTGGGATGTGTTTAAAACTTAACTGTATAATTGGGGTTCTAGCCGCATTGCATAATCTGTTAGTTATTTGGCAACTTTAACCTCAAAATATTTAGCCTATAACATTTTTTGCATCAACATAGTTATTATTAGGAACACATTTGTACGATTAACTTTTTTATCGTTTGTTCTGAAATAAAATTTTTAAAAATATATGCATGAGCGCGTGTGAATTCTGGAAAACATGATATCAAAAATAGGGTGACCCCCCTATTCGCACAATCAAAAACAGGGTAACCCCCCCCCCCTACTGATCCACCGACCCCCCCTAGGTCGAAGTAACTGACCAAGCCCTAAACCTTAGAGGGAACACTGATGACATCTTTAAAACTTTAAAATGTTGTTAACTGTACAACAAGTCTCAGAAGTGTTATGGCAGCCAATCTGCAAACTCACTAGCGAATTACATCTTCTTGACTTTGGTTGGCTTTTATGAATATCACTGATGCTGTCTTGTGGCCACACCCACACTGGTCAATTCTATATTACAATAGGGGCTAATCAAGGGCCTTACATTTGGATGGCGATTTCGGTTTCAAATATACCAGGGAAATGTTCTATTCGTTTGCAAGGTATTCTCAACGCAAAAATGATGAATATATGAGTAGTAAATTTTATTAGTGGAATCGTTTGGCTGTGAAAGTTTGTTATTTTCTCCCTGACTTGTAGGAAACTGAGAACCCCTTTTTCTCAACACGTCTCTTTATTTAGTTTCAAGCTATGTTCAAGATGGCAACCCCTATAGTAAATATCACATTTATCATATTATCACATGTACGCAAGCAGACTGTGGTTCTGACCAGGGAAAGGCATGGGAAAATTATGACAGAACACCCTATTATTTGTTATGAATGCATAGGGTTCTCAGATTTTTCTTTTAGTCCCTGTCGGACGTATATATAGTTAAAAACGAGGACTTATATTTTGTGTTCCGTCCATCCATGTGTTCATTTATCAGAGACATCTGGACAGATTTTCTTCAAAGCTGGTACAAAGACAAGTCAAAATGGGAAACATGCACATGCACATGTCAACATTTGGACATGTCATCAACTGTTTCAGTTATTTTTCATTTTCATTGTAATTTAGCCAAATGGTGGCTATTTTCATCTAAAACGAATAGAATCACAAAATTCAAACATGTCATCAACTGTTTCTCTGACATGCCTTGCCCGATTTCATTCAAATTTGGCATTGACATCAGTCATGGTGGGTTACTGATGCACGTAATTTTTTTTTTTGTGATTCAATTCAAAATGGCGAACTAGTGGCCATTTTGTTTTTTCCGAGTGTTCTGCTCATTTGACTGTTGTAATGTGACCTGAAGTGCAAATGAAAGCAAATCAGTTTTGCAAGTTGATAAAAATTGCTGACTTTTGAATGCCACATGCATCCTTCTGTCCGTCATTTCTAGTGCATGTCTGGACCTCTTTTTTTTTCAAAGTTGGTATATCACAAGTCACCATACATGCTTTGTTATATTTTGTTGACCTTCAACTGACAGCCATTAATTGTCCCAAAAATCTACATTTGGACATGTCTTTAACAGTGTACTGAGCTACGTAAACGCATTCAACGTCCCTTACTGAAGTATAGACTCAGAGTGGATGCGGCCACAAGTCTGTCCCAGCAAGATTTGAAAACCAACTGTTTAGTCAAAACCCAATCAGTTAGACAGTTCACTAGGGAATTTGCAAATTGGCTGCCACTCATTAAAACTATATATTTGCTACAGACTTGCTGTAACATTTTTGAAATGCATGTTTAGCACTTTTGAAACTTTTTCACGTTTGAAATGCCCTCTTGTTCACACCAATGAAACCTCTCATTTAAATATTTGATGAACTGTTCATTGTCAGTTGAGTGAGTCGATGTAATTACTTGATGGCTGGACATGGTTGTAATGATCTCATAACTGTAGATCCCGACTCTACAAACCCTGATAAAGCCTGGAAACGCATGATGTGTAAATACAAGAAAGTGAAACCATTGGCAACATCCGAATTGAGAAAAGAAGGTATGTAAAATTTGAATCTGTTTTATATCATTATCATTTCTGTTCACTTGTGAATTTATGTAGCTAACTTGTGTATTATGATCTCTATTGGTATGTTTTTTTATTGCAAAATGACTGACAATGTCAGCTTTTAAGCACACAAAAAATCACAAAGTCATTACTATCTAGATGTAGTAGGTGAGCATTGCAAACCTACCTGTGATTACTCAAATAATATTCTGTAAATTACAACTGGGTGTTGTGACTGCAGAAAATTGAGTACCGGGGTATCTAATAATATATTGTCTTAAATCATTGATTATAGCCGTTTTCACAATGTGCTTTATTCAGACTAAATAAAAATGTCAAAATGGAGTGACTTCCCAGGTCAACTGTTCAAATCGCTATTAATCATTATTATGTTACACATTTTATTCATCCATGCAAGAAATTTGGAAGGCAGAAATAAGCTGCAACATTATGAACTTCTCCACCACTGCATGAAATTTTAATCTGATACATACATGTATTGTTAACTATTATTAGAAAAGGAGTTTCATGCAATGATTCCTATGAATTCACACTTCTCTCAATGTAATATTATTTTTATGGACTCTAATGAAACAAATATATTTTTTACTATGAAAAACTACATATTCCGCCCGTCTAGTATAACAGAATGGCAGTGTATTAAGAATTAAGTCTCATAGGTTTTACAAAAAAGGTGTTTTGAAAAGTTATAAGCCATCTTGCCAACTGGCTGTCTGGGTAATTCTCAGAACATCTCCACAACAGCAAACATAATCTTATGAAAGACGTGCAATGCGACTTAAAATACCAGGATTTCATATAATTGTATAACTTGTGATGTTATCAGTATGCTACATATCAATTGTAGCATTTCATGGATAGTTTAGTAGATTCACATTCAATTTGTCCCAATACACTTTCGTCACATTCAGAATTTGCTGAAAGTAAATAGCAGGGCTCCCAATCTAGCTTGTTTACTTGAGCTAGGGAGAAATCCTCTTGCCATAGACAGTACGAGGCAAATGATGAAATATTGGATGAGGATAAGGGATATGCCAGAAAATACACTAATGAGCGAAGCTTGGCTTAAAAAAACACAACTTGGGTACATGAAATTGGGTAACTAGTGTGATTCAAATATTAGATGAATTAAAACCCATTATCTGGAAAAACAATGAGCTAAAACACAGTGAAGCTTTAATACCGGTAAAAGCCGTTTGTTAAAAACTTGAAGCACAGTCGAGAAAAAGGGAATGCACAATGACGACAACGGCTCAAACCATAAAAATAAACTGAGAACGTACAAAAAATGGAAAACATATTTTTCACTAGTAAAATACTTGCAAGTAATAAAAAACAGTTTTGTATATCACTCTGCAATAAACAAACTGAGAATAAGTACTCATCGCTTACAGATTGAAATGGGAAGGTACAATAACGTACCAATCTCTGATAGAAAACGTTCAGTTTGTGAAATTAAACAAATTAAAAATGTGCAACACTTTTTGCTGTTATGTCAGTTATACGCTAAAGAAAGAGAAATTTTGTTCAAAAAACACAACATTATTCATGATAACAAAAACAATGAACAGTTATTAATTATAATATTTTAAACAGTAAAGATGAAAACATTATAAATGATGTGGTGAAACACATCTATAACTGTTTTAATGTCAGTAAGTAAATCTTTATTGCTATCGTATCCAAATTTGAGATCTTGACATAAAATACAATAAAGTCAAATACATGTAATAATAAAAAAAAGAAAATACTAAATAAAAGGAAATACTAAAAATACTGTAAATGAATGAAATAAAAATACATATTCCAAAATAAGAGATAAATGAATAATTGTAATATAACGTAAGTAAATGTAAATTTGTGTTTTTTTTTTTTACATGTATGAGAAAATTCAATTAAAAGTGAAATGCTTAAACCAGCTTCAAAAAAACAATTTTTTTTAGAAACTAATGTTTAGAAATTTGAGCATTTTGATATTTTTCCCTGTATGTTAGTGTTAGTTATTTTTTATATGTTTCACGATTGTATTACTTTATTGTACTTTTCATCAAAACCTCAAATATGGGATGTGATAGCAATAAAGATTCTATTCTCTTCAATTCACATTGTCTTTGGTTAGCTTTACAATCTTGTGCATGGTGAACAAGACATATATTTACTGTGTCTATAGATATTCAGAAATAAACAACTTTTACCATGATTATCATTTTTTAGAACATTAATTAATTACACTATTATCTTGAAATATGAATAACTTGATTTGACAATTGATGGATTAACGTATTGTGATATGTGATACAATAAATGACTGGGGTGCTCTTGTATGCATGATGACCATGATTATATGCAATTTGTTGTTAGGATTATGTTGTGCATATTGGATGAGTTAGTATCAGGCTAATAAATAGGACGAATCAACCATGGAGCTCCATGAATCAACCAAGATACACATTTAGTGTGTCTATGATACTATGCATTAACACCTCATGCAGAAAATACATCAAAATACATTGTATTGTTTCAAGTCTATGAAAAACGTAAAACTCGGTCACCAGGTTATTGTTGATTGCTTTTTTTAATTGCAGGCTATACCAGGTTTGTCTGTGTGTCTGATACTCATTCTAAAACCGATCATCGCATGATGCCTCCCATTCCTGATGGTGACATTTTATTACATGCTGGTGATTTTACTATGCACAGTGGTGTCAGTGAAATTGATTTATTCAGTAAATGGTTAGGTATGTGTTTATAGATAGATAGATTGACACAAAATTTAATATAAAAACTTATACATGTTATCATAATTTTCTAATTCAGCTTCAAATTTAATATGAGCTTGTATAATCTGACTATTTTTACATGCGAGTAAAACATGAAATTCATCCACAATAGACTGTTCATTACATTGAGAACAAGTCATTGTCAATGACACGTCCCCGTTCCGTTCATATTTGAGTGACATATACATTCAAAGCAGATCATGACCGAAATGCACCTGCATATGTACAACACATTGTGCTAAATCTGAAAAAAATCCATCCATGCATGACTGAGATCCGGTTCTGGAATTGTGAAAATACGCGATTTTGATGCATTTTCGGCCTTAAAATGGCCATCATTTCGCTATTGTTAAGCAGATCATGAAACAAATGCACATATCTATTTGTGACATGATGTACCATGTGTGTGTGAAGTTTGAACTTGATCAATCCAGACATGTCTTGGATACGGATCCAGAACTGAATTCTTTAACAAAATGGCCGCCAGTCGGCCATTTCGAACCCGATCCGAAAAAAAAAAAACAGACGTGCATCAAGGTCCTATTATGTTTAATGTATGTACCAAATTTGAACAAAATCCATCCATGCATAACTGAGATACGGGTCCGGAATGGTGAAAATGTGCGATTTCAATGCATTTTCGGCCTTAAAGCGGCCCCCATTTGGCTATCGTTAATGAGATCATGAAACAAATGCACATACATATTTGTGACATGATGTACCTTGTGTGTGTGAAGTTTGAACTTGATCAATCCAGACATGTCTCGGATACAGATCCATAACTGAATTCTTTAAAACAAAATGGCCGCCAGTCGACCATTTCGAACTTGATCCGAAAAAAAAAATGACGTGCATCAAGGTCCTATTATGTTTAATGTATGTACCAAATTTGAACAAAATCCATCCATGCATAACTGAGATCCGGGTCCGGAATGGTGAAAATGTGCGATTTCAATGCATTTTCGGCTATCGTTAATGAGATCATGAAACAAATGCACATACATATTTGTGACATGATGTACCTTGTGTGTGTGAAGTTTGAACTTAATCAATCCAAGCATGTCTCAGATACGGATCCAGAACTGAATTCTTTAAAACAAAATGGCCGCCAGTCGGCCATTTCGAACCCGATCCAAAAAAAAAAATGACGTGCATCAAGGTCCTATTATGTTTAATGTATGTACCAAATTTGAACAAAATCCGTCCATGCATAACTGAGATCCGGGTCCGGAATGGTGAAAATGTGCGATTTTGATGCATTTGAAGTTTGAACTTGATCAATCCAAGCATGTCTCAGATACGGATCCAGAACTGAATTCTTTAAAACAAAATGGCCGCCAGTCGGCCATTTCGAACCCGATCCCAAAAAAAAAATGACGTGCATCAAGGTCCTATTATGTTTAATGTATGTACCAAATTTGAACAAAATCCGTCCATGCATAACTGAGATCCGGGTCCGGAATGGTGAAAATGTGCGATTTTGATGCATTTTCGGTCTTAAAATGGCCGCTATTCGGCTATCGTTAATCGGATCATGAAAAAAATGCATGTGCATATGTCCCATATAATGTGTGATGTATGAGTGAAGTTTGAACTTAATTGGTCCATGCATGTTCGAGATACAGGTGATCACGGACGGACGGACGGACGGACGCACGCACACAGAGCAAAACATAAGTCCCCGTTTTCGGACTGCGTCCGAACGGGGACTAACAAAACTTTTGCTCTGGAGGTAGCTTATAATAAATCTAATTTTTTCAATTGACAATGAGTGAGAATTTTTGAAGCTAACTCTGTGTTGAACATTTTTGATTTATTTATCATTTACTTATTAAGTACGTAGCTTGTTCTTTTCTGGTTTAAATACAGTTATAAATTAAATATTATAGTAGATTTGTTTTAATTTTATTTATCACTACAAAGACAGCAGAGCTATTTCTGCAATTAAGTTGCTTGTTTCAACAACCTAACAGTAAATATTGGATTTGTTTTACAGAAGGTTTGCCCCATAAACACAAGATTGTGATTGCCGGAAATCATGACCAAGCGTTTGATCAAACTAGATGGCCATTACTTAAAAAATATTTTGGGATAAAATTCACAGATTCTAAATTACAGTTGAAAAATTGTATTTACCTGGAAGACAGTGCAGTTACTGTGCTTGGTTTTAAAATCTATGGATCACCATGGTGAGTTTAAAATATAATATTCCATGATGTTTACAATATCTCTACATTGTAGTGGATTATTGTATGATGCTTATTACTCACATGCAGGCAGCCGCAATATCACCCAGGTGCTTTCAATCTTTCAAGAGGGCAGGCATTATTAGATAAATGGAACATGATTCCTTCCAATATTGATGTTCTATTGACTCACACACCACCATTAGGTAAGTATGCAGGTGTGCATTAATTGTTGTGCACCTGTAACTCAGACTTATCTTGACTGATCATATCCAAACTCGCATCTTATATGCACCTGCATTTGTTTCCTGATCTGATTTAAGATTGCCGAATTGTGGCTATTTTAATGCCAAAGATGAATCAATCAAGCATTTCTGCCAATATGGAATCAGATCTCAATCATGTATGGATAGATTTTATTCAAACTTGGTACATACATTGGAAACTATTGAACCTTGGTGCATGTCATTTTGTTTAAAATTAAAAATTGCCAACTTGTAACCATTTTGTTTTAATGAATAATAATAAAAAATTTTATTTCTTCAGATACATACACACTCATTTTATCATGTAATTGCTATAACCATAACATATTAATGACACTGATATACTTGTACATTTCATCATATCAGGTCACGGTGATGAGTCTACTTTGAATGGTCATGCTGGTTGTGTTGATTTATTGAATACTGTACAGCAACGTGTCAAACCATTGTATCATGTCTTTGGTCATATACATGAAGGTAAGAACTCTACTTGTATAGATTACATTAATTTGTCTTGTTGTTGATTGCATGGTTATCGTAAACATTAAGGTAGCAACCTACTCATGATTTCAAATATTCACAATTTATTCATTTTCCAATAAATTGCACTTCAGGGCACAAGGCTATTGTGTCACCAGCATTTTAAGTTTAGTACTAACATGTATGCTATTGGAAAGCATTTTAAGTTTAGTACTAACATGTATGCTATTGGAAAGCATTTTAAGTTTAGTACTAACATGTATGCTATTGGAAAGCATTTTAAGTTTAGTACTAACATGTATGCTATTGGAAAGCATTTTAAGTTTAGTACTAACATGTATACTATTGGAAAGCATTTTAAGTTTAGTACTAACATGTATGCTATTGGAAAGCATTTTAAGTTTAGTACTAACATGTATGCTATTGGAAAGCATTTTAAGTTTAGTACTAACATGTATGCTATTGGAAAGCATTTTAAGTTTAGTACTAACATGTATGCTATTGGAAAGCATTTTAAGTTTAGTACTAACATGTATGCTAATGGAAGCATTTTAAGTTTAGTACTAACATGTATGCTATTGGAAAGCATTTTAAGTTTAGTACTAACATGTATGCTATTGGAAAGCATTTTAAGTTTAGTACTAACATGTATGCTAATGGAAAGCATTTTAAGTTTAGTACTAACATGTATGCTATTGGAAAGCATTTTAAGTTTAGTACTAACATGTATGCTATTGGAAAGCATTTTCGCACAATTGCTCACGAGATCATTATTTCAACTAATCAGTCATGCAATTTTCTTTCTCCTCTCAAATGAACACAACTTGATTTCCTGTGCATATGCTTCATGTGCATGGCTGGTAGATAGAAATAAGGTTGGGGTGAAATAGTGTGTTTAAAAATAAACGCGGCAAGGTTTTTCTTGATCTGGGGGTCATTGTATATATCACACTAACATTGTATTTGTTGATTGTTTTTTGTCAGGATATGGAGTTACTACAAATGGCAATACAGTATTTATAAATGCAGCAATTTGTAATGAGCATTTTAAACCATGTCATGAACCAATAATATTTGATTTACCACATGCAACAAGTTTACCTGATGAATCATAGAAGTAACAGTGATGTTATTGGACATTTTTATATAATTACACATACTTATAACTTGTATACTTGAAAAATTATTTATTTAGTCATTCATTTTTTCATGTTTTGAGATGAATTGTCACATATATAAAACAGGTGTCACCAATTCTAATTACTAGTTTCTTTTCAACTTCTGTTTCTGATTCTCACTAAACCAACACAAGCTCTTTGTCTTTTCATCTATTTGTTGCAAGGCTTTTTGTTTTTAGAATTTTATAAAAAATGCCTGTGGTTTCTTAACATTTTTTAGTATTTGTATAAACACAAATCGAATGAGTAAGATTTTATATTAAAATAATACATAAAACATTGGCTTTCTGTGTCCTAATTGTTGCATATGACTTTATTACCGGTATTATAGTTCCATACACTTATATTCTGTTAATCACATAAACTGGTTGTGTTTGGTGTTTAAGAAGGCAATGTAATTGGGAAAATAATTATTTCATTCATGAAAACTGAAATATTTAACAATTTCATGAAATTGATTCTAAAATTTTGAGGCCAAAACTGAATCACAAAGTATTATGGGAAAGAATTTATGTTAAATAAAAGACAGTTGTATGAAATTCCATTTCATATTTTACAATTGTCGACAAATTCCAAAATCTGTTAACAAGATATGATAGAGTAAGTGTGTAGTATTCATACTTAATAAATAAATGAGATGTTAATTGTTTCAACTTTTTCGTTTTTCTCATAAATATAAATAATTTATAAGCAAATTATATATAATAATAATGTTTGACACAACATAGCTGTACCACATTCTGTGGCACCCGCAATATTAATGTCATAATCAAATGAGTTTTCAAATCTGGGGGTCATCTTTATAACCGTGTTATCATATTGACCCTTAAAGACAGGTCAGTTATTACAAAACTTTTGACAATAGTTTGGACAAAAAAGATAAGTCTGCATATGTATTGCTTAGTGAAAGAGTTGTATATCCATTGGAAAGTTGTTAAATTTGGTTGGAAATGTTGTTTGAGAATAGGTTCAATTTACTTACAAAAATAACAGTTGGATTGAAAGTCGAAAACTTAGTTTGCCAAGAAGTGAAAATGTGCATTGTGAATTTGTAAAAATAAGGATACAAAGTCGGAAAAGTTGTACATGTCACAGTGTGCAGGAAAGACATTAAAATTAGTTGCAATGATAGAAGTCATATCTAGAAGTCAAAAAGTATGTTACAAAGACAAACAAGTAGGTCACTGTCAAAAATGTTGGTTGGAAAATCTAAATCTAAAAGTTTGACAGGAAGTCAAATAGTTTGCTGGAATGTAGGTGGGAGTGAGCAGCTTGCCATAATGAAGTAAATCAAAAATGGCAGTTGGAAAGTTGGATCGAAAATATTCAATAGCCGAAAGTGTTGGTTAGAAAATAGTTGATATTTGCAGAAAGATGTAAAAGTTAGTTGGAGAGTCAAAAACGTTGAAAATACAATTATAAAATTTGGTCAAAGGTTTTATGAAAAACAAGCAGCCTCTTGGCTGGGATAGCTCCGCTGTTAGCAATGCACATTTCAATTAAAGAACTGAAGATATCATTAGAAAATGAACAATGTGTATAGTATCAATGCAATGTGACTTGCCGTTGTTGAATTCGAAACTATCACTTTTTACCAAAAATATTCAAGGTACATATACACCTAGTATCAAACCAATCAGACTTAAAAATGTTCACAAACGACTACAGGGACTGACAATCACTTGCTGTCATCTTTGTCAAGCAGAGCTAAAAAGTTGATGTGGGCGATGGACAATCACTCAAATGATAAGCTCCGCTTGACAACTTTGACAGCAGAGCTAATAAATTAATCCAGTGAACAACCCAATTTGTAAGTATCTAAACTTTACATCTCAATTTTGATTAAAATTAACAAGTCTTAGACTTGCAGTGCAATACACTGCAATTCTTGATGAATTCTGCATGGATACTAAAATTTTTGTTATTTTTAGAGTTTCATATACATGTATTTGGAGAATTGATCTAGACATTGAACTTCATTTATAATATTTAAGGTAATACACAGCCCTAATAATAATACCTACTTTCATGTTTAGATATATCCTACGCAACGAGCCCTTGTGATCTTTTGTAAAATTATTTTCATCTCTTGTTTACTTTGTTTCTGTCCCATATCATCAACAAAGGATGTACATTGCCTTCAATGTGATACAAATGAGTCATCATTCAGTCAAATCGGTCAATCATTTATCTCTTTAATTCTGGCTTATTATAAATACACAAATCATTTATTGAGAAAAATGGACAAACTACAGAATATTTTTCAGTAATTTCCACATCCATTATGGTACAGTTAGTAGTGTATATTGTCATATATCACTATAAAAATATTTGATATCAATTAATTGCACAATACAGCATGGTTATATCTATGTCTAATCAAACATCAAGTTATACTAAAAAACACTAAAGTTACAGGGACAGGTAACTGTGGTAAACAACAACGGGAATACAATGATTTGTGGTGTCTCTTTCACCTAGACATCTGGTTGCATCAAACAAGTCCCCAAGTAACCCGTTTATAAAAAAAATTATTCAATCACAAAAGATTATAATTATACTATTGTGTAGACTTGATATACCAGGTAGTTTTTCATTTCCTTGTATCAAGTCACTAAAAAAATGATGTATAAATGTCATACATAAACATGTATTAAATTCCTTGAAAACATTCTTGTTTATGTTTCACCACTCGCATGTTGTGGTGACATTTGATTAGAATTTGACAATTTGGTCGTGATGTAATTTATTTTTGAATACTTCATGCCAAATGTTAGATCAAAGAAAAGATAGATGCCTGTTCCTATGTCCTTGATAAAACCAAATTTACAAATTATACATATGAAATCAGTCTAATGTTTCATATAAGTCAATGTAAAAATGACAGTCCCAGTCAGTTTCAGTGTCTATCATTTTTAAACAATGTGATTCTAACTGACAAACCTCATTGTAATGGTTTCACATCACTTGGTGACCCAAATCATTAACAGCCATTACATATGGCTTGAGATATAATACACAAATACAAGTGAAAATGTTTTATATTAAACATGTATTCACTCAAACACACACAAATTGCATCATAAAATACATACAAATCCAATTACAAACTGACAATAGATGTGTATACTATTATTTTTTTTGCTTTTGTTCCAAATTTAAACAAAATAGATCAAAAAGAGTAAGAGAAACATACAAATAAAATATGAATAACATTTCATCAAAATCAAGAACAAGCTTTTTATGCAAACCATATCTTTTCTTTGTAATAAATTTAACACTTGTATGGTCAAATCAATGTACAATTAGAGTTAAACAATAGACCATAGTGCATCAGAAAAATGAGTGGTAACATGCAACAACCCCCAAATGGCCACCAATAGGCCATTTTGAATCAAATCATAAAATTATCAGTAAATTATATATGTAGATTAAATAGACAACAAAATTAGTCCAGGTATGGCTTGGATTAACACATACATTAAGCTTTTTCCAAATGTAAAATAATTTTGAATTTTCAAACTGTAATTGTAAATAAATGAGAACAACTATACTTAATTGTAAATCACGCTGGCATAAAAATTTCTCTGATGTATATGTAAAGTTCTAACACACAAACAAAATACATGAACTGTAATTTGTACTTTTTTTCTTGAGTAAGATGACTTATATAATGTTACTTGTGATCATGTTTGTCTATAACTACACTACACACATCAATACAGTGCATCAATACATCCTTTGCTTGACAAGTTATTCTGAAAAGTTACACACAATGCAATACATCACTACAAAGTTACACACAGTTATGACATTCAACTACACATCTAGGAAGTGCCACACTCATATGCCATGGAACTGGTGTTGGCATCTCAGATACAGTTTTCCAAGTATTCTTCTGAGGATCATAACACTCGATACTGTTGGAGATATTCCTTTCAGAATGTGAGAAATCTGAATAGCCTCCGATTGCATAGATCTTGTTATTACACACAGTGATGGTGCCTAAATAATGACGTTGATCCAGCGTGGCTGCTTCTTCCCATCTATCATTTCTTGGAGAATAACGCTGCATACGTCCGTACTCCCCACTTACAACATACACATACTCATGAATTGACAGCGCATTGGCTATAAATGTCAATATAGGAATATCAGCACCTCTTCGCCAAATATTTGTATCCGGGTTGAAAATCTGAACAGCACCAGATGGACTGTGGTACTTTGCAGTGTGTCCACCAATTACATACAGTTCCCCAGCATGGCTTGTAACAGCAGGGTAGTGTACACCTGTTGGCATTTCTGGAATATTGTCCCAATCATTGGTTACTGGGTTGTAACGTTCAACACTTTTATAGACAGTCCCTTCCAAGTTCTTTCCTCCCACAAGGTAGACGTTATCATTCAATGATGCAGCCCCATAGAAAAAGCGATTAACATTTTTTGGACATTTCATTTGGAGCCACCGACGCTGACTGGAGTTGTACAGCCATGCATTTCCCTTCAGTGTGAATAACATGATATCAGTTCCTATCTTCACAGCAGATACGATGTCATCAAATGTTGGATCCGGCAAATCTACAATTGGTTGCCATTTGTTACTATCTGGATCAAAACTCTGTACATTGCGCACATTGCGAGGTGTACGAAATCCACATATGACAGCAACTACCTGGCTATAACTCCTAGGATGTGACCAACTATGTTTTTGTCTTATTCCATATCTTTCCTGTATAGATGAATTATGGTACTTGGCAGCCTCATCAAACAACTCATCACAGTCCACAATCAGTGGATCATTTTTAACTTTCTCATTCAGGAAAGTCTGGCTGATGAATGGCCATCGTATCATCTTCAACATTTCTGTCAAACTGTCCTTACGATTCTCTAAATCATATCGAATATACCGCATAAGACAATCATATATAATATCTTCTTTCTCAACACAGACATTCATCTTCAAGTAAGTAGTAAATTCATCCAGGCCAATTTTCAGAAAATCACTCTGTTGGGCTATATCATCAAAATGTTCCAGTATATAGATATCTGCTGCAGTCTCTAAAGACTGACAACAATGAATCTGACCATACTGCTTCATACTAAAACAATTGATTGGATCAAGATGATTGGCTAGAAAGCGTCCAGTGGCCTCTAGAATAGGCAGAATTTGTAGAAGGCATGATGTCTCCAACATTGACTGCGAGTCATTCTCATCCATCTCTATCTCACCAGTATACATATATTTGATGAGTTTTTCCATAATACTATCATCTATGTTTCTGACTTCTACAACACGCTCCAAACTTTCCTTCATATTACTGGTAAACATAGCAGTAAAGTAAGGACTGCAAGCAGCAAGTAACACTCTGTGTGCCTCAATCAGTTCATTATTTACTTTCAGTTCAACATCTGTGTTTGTTTTTTCTTGTTGCATCTCATGTAACTTCTTCATTATCTCCATGGATACAGCTGCAACTCGTGCCTTTTCTTCTTTCAGTGCTTCTGACTGCCTCTGATGGAAAATATAAATGCGAATCTCATCTGGTAGGTTATCTGGGATCTTTGACTTCATTTCCCGTTCGTCTTTTTCTTGTTTAATCACCTTTTCTGAGTAGTCTGAGAGCATAGGAATTTCCAGTGTATCAGCAGCATCCTTTAATCTATACAAGCTGTTTTCAGTGGCTTCTATCTTACCAGAGTAGATAAAGTTTAATACATGATTAAATGTTGTTGCATCAATGTCTTCATCCAAAACAATTTTTTTAGTGCCATCTTTTTCTTCTGAAAGAGACAATACAGAGGACATGAATTAGTGTAGTCATGGCAACAGATTGAGTTGTCAGGAACTGATAGGAGTGAATACATAAACAATAATCTTTCTAATTAGAGTACAGAACCTCTGATTTGAGATACAGAAAACCTGCATATTTGAGCTATTATAACAAAACTCCACCCTGTTTATAGGAAATTTACAAGCATGAATAGATTTATTACATATGTGTCAAGATTTCTTTGAAAACCTAGTCAGATCCAGGGAAGAGTTTTCTTTTTATAAACTTTTGGTATTTACTAGACAGTTGACACTTTAGCAAAAAGTCTGAATATGAATAGCCACACATCAATAATTCTACCATGATTTTTTGTGAAGGACTTTAACTTTGCAAAAGTTATGAATGAAATGGATTACCTGATGCAGAAGAGAGTCTTATTTTCCATGACTCAGCTGATGCTAGTAGAATTACAGCATGGCACCTGAATTCTTTACCGTCTATGGATACAATGGTGTCTGTTAATTTGCCTTCTTTTTGTAACCCATGTAAACCTTCCACTAGATTTAATGCATGCTTCTTATCATTAAAAAGATATGGACTTTTCACCTTTTCACCATCTGTAGTTTTCATGTCAAATGTTTCAGAGAGAGGTGTGTTGTCATATCTTCCAGGTGGGGGTCTAGGTGAAAAGTCTGACATCATAGATGAGTCACTATCTGAATCACTGTTTGTTGACTTAGCACAGGAAGAATCCACACTTTTCTGATTTGCTTTATTACTTTTGTGTGATTTACTTGGTTTCTCTTGTGATATGTCATCACTTTCTTTTGATGTACTTGGTTTCACTTGTGATATTTCATCACTATCTTTAGATGTATTTGGTTTTACTTGCGATATTTCATCACTATCTTTAGATGTATTTGGTTTCACTTGCGATATTTCATCACTATCTTTAGATGTACTTGGTTTCACTTGCGATATTTCATCACTATCTTTAGATGTATTTGGTTTTACTTGCGATGTTTCATCACTATCTTTAGATGTATTTGGTTTCACTTGTGATATTTCATCACTATCTTTAGATGTATTTGGTTTTACTTGCAATATTTCATCACTATCTTTAGATGTATTTGGTTTCACTTGCGATATTTCATCACTATCTTTAGATGTACTTGGTTTCACTTGCGATATTTCATCACTATCTTTAGATGTATTTGGTTTTACTTGCGATATTTCATCACTATCTTTAGATGTATTTGGTTTCACTTGCGATGTTTCATCACTATCTTTAGATGTATTTGGTTTCACTTGCGATATTTCATCACTATCTTTAGATGTATTTGGTTTCACTTGCGATATTTCATCACTATCTTTAGATATACTTGGTTTCACTTGCGATATTTCATCACTATCTTTAGATGTACTTGGTTTCACTTGCGATATTTCATCACTTTCCATTAATACCATTGACTTCGCTTCTGATGTGTCATCACTTTCTTTAGATGCACTTGGTTGCGCTAGCGATATTTCATCACTTTCTTGTAATACCGATGTCTTTGCCTGTGTTATGTCATCACTTTCTTCAAATGTACTTGACCTTGTTTGTGATATGTCACCACTTTTGTTAGATGACCTTGGCTTTGGAGTATTCTCATCTGTAATTGGCTCTGCATTGTCAACATTGGGTGAAGTGTTTTGCATAGAAACATCAGAGCCATCATGTTTACTAGTGGAGTCCAAGTAAGAATCACGTTGTGAAGGCACGTTAGGTGTAGCTACATCATTGTCAGTTTCCATAGCTTCTTCATCTGGAACCTTGTCTTCAATTAACCCTATATTGCTGATCTGAAGAAATGACATTTCTTCCAGTACTCTTTCTGTTAAACAAAACAAATTCATAAAATCAGGATAGGAAATACATTGTACACATTGATAGTTGGACCTGGTTGAAAAATATCAGTTTTGACCAATATTCACCCAAATATTTATGAAAATGTTTTCAACATTATTGACATGAAATGAATAATTCTGAGAAAGAACAACCCAAAAAATAAAAAAAACAAAATTTGTAACCAATCTGAGTCCAAAATATCACTTCAGACCAAAAATTACCCAAAACAAGTCATTGAAAATGACACAGTCCCCGTTAAATGTTTGAAAGTTCAATTTGTGCTCGTCATATTAAAGCGAAGGGGTTGTCGCGAGCGTGTCCTTGAAACTTGAGTTCCAAGTGCCGTATACAACAGATTGTTTATTTACATCAAAACACGTGTTTCGTGAATGAAAATGGTACATAAATTGTGGAAATATAGTAGTAAGGCCAAAAAGTCAGATGGCTGTCAATCGGCCATCCTTTACTAGATTTTGAAACAAATTGTCATGGACATGCATCCTAACATGTATAAAGTACATGTATGTGCCAAATTTGAATGAAAACTGACAAGATATCGCATAAAATCTTTGATCCAATTGCAAAATAAATCGTCATGGACATGTATCCTAACATGAATAATCTATGTACCAAGTTTGAATGACAACTGACAAAGCATGTCCAAATTACAACATTTTACAAAAAACAAGATGGCTGCCAGTCGGCCATTTTGAATCGAATCTCTAAACCACTGCATGTGCATATGTCCCACATAAGGTACTAGGCACATGCAAAGAATGAACGGAATCGGTCCACAGGATTCTGAAATATGACTCTGGACAGACTGACGTACGGACACACGGACGGGCGGACGGACGGACAGACTCAGGAACTCACGAACGGGACATGTATTCTAACATGTATGATCTATGTATTAAATTTGAAAAAAAAACTGACAAAGCATGTCCAAAATACAACATTTTCAAAAAACAAGATGTCTGCCAGTCGGCCATCTTTGATCCAATTATGAAATAAATCGTCACACGGTACAAGGTTTTACCCAGAATTCAACACATTCTGTACCAACGCATATTGCTATGTGCAGAACTGAAAATTCTGGCATCGTTCTGCGCAAAAACAGTTTTTAGCTTGTGAGTTGTTTCCGGGTTCGCCTTCCATGTGCTTATCATGCGATTTATTGTACCAATATCACATTTTCTGGACGTATTCCTACACAATCATGCCAAGAGCATCCAAAAGAGTCAAGTAGGCAAGTTTAGCCGCAAAATTACGTGGGAAATCGGCTTCAACTGCTCAGTCAATCGCCGATGTTGTCGTCAGCACACAAGATTGTTCGCTTTCCGATCTTTCTTCCGAGATTTTGACTCGAATATTCGGGTTTTGTTGCTTTTTTAATGACAGTGATGACGATAGTTCACAGTTTGAGAAAAGTTAAAACGATGTGCTCACTTCGAATGGTTTGTAGGCGATTTTATACTATCGCGTCAAATGATTTGTTCGTTATGGGAATGACGACAAGCTCTACTGCCAGCCGTGCTTTTCACTGATTTAAGCTGATGAAGGCGAGATCGCTCGTTGCTAGTGAAATAGGGCAACTTTCCGATTTGATCATTCAAAAAGGGCCATCTCAAGTAAGACAAGTGGTGAGAAATTTGCTGGAAAATTTAAAGGGTCACGAATGGGATGATTCAAAGAAATATTTGGAAGTCTCTCTTGCAGTTCTATTTAGCACGAAAAGATCAGCAATTTCTAAGAAAGCCACTGGGAGTCGAGCCAACATCAGTAAAATCTTAAATCAGCACCAGGCAGTAGGTGAAAAGTTGTCTAGATTTGATGAGAGTGCCCTTTGGCAATTACGATTAAATAAAGATAAAGCATTTGCTAAATCAGTAATATATGTATCATTTTTCAAGGAAGCCATTACATCAGATATTCTGCCTCCTGTTAAATTGGCTTTATTAGCAGCACCATCTTCCTAGAAATTAGATCAGACTACAGATGACACTAAATTATGGAATGATTCTGAAGCAGAACACATATTTATCCATCTAGGGGGCGGTCTATCTGAAACTGACTATGATGGTTTAGAGAAATCTCTGAGAACACAAGAAAATGTTTCACGAATTCCCAGATTAACCACTTTGAGAAATAATTTGAAACGGTTCCACAATATGGTGTCAGAAACTGCCTCTCAAAATAAAAAGGGCTGGTTTGTTCATGATATTGAAGGCTTGGTTTGGAGAAGTGTCCTCAACATATTGACTGAAAACAAATTGGATTATGACCTTGATGATGAAAATGAGAGACAGAAGTTAGAAATAGTTGTAGGTGAGGGTGGCGACACTTTCCAAGATTCCAAGGGAGTGTCCCAAAATTTCAAAGTATTTGCCATCAGTGGTGCTATACGTCTGATAAAATATAATGGTAATGAAGTATGGAGAGATCCAAATCCACAGTCTGATGCAAGCCGCATTCCATTTGTCATTATAATTGCCCCAGAGAGTGATGCACTGATAGAAGTTGATATTCTTCCTGTTCTGGCATGCACTGAAAAATTTGCCCAACATTGTATAAAGGGGATGAAATACTGTAGAAAACTGGAAGGAGATGAAAAGTATAAAAGTTTGGTCTTGCAGAGAAAGAGTACCAGTTTTTTCTGCAATTTATGTTTGGCTACAGTTCATAAATGTCACAATCCAAATCATGAATGGGATATGTCTATCACTCTTGCGGATATGAATTCATGGGCAGAAGAAAAAAGTAATGGTCAGAGGAATCATCCTCTTATAAAGTATGACCCCATAAATGAATACACTATGGATCACCTTCATGCTAAATTGAGAAACATGGGTAAACTAATTGACGAGCTCTTCAACGAGGCTCAAAAGATCGACCAACAACTGGAATTTATACAAAAGTTTGCAAAGTTATCTGAAGATCAAAAACATGATGTGAAGCAATATGAATCAAAACTGGTCGACCAATTTGATGCCAAGGTTGAAATTAATGAAGCAAATCATTCAGCAAAGTCAGTTACTAATCAAAGAAAGCTTAGAAAGAACTCCCATGTGCTGAGAGTATTGGAGACACATTAAATATAATTTGAAATTACTTAGCTGAAAACTAATTATGCAAATCAGAAAATTAATATGACCAGATTTGAGTGTAAAACTAATGAGGTCTGCGCAATGTAACAGAAAATCTATGTCTCCAAGTTTAATTGAAATGTGATTAGAACCAAAAAACCAAAAAATTATGAATTATTATGCTTATTAGGGAATTAATATGAACAGATTTTTACCCCAAACTAATTAGGTTTGTACATTGTCCTAGAGCATCTTTGTACTAAGTTTCATTGAAATGGAATAATTATTACCGTGAAAACTCCAAAATTTCGACCCCTCTAAAAATTCGACCGCCTATTTATTTGCCGGGTTTCGGTGTTTTATTTACCTCCAAATTTTCGACTCCACTCAAAATTGCCGACTCATTCTTATTCGAAAATTGCGACCAGTTTCAGTTTTCCCCCAAACGAAAAAAAAACGATGTGAGCGTTCAAACGGGACCTTCCTCGAAGGCATGAATCCGGGTTTCTGATTGACTGAGAGATTTTTATTTTATTGGTAACGAAAATATATTCTAAATAAACGAAGTTTCAAATAAAAACGAACACAAAAATCTCGGCATGCTGCGTTTCTGAATTGTTGATTATTACTGTACTCAGTAGTGATTATAATAATGTACACAAAATAAATTTGTTGAATGGTTATGAAATACAAATAAAAGTGAACTTAGTTTCATCGTAAGCGAATGATTCCGGTCTCGTATAAACGTTTGATGCTGTAGGATATCCGCCATGTTCTCTTAGGTCAAATAGGTCAAATCGCTAATTAACCAATCAAAAAGCTGGATGATGCCAACGTGTTCAAAGTACCATAGCTTATTTAAATAGATTGATGTTGTAGTACGATATTTTGGCTTGGATTTTGATGCGAAAACGGCATGATTTTTTTTAAATAAAAAAATTAGTTGTTTTTAAAAAATAAACTGGTCATCTGAAGAATAATTTAACATTGTTCACAGTGATAACAGCTCATTCTCGAAAGGAAGCTTACCCGCTGACGCTAGTCACGATAAAAATCATACACGTGTACTCTTGAATAGACAAACGTCAATGACTACGGTAAAACTTAGACTATTTTAGCCGGCAGGATTGATTGAAATGTCCGAAAAATGACGCCAAAATACACCTTAAAAGTCCCATTTTATTTTCTTAAATCCCATTTTATTTTTTAATCCAAGGGCGAATTTACGGCAGAATTTGGTCCCTCAAATAACGGACACGTGAGCTTTGATTCTAACCGGATACATTGCACTGGGTCGGGGAGATAGTTTGCTAAACTTCCATGCATCTTTTGTCCAATGGGTACCTGTACTTCGAACATTCGCAAGTTTTTCTAGGTAGTGCGAGACAGCTTTGTCTTTTGACCTATTAGTTTTGTGCTGACCTCTTCTCCGCGTCTTGATGTTTTGTTTTGCTTGTCATAATACTCACTGATTGATGACTTTGTTTAGATTTTGAGTTACAACTCGGCCACGACCTTTGCTTTTACCGTGAAACATGAGGAAGTTTACGTCAATTGACGGACATTGCATTTTTTAAAAACTAATGAAGCACACTGTCTATCATCCCCATGTTTTCATTTGCTGATTTCTATTCTGAAAAATTCGACCGTCCGAAAATGCACCTTAATTTTGACTCTAAAAACACGTCACATATCAAACACCAATTATTTAAAACCGGTCGAAATTTTGGAGTTTTTACGGTACTTTAGATATCAGTGTGAAAGCTTAAAATTGGTTAATTATGCAAATTAGGTAATTAATATGTACAGATTTTAACCCACAATTATTCAGGTCTGTCTATTGTCCTACAGCATCCATGTACATTCATTGATATGTGATGTATAGTACCTGAGATATCAGTGTGAAAGTTGGTTAATTATGCAAATTAGGTGATTAATATGCACAAATATTTACCGGAAACTAATTGGGTCTGCATAATTCTAGATTCATTGAAATGTGATGATTAGTACTTTAGATATCAGTAGAAAAGCTGAAAATTAATTATGCAAATTAGGTAATTAATATGCACAATTATTTACCCTAAAACTAATCAGGTCTCTGCATAGTCCTAAAGGATCTATGTACCAAGTTTCATTGAAATGCGATGATTAGTACTTGAGATACCCGTGGAAAAGCTGAAAATTAACTAATTATGCAAATTAGGTGATTAATATGCACAAATATTTATCGAAAACAATCAATCTCTGCATAGTCCTTGAGTATGTAAGTACCAAGTTTCATTGAAATGTAATGCTAACTACTTATATCAAATGCTGAAAATTAATTAATTATGCAAATTAGGTAATTAATATGTACTGATATTACCATAAAAACTATCAGGTCTGTGCAGTGTCGTATGACATCTATGTACCAAGTTTCATTGAAATGTGATGATTAGTACTTGAGATATCAGTGGAAAAACCGAAAATTGACTAATCATTATGCAAATTAGGTAATTAGTATCCACGGATTATTACCAAAAACTAATCAAAACCTAGCATGAGTTCAGAGCATCTATGTACCAAGTTTCATCAAAATCCAATGAGTGGTTGTTTAGATATCAGTGGAACAGTCATGGAACCACTAAAAAATAGCTAATTATCATGCAAATTAGGTAATTAATATGCACGGATTTTTACCAAAAATTAATCAAATCTGCGCATATGTTCAGAGCATCTATGTACCAAGTTTCATCAAAATCCAATGAGTGGTTCTTTAGATATCAGTGGAACAGTCATAGAACAGCTAAAAATTAGCTAATTATCATGCAAATTAGGTAATTAACGAGCATGGATTTTTACCAAAACCTAATCAAATCTGCGCATTGGCCCAGAGCATTCATGCACCAAGTTTCATCAAAAACCGATGTATGGTTCTTGAGATAGCAGTGGAACAGTCGGACACACATACACACACACACACATACACACATACACACATACACACATACACACATACACACATACACACACACATACAGACACACTAACTGCAAAGACTCCCATTTTGTGCTTCGCACATGGGAGTCAAAAAGGATGATCTTAACAAACTTGATAAAAAACTTGAAGCAGCTTCACTAGCATTTGAAATTAAATACACTGAACACATTGAAGTGAATTTGTTGGATTCTGCTGAATCACATTTTGAAATTTTATTTGGCACACACAAGGAATACAAATGCAGACTATGTGCATCACATCTCCATGTTGTATATAAAATCAAGCCGGGTATCACTCGTCACATGCAAACTGTCCATGGTAAGTTCAGCACAAAAGATCTGAAACAAAACACAAGATGCATTACTAATCTCAATATTTAATATCAAAAATCTGTCATAATAATAAATTATTATTTACACTTGGTAAAACTATTCCAAAGTCAGCCTAAATTGTCAAATTTGTAATGACACTATTTTCTATGAAGTCTTTGACTGTAAAAAATGGGGCATGTGGAGGGGGCCTGGCACATTTTCTTTGAAAATCATTTGTTATTGAACTAATCTCAATATTTAATATCAAAAATTTGTCATAATAATAAATTATTATTTACACTTGGTAAAACTATTCTAAAGTCAGCCTAAATTGTCAAATTTGTAATGACACTATTTTCTAGGTATTAATTCTTCAACTTCAAACACATCAATGTGTGTCACCGTTTACTGGAGAAATGGGGCAAGTGGAGGGGGTGTGGCACATTTTTTTTGAAAATCATTTGTTATTAACTATATTTAGTATATTCTCACTTTAATATTACATAATTTATTATGAATAATATGTCAGAAAATAATATTGAGAGAAACGAATGAAATGCATTGGTATCAAACACAGATACATGGAAAATGTTCATTTTATCCCTATACCTATAGTATCTCAATAGTGTATATATTATCTCAATAGTGTATATATGGTATGCAAATTAATGACAAAATACATTATGACACTTTATTCACTACTCCTATGAGAGACATAACGTGTATATGGTCGATCTACATATTGTTGTAAACTCTCTAAAATCCCCAACAAAATTACGTTTTTCATTTTCACGACCAGCATTTTTGCAACAAAAAAACCGCCAACAATTGAAGAAATCGAACGTTATTTTCTAAAAATTGCTTTTTTTTCGTGTAAAACGTAAAAAAAAAAAGGACTTACCGAACGTAACATTGTGAGCCGCCATGTTGAAAATCTATAGGAGGCACTTTCGCGGTAATTCTAACATAACAGTGAGAGGAGTAGGCCAAAAACCACCAAAAATGCAGTAATTTCACATAGTCAATTATGATCTATAACTATTTATTGAAATGGTTAAAACGATCCGGGTAAAAAACTTCAAATACATTAAAAAAATGAGAATTCCAGTATCAAGTTGGGAATGAAGCTGGTGGGTCAATTGAGGTCATAGAATGCTGATAGCGTGTATGCTCGTTTTTCTTTCAATTTGAAGTGTATATCGGATGGTACAAAACGCATTGAACTCTGGGATATCACATTTGCTGTGCGTTATGGACATGTATCCTAACATGTATAATCTATGTACCAAGTTTGAATGAAAACTGACAAAGCATGTCCAAAATACAACATTTTCAAAAAACAAGATGGCTGCCAGTCGGCCATTTTGAATCGAATCGCTTTATGTCCCGCATAAAGTACTAGGCACATGCAAAGAATGAACAGAATCGGCCCAAAGGATTCTGAGATATGACTCCGGACAGACGCACGGACGCACAGACGCACAGATGGACGGAGACCGAATTATAAGTCCCCGTTTTCGGACTTCGTCCGAACGGGGACTAATTACAAAATTTATATATTGACTCGATATTAACAAATTAAAGCACTCAAGCTACTGATTATTCCATTGGAACGCGGCCATCCCCCTTTACCCGTCCCACGTAGCCAAAATTCGTGGTACTGAGGTCGGGGAAAGGAACCGAGGGATCCGGTCGGGCGGGAGATTTGGCTCCGGTATCAGACATCACACTGATCGGGTAGCGCTAGGTCCAGCAGAAAGGGTTAGGCATGAGATTGCCCCACCCTGGGGACTTAGGCCTCTCTTCCACAGGCCTCCAAAACGACCGCGCATCAACACCGACTGTGCGTCCACCGCTACATACAGCACTCGGACAGACCAGGGGAGCCATGCAATCGGTGTTGCTTTGGATCCAGCCGACTGGATCCCAGGCGTGACTGCTTCAGGATCGAGGGTGGGGGTATGTACGATTTTTAACAAGAAGTCGAAAATATCACTTTTTACCAAAAAAGACAAAAATATTTATTAAAATTAGAGAATTAAAGATATCATCATGAAATGAACAAATCTAAGGGAGGTCTACCCAAGGTACATTCACTGATCCGTCAACCCGACATTTGATGGCACAGTTCAAGGAATTCAACTATTCCATCCTTTTCACTTTATCAAGGTATTTACACCAAGTATCAAAACATTCAGGCTTGTAGTTTTCAAGAAGAAGTCGAAAAAGTTGACTTGAACAACGACGGACAATCACTTATATGATAAGCTCCGCTCGTCAAAGTTCACAGCGGAGCTAAAAAGTGAGTAAGGGCGTGTCGAGACACCTCTGATGGCCGGGTTGTTCCCCTCTGGGAACGTCTACAGGTTCTCGAAGGGGGAGTGACCCGTAACAAAGACAGGACTCAGGTGTACAAAACGAATGTCCTGCGCTGCTTCGTCCCCTTCGAAATCTACTCCTGACCACCAGCCCCCCTATCGACTGCCTGTTGACTAGGTCTTCGCGGAGACCCGGTACCACCAATCTGTGCCCCACCTGCTTCTGAAAATGATGGGGAGTTCGGGTTGGGATCGAGGAGATCCAGGGAGAAAGCATCCCTTGAACATGAATATCGCTTGCTGTGCTTCTTCCGGCTTACTGAGCAAGGGACAACTGCAGTGGAGGCAACTCGCTTCACCTGCAGTTAGTCTACCCAACCTGCAAGGGACGCAATCTGTCCTGACAGGCCCTCAACCAAAGCCTGAATCTCGGAGGCAAACCCGGCACCCTGTGAGGGGGAATCCACAGAAAGACCTGCAACAGGCCCCATAAGAGAAACAAGCTCCAGGGGCACCGCCTTGCCGATCAGGGGGGGTCCTCGGGTCCACCGCTGTTGGGCCTCCCACTCCTTGACGCAGTACCTGAGGTACCGGAAGACAATTGGGAGGACTTCCCGTCCATGCTAGCAATCTACTACTCACGCCCACAAGGCCCCCGAACTGAACACGCGAACAGGGCTTCCCCTGACCTAGATTTCTCTCTCCGTTATTGGCTGAATCGCAGATTAATGCCTACAGTTCAAACTATTAACTATATCACTGCAGATATTACCTATATCACTGCAGAGATATTAACTATATCACTACAGATATTACCTATGTCATTACAGATATTACCTATATCACAGCAGAGATATTAACTACATCACTGCAGACATTACCGATGTCACTACAGATATTACCTATATCACTGCAGACATTACCGATGTCACGACAGATATTACCTATATCACTGCAGACATTACCTATGTCACTACAGATATTACCTATGTCACTACAGATATTACCTATATCACTGCAGACATTACACCTATGTCACAGCAGAGATATTAACTACAATGTATATCACTGCAGACATTACCTATGTCACTACAGATATTACCTATGTCACCACAGATATTAACTATATCACTGCAGACATTACCTATGTCACTGCAGGTATTAACTATATCACTGCAGGTATTACCTATGTCACTACAGATATTACCTATATCACTGCAGACATTACCTATGTCACTACAGATATTACCTATGTCATTACAGATATTACCTATGTCACTACAGATATTACCTATATCACAACAGAGATATTAACTATATCACTGCAGGTATTACCTATGTCACAGCAGACATTACACCTATATCACTGCAGACATTACCTATATCACTGCAGATATTACCTATATCACTACAGATATTACCTATATCACTACAGATATTACCTATGTCACAGCAGATATTAACTATATCACTGCAGACATTACCTATGTCACTACAGACATTACCTATGTCACTACAGATATTACCTATGTCACTACAGATATTACCTATATCACTGCAGACATTACACCTATGTCACTACAGAAATTACCTATGTCACTACAGATATTAACTATATCACTGCAGACATTACCTATGTCACTACAGACATTACCTATGTCACTACAGATATTACCTATGTCACTACAGATATTACCTATATCACTGCAGACATTACCTATATCACTGCAGACATTACACCTATGTCACAGCAGAGATATTACTATATCACTGCAGACATTACCTATGTCACTACAGATATTACCTATATCACTGCAGACATTACCTATGTCACTACAGATATTACCTATATCACTACAGATATTACCTATGTCACTACAGATATTACCTATGTCACTACATATATTACCTATATCACTGCAGACATTACACCTATGTCACAGCAGAGATATTACCTATATCACTGCAGACATTACCTATGTCACTACAGATATTACCTATATCACTACAGATTTTACCTACATCACTGCAGACATTACACCTATGTCACAGCAGAGATATTAACTATATCACTGCAGAGATTACCTATGTCACTACAGATTTTACCTATGTCACTACAGATATTACCTATGTCACTACAGATTTTACCTATGTCACTGCAGATATTACCTATATCACTGCAGACATTACCTATGTCACTACAGACATTACCTATGTCACTACAGATATTATATCTATATCACTGCAGACATTACACCTATGTCACAGCAGAGATATTAACTATATCACTGCAGACATTACCTATGTCACTACAGATATTACCTATGTGACTACAGATATTACCTATATCACTGCAGACATTACCTATGTCACTGCAGATATTACCTATATCACTACAGATATTACCTATGTCACAGCAGACATTACACCTATGTCACAGCAGAGATATTAACTATGTCACTGCAGACATTACCTATGTCACTACAGATTTTACCTATGTCACTGCAGATATTACCTATATCACTGCAGACATTACCTATGTCACTACAGACATTACCTATGTCACTACAGATATTACACCTATGTCACAGCAGAGATATTAACTATATCACTGCAGACATTACACCTATGTCACAGCAGAGATATTAACTATATCACTGCAGACATTACACCTATGTCACAGCAGAGATATTAACTATATCACTGCAGACATTACACCTATGTCACAGCAGAGATATTACCTATATCACTGCAGACATTACACCTATGTCACAGCAGAGATATTAACTATATCACTGCAGACATTACCTATGTCACTACAGATATTACCTATGTGACTACAGATATTACCTATATCACTGCAGACATTACCTATGTCACTGCAGATATTACCTATGTCACAGCAGACATTACACCTATGTCACAGCAGAGATATTAACTATGTCACTGCAGACATTACCTATGTCACTACAGATATTACCTATATCACTGCAGACATTACCTATGTCACTACAGATATTACCTATATCACTACAGATATTACCTATGTCACTACAGATATTACCTATATCACTGCAGACATTACACCTATGTCACAGCAGAGATATTATCTATATCACTGCAGACATTACCTATGTCACTACAGATATTACCTATATCACTACAGATTTTACCTATATCACTGCAGACATTACACCTATGTCACAGCAGAGATATTAACTATATCACTGCAGACATTACCTATGTCACTACAGATATTACCTATGTCACTACAGATTTTACCTATGTCACTGCAGATATTACCTATATCACTGCAGACATTACCTATGTCACTACAGACATTACCTATGTCACTACAGATATTACCTATATCACTACAGATTTTACCTATATCACTGCAGACATTACACCTATGTCACAGCAGAGATATTAACTATATCACTGCAGACATTACCTATGTCACTACAGATATTACCTATGTCACTACAGATTTTACCTATATCACTGCAGATATTACCTATATCACTGCAGACATTACCTATGTCACTACAGACATTACCTATGTCACTACAGACATTACCTATGTCACTACAGATATTACCTATGTCACTACAGATATTACCTATGTCACTACAGATATTACCTATGTCACTACAGATATTACCTATGTCACTACAGATATTACCTATATCACTGCAGACATTACCTATGTCACTGCAGATATTACCTGTCACTACAGATATTAACTATATCACTGCAGACATTACCTATGTCACTACAGATATTACCTATGTCACTGCAGATATTACCAGTCACTACAGATATTAACTATATCACTGCAGACATTACCTATGTCACTACAGATATTACCTATGTCACTACAGATATTACCTATGTCACTACAGATATTACCTATGTCACTACAGATATTACCTATGTCACTACAGATATTGCCTGTCACAGCAGAGATATTAACTATATCACAGCAGAGATATATTACCTATATCACTGCAGACATTACCTATGTCACTACAGATATTACCTATATCACTGCAGACATTACACCTATGTCACAGCAGAGATATTAACTATGTCACTGCAGACATTACCTATGTCACTACAGATATTACCTATGTCAATACAGATATTGCCTATGTCACAGCAGAGATATTAACTATATCACAGCAGAGATATATTAACTATATCACTACAGATATTACCTATGTCACTACAGATATTACCTATGTCACTACAGATATTACCTATGTCACTACAGATATTACCTATGTCACTACAGATATTACCTATATCACTGCAGACATTACTTATGTCACTGCAGATATTACCTGTCACTACAGATATTAACTATATCACTGCAGACATTACCTATGTCACTACAGATATTACCTATGTCACTGCAGATATTACCTGTCACTACAGATATTAACTATATCACTGCAGACATTACCTATGTCACTGCAGATATTACCTATATCACTGCAGACATTACACCTATGTCACAGCAGAGATATTAACTATATCACTGCAGACATTACCAATGTCACTACAGATATTACCTATGTCACTACAGATATTACCTATGTCACTACAGATATTGCCTGTCACAGCAGAGATATTAACTATATCACAGCAGAGATATATTACCTATATCACTGCAGACATTACCTATGTCACTACAGATATTACCTATATCACTGCAGACATTACACCTATGTCACAGCAGAGATATTAACTATGTCACTGCAGACATTACCTATGTCACTACAGATATTACCTATGTCAATACAGATATTGCCTATGTCACAGCAGAGATATTAACTATATCACAGCAGAGATATATTAACTATATCACTACAGATATTACCTATGTCACTACAGATATTACCTATGTCACTACAGATATTACCTATGTCACTACAGATATTACCTATGTCACTACAGATATTACCTATGTCACTGCAGACATTACCTATGTCACTACAGATATTACCTATGTCAATACAGATATTGCCTATGTCACAGCAGAGATATTAACTATATCACAGCAGAGATATATTAACTATATCACTACAGATATTACCTATGTCACTACAGATATTACCTATGTCACTACAGATATTACCTATGTCACTACAGATATTACCTATGTCACTACAGGTATCACCTATATCACAACAGATATTACCTATATCACTACAGATATTACCTATGTCACTACAGATATTACCTATGTCACTACAGATATTACCTATATCACAACAGAGATATTAACTATATCACTACAGACATTACCTATATCACTACAGATTTTACCTATATCACTGCAGATATTACCTATATCACAACAGAGATATTAACTATATCACTACAGACATTACCTATGTCACTACAGATATTACCTATGTCACTACAGATATTACCTATGTCACTACAGATATTACCTATGTCACTACAGATATTACCTATATCACTGCAGACATTACCTATGTCACTGCAGATATTACCTGTCACTACAGATATTAACTATATCACTGCAGACATTACCTATATCACTGCAGACATTACCTATGTCACTACAGATATTACCTATGTCACTGCAGATATTACCTGTCACTACAGATATTAACTATATCACTGCAGACATTACCAATGTCACTACAGATATTACCTATGTCACTACAGATATTACCTATGTCACTACAGATATTACCTATGTCACTACAGATATTGCCTGTCACAGCAGAGATATTAACTATATCACAGCAGAGATATATTACCTATATCACTGCAGACATTACCTATGTCACTACAGATATTACCTATATCACTGCAGACATTACACCTATGTCACAGCAGAGATATTAACTATGTCACTGCAGACATTACCTATGTCACTACAGATATTACCTATATCACTGCAGACATTACCTATGTCACTACAGATATTACCTATATCACTACAGATATTACCTATGTCACTACAGATATTACCTATATCACTGCAGACATTACACCTATGTCACAGCAGAGATATTAACTATGTCACTGCAGACATTACCTATGTCACTGCAGATATTACCTATGTCACAGCAGACATTACACCTATGTCACAGCAGAGATATTAACTATGTCACTGCAGACATTACCTATGTCACTACAGATATTACCTATATCACTGCAGACATTACCTATGTCACTACAGATATTACCTATATCACTACAGATATTACCTATGTCACTACAGATATTACCTATATCACTGCAGACATTACACCTATGTCACAGCAGAGATATTATCTATATCACTGCAGACATTACCTATGTCACTACAGATATTACCTATATCACTACAGATTTTACCTATATCACTGCAGACATTACACCTATGTCACAGCAGAGATATTAACTATATCACTGCAGACATTACCTATGTCACTACAGATATTACCTATGTCACTACAGATTTTACCTATGTCACTGCAGATATTACCTATATCACTGCAGACATTACCTATGTCACTACAGACATTACCTATGTCACTACAGATATTACCTATGTCACTACAGATATTACCTATGTCACTACAGATATTACCTATGTCACTACAGATATTACCTATATCACTGCAGACATTACCTATGTCACTGCAGATATTACCTGTCACTACAGATATTAACTATATCACTGCAGACATTACCTATGTCACTACAGATATTACCTATGTCACTGCAGATATTACCTGTCACTACAGATATTAACTATATCACTGCAGACATTACCTATGTCACTACAGACATTACCAATGTCACTACAGATATTACCTATGTCACTACAGATATTACCTATGTCACTACAGATATTACCTATGTCACTACAGATATTGCCTGTCACAGCAGAGATATTAACTATATCACAGCAGAGATATATTACCTATATCACTGCAGACATTACCTATGTCACTACAGATATTACCTATATCACTGCAGACATTACACCTATGTCACAGCAGAGATATTAACTATGTCACTGCAGACATTACCTATGTCACTACAGATATTACCTATGTCAATACAGATATTGCCTATGTCACAGCAGAGATATTAACTATATCACAGCAGAGATATATTAACTATATCACTACAGATATTACCTATGTCACTACAGATATTACCTATGTCACTACAGATATTACCTATGTCACTACAGATATTACCTATGTCACTACAGATATTACCTATGTCACTGCAGACATTACCTATGTCACTACAGATATTACCTATGTCAATACAGATATTGCCTATGTCACAGCAGAGATATTAACTATATCACAGCAGAGATATATTAACTATATCACTACAGATATTACCTATGTCACTACAGATATTACCTATGTCACTACAGATATTACCTATGTCACTACAGATATTACCTATGTCACTACAGGTATCACCTATATCACAACAGATATTACCTATATCACTACAGATATTACCTATGTCACTACAGATATTACCTATGTCACTACAGATATTACCTATATCACAACAGAGATATTAACTATATCACTACAGACATTACCTATATCACTACAGATTTTACCTATATCACTGCAGATATTACCTATATCACAACAGAGATATTAACTATATCACTACAGACATTACCTATGTCACTACAGATATTACCTATGTCACTACAGATATTACCTATGTCACTACAGATATTACCTATGTCACTACAGATATTACCTATATCACTGCAGACATTACCTATGTCACTGCAGATATTACCTGTCACTACAGATATTAACTATATCACTGCAGACATTACCTATATCACTGCAGACATTACCTATGTCACTACAGATATTACCTATGTCACTGCAGATATTACCTGTCACTACAGATATTAACTATATCACTGCAGACATTACCAATGTCACTACAGATATTACCTATGTCACTACAGATATTACCTATGTCACTACAGATATTACCTATGTCACTACAGATATTGCCTGTCACAGCAGAGATATTAACTATATCACAGCAGAGATATATTACCTATATCACTGCAGACATTACCTATGTCACTACAGATATTACCTATATCACTGCAGACATTACACCTATGTCACAGCAGAGATATTAACTATGTCACTGCAGACATTACCTATGTCACTACAGATATTACCTATGTCAATACAGATATTGCCTATGTCACAGCAGAGATATTAACTATATCACAGCAGAGATATATTAACTATATCACTACAGATATTACCTATGTCACTACAGATATTACCTATGTCACTACAGATATTACCTATGTCACTACAGATATTACCTATGTCACTACAGATATTACCTATGTCACTGCAGACATTACCTATGTCACTACAGATATTACCTATGTCAATACAGATATTGCCTATGTCACAGCAGAGATATTAACTATATCACAGCAGAGATATATTAACTATATCACTACAGATATTACCTATGTCACTACAGATATTACCTATGTCACTACAGATATTACCTATGTCACTACAGGTATCACCTATGTCACTACAGGTATCACCTATATCACAACAGATATTACCTATATCACTACAGATATTACCTATGTCACTACAGATATTACCTATGTCACTACAGATATTACCTATATCACAACAGAGATATTAACTATATCACTACAGACATTACCTATATCACTACAGATTTTATCTATATCACTGCAGATATTACCTATATCACAACAGAGATATTAACTATATCACTACAGACATTACCTATGTCACTACAGATATTACCTATGTCACTACAGATATTACCTATGTCACTACAGATATTACCTATGTCACTACAGATATTACCTATATCACTGCAGACATTACCTATGTCACTGCAGATATTACCTGTCACTACAGATATTAACTATATCACTGCAGACATTACCTATGTCACTACAGATATTACCTATGTCACTGCAGATATTACCTGTCACTACAGATATTAACTATATCACTGCAGACATTACCAATGTCACTACAGATATTACCTATGTCACTACAGATATTACCTATGTCACTACAGATATTACCTATGTCACTACAGATATTGCCTGTCACAGCAGAGATATTAACTATATCACAGCAGAGATATATTACCTATATCACTGCAGACATTACCTATGTCACTACAGATATTACCTATATCACTGCAGACATTACACCTATGTCACAGCAGAGATATTAACTATGTCACTGCAGACATTACCTATGTCACTACAGATATTACCTATGTCAATACAGATATTGCCTATGTCACAGCAGAGATATTAACTATATCACAGCAGAGATATATTAACTATATCACTACAGATATTACCTATGTCACTACAGATATTACCTATGTCACTACAGATATTACCTATGTCACTACAGATATTACCTATGTCACTACAGATATTACCTATGTCACTACAGATATCACCTATATCACAACAGAGATATTAACTATATCACAGCAGAGATATAACTTATATCACTACAGATTTTACCTATATCACTGCAGATATTACCTATATCACTGCAGATATTACACCTATGTCACAGCAGAGATATTACCTATATCACTGCAGACATTACCTATGTCACAGCAGAGATATTAACTTTATCACTGCAGATATTACCTATATCACAGCAGAGATATAACTTATATGACTACAGATTTTACCTATGTCACAGCAGAGATATTAATTATATCACAGCAGATATTACCTATGTCACTACAGATATTACCTATGTCACAGCAGAGATATTAACTATATCACAGCAGAGATACAACTTATATCACTACAGATTTTACCTATGTCACAGCAGAGATATTAACTATATCACTGCAGACATTACCTATGTCACTACAGATATTACCTATATCACTACAGATATTACCTATATCACTGCAGATATTACCTATATCACTGCAGATATTACCTATATCACTACAGATATAACCTATATCACTACAGATATTACCTATATTTTGCAGATTCTTTCATCAGCTGGTGTTTTAGTACGTGTATGTCTCCCAACTTCAATTTCTAGGCTATGGCAGCTTAGTCTTAGTTTGGCTAGTGTTTTAATATCTTGATATTTTTTCATAATGTTTAAGTAGGGTGCACATTTAATTGTATTATTTAAAAGTTTGTATGTGCATAGTTTATAGTTCTTTCTATTGTTGGTCTCATTCCAGATCTTTGTATATTGTTCTCTTGATATGTTGTAGAATTTCATTTTTTTTTAATATTGTCAATGTCTACATTGTAGTTGTTTTTGATTATATTTAGATAATGTAGCCATGGGTTTTTGAAACAATTTTGTTTTAGTTCTATTATAGCATCATATGCATTATGAATCAGGTTTTGATAGTAGTTGATTGCTCTGTACTGAATAATTGATAACAATGGTAATCTACCAGTTCCCATTCTGCTGCCAATGTTGCTGCATTTGTTATTGACATTCAATAAATCAAGGCAGATTTATTAACTATATCACTGCAGGTATTATCTATGTCACTGCAGATATTAACAATGATGCTGAATATGAATCAACAAAAGCACAAAATTTATTCTAAAATTACTAAAAAGGTAGCACACAGATATAGGCAAAAAAAAAGTTTGTGAAAAGCTATTAAGACTTTTACCTCGTAATATTTGTGTCAGGCGATATTCAACGTAACTTGGGCTGTATCTGCTCATGTGGGTTATATACTGAAAATGATAAATAAAGCAGTTTGTTTAAAACAAGAAAATGACATGTGCATATGGATTCACATTGATGAAAAAAAACTAGGAAGGAAATTAAGTAATTAATAAACACATATTTCAAACAAAAGCTGCAGATTGTCCCAAATCATCTATGTACCAAATAGTTTCAGTAAAACCCAATGATGGCCTATGGCTCATACACGTCAAATCCCAGGCCCCCTTGCATGCGACTCTATTAATGGATATTATACAATTGTACATGATGACACTAAAATGTAGGACACCCAATAATTCTGGTAAACAAGCGTCAGTCCCATAATACGTACTTGAATGCATTCATTGAAAAATGCAAGACAGAATATTTATAACTCTGGAAAATTTCTTAGTTTTGCAACCCATCCATCTTGCTGCATGTAAGTCATCATGAATCAGAACTTAATGTAATGTATGTCACGTGACTCAATGGTACAATGTTCTTTGAAACAAGATGGCAGGCAGTCAGGCATTTTAAATCAGATATAACGGTTCTGTGTTGAATGTAAAAAAAATGTATGTACCATCCACAAAAAATATATATGTATTATCGGCACAAAATATATGTACCTTCCACACAAAATACACATATACCTTCCACACAAAATACACATATACCTTCCACACAAAATACACAATATACCATCCACACAAAATATATGTACAATCCACACAAAATATATGTACCATCCACACACAACATATATACCATCCACACACAATATGTGTACCATCCACACACAATATATGTACCTTCCACACACAATATATGTACCATCCACACACAATATATGTACCTTCCACACACAATATATGTACCATCCACACAAAATATATGTACCATCCACACACAATATATGTACCTTCCACACACAATATATGTACCTTCCACACACAATATATGTACCTTCCACACACAATATATGTACCATCCACACACAATATATGTACCATCCACACAAAATATATGTACCATCCACACACAATATATGTACCTTCCACACACAATATATGTACCTTCCACACACAATATATGTACCTTCCACACACAATATATGTACCTTCCACACACAATATATGTACCTTCCACACAAAATATATGTACCTTCCACACACAATATATGTACCTTCCACACACAATATATGTACCATCCACACAAAATATATGTACCATCCACACACAATATATGTACCTTCCACACACAATATATGTACCTTCCACACACAATATATGTACCATCCACACAAAATATATGTACCATCCACACAAAATATATGTACCATCCACACAAAATATATGTACCTTCCACACAAAATATATGTACCTTCCACACACAATATATGTACCTTCCACACACAATATATGTACCATCCACACACAATATATGTACCATCCACACAAAATATATGTACATTCCACACACAATATACATGTGTGTATGTACCATCCACACAAAATATATGTACCATCCACACAAAATATATGTACCTTCCACACACAATATATGTACCGTCCACACACAATATATGTACCATCCACACACAATATATGTGTATTATCGGCACAAAATATATGTACCATCCACACAAAATATATGTACCATCCACACACAATATATGTACCTTCCACAC
This sequence comes from Saccoglossus kowalevskii, assembly GCF_978046115.1. Taxonomy (NCBI): domain Eukaryota; kingdom Metazoa; phylum Hemichordata; class Enteropneusta; family Harrimaniidae; genus Saccoglossus; species Saccoglossus kowalevskii. The sequence continues at coordinate 1,011,052 of NC_140652.1, forward strand.
ACAATATATGTACCTTCCACACACAATATATGTACCTTCCACACACAATATATGTACCTTCCACACACAATATATGTACCTTCCACACAAAATATATGTACCTTCCACACACAATATATGTACCTTCCACACACAATATATGTACCATCCACACAAAATATATGTACCATCCACACACAATATATGTACCTTCCACACACAATATATGTACCATCCACACAAAATATATGTACCATCCACACAAAATATATGTACCATCCACACAAAATATATGTACCATCCACACAAAATATATGTACCATCCACACAAAATATATGTACCTTCCACACAAAATATATGTACCTTCCACACACAATATATGTACCTTCCACACACAATATATGTACCATCCACACACAATATATGTACCATCCACACACAATATATGTACCATCCACACAAAATATATGTACCATCCACACAAAATATATGTACATTCCACACACAATATACATGTGTGTATGTACCATCCACACAAAATATATGTACCATCCACACAAAATATATGTACCTTCCACACACAATATATGTACCGTCCACACACAATATATGTACCATCCACACACAATATATGTGTATTATCGGCACAAAATATATGTACCATCCACACAAAATATATGTACCATCCACACAAAATATATGTACCATCCACACAAAATATATGTACCTTCCACACAAAATATATGTACCATCCACACACAATATATATGTATTATCGGCACAAAACTATATGTACCGTCCACACAAAATACACATATACCATCAACACAAAATATATGTACTGTCCACACAAATTATATATGTATTATTGGCACAAAATATATGTACCTTCCACACAAAATACACATATACAGTCCACACAAAATATATGTACCATCCACACAAAATATATGAACCTTCCACACAAAATACACATATACAGTCCACACAAAATATATGTAGCATCCACACAAAATATATGTACCATCCACACAAAATATATGTACTGTCCACACAAAATATTTCTGTCCACACAAAATATATGTACCTTCCACAGACAATATATGTACTGTCCAAGCAAAATATATGTACCGTCCACACAAAATATATGTACCTTCCACACAAAATAAATGTACCGTCCACACAAAATATATGTAGCATCCACACAAAATATATGTACTGTTCACACAAAATATATGTACTGTCAACACAAAATATATGTACCTTCCACACACAATATATGTACCATCCACACAAGATATATGTACCTTCCACACACAATATATGTACCATCCACACAAAATATATGTACCATCCACACAAAATATATGTACCTTCCACACACAATATATGTACCTTCCACACAAAATAAATGTACCTTCCACACAAAATAAATGTACCTTCCACACAAAATATATGTACCTTCCACACACAATATATGTACCATTCACACACAATATATGTACCATCCACACAAAATATATGTACCTTCCACACACAATATATGTACCATCCACACAAAATATATGTACCTTCCACACACAATATATGTATCTTCCACACACAATATATGTACCTTCCACACACAATATATGTACCTTCCACAAACAATATATGTACCTTCCACACACAATATATGTACCTTCCACACAAAATAAATGTACCTTCCACACACAATATATGTACCATCCACACAAAATATATGTACCTTCCACACACAATATATGTACCATCCACACAAAATATATGTACCTTCCACACACAATATATGTACCTTCCACACAAAATAAATGTACCGTCCACAAAAAATATATGTAGCATCCACACAAAATATATGTACTGTTCACACAAAATATATGTACTGTCAACACAAAATATATGTACTGTCCACACAAAATTTATGTACCATCCACACAAAATATATGTACCTTCCACACAAAATATATGTACCTTCCACACAAAATAAATGTACCTTCCACACAAAATAAATGTACCTTCCACACACAATATATGTACCATCCACACAAAATATATGTACCTTCCACACACAATATATGTACCATCCACACAAAATATATGTACCTTCCACACAAAATAAATGTACCGTCCACACAAAATATATGTACTGTCAACACAAAATATATGTACCATCCATACACAATACATGTACTGTCCACACAAAATATATATACCGTACCATCCACACAAAATATATGTACCATCCACACAAAATATATGTACCGTCCACAATATATGTACCGTCCACACAAAATATATGTACCGTCCACACACAATATATGTACCGTCCACACAAAATATATGTACCGTCCACACAAAATATATGTACCGTCCACACAAAATATATGCATCGTCCACACAAAGTATATGTACCGTCCACACACAATATATGTACCATCCACACACAATATATGTGTATAATCGGCACAAAATATATGTACCATCCACACAAAATATATGTACCATCCACACAAAATATATGTACCATCCACACAAAATATATGTACCTTCCACACAAAATATATGTACCATCCACACACAATATATATGTATTATCGGCACAAAACTATATGTACCGTCCACACAAAATACACATATACCATCAACACAAAATATATGTACTGTCCACACAAATTATATATGTATTATTGGCACAAAATATATGTACCTTCCACACAAAATACACATATACAGTCCACACAAAATATATGTACCATCCACACAAAATATATGAACCTTCCACACAAAATACACATATACAGTCCACACAAAATATATGTAGCATCCACACAAAATATATGTACCATCCACACAAAATATATGTACTGTCCACACAAAATATTTCTGTCCACACAAAATATATGTACCTTCCACAGACAATATATGTACTGTCCAAGCAAAATATATGTACCGTCCACACAAAATATATGTACCTTCCACACAAAATAAATGTACCGTCCACACAAAATATATGTAGCATCCACACAAAATATATGTACTGTTCACACAAAATATATGTACTGTCAACACAAAATATATGTACCTTCCACACACAATATATGTACCATCCACACAAGATATATGTACCTTCCACACACAATATATGTACCATCCACACAAAATATATGTACCATCCACACAAAATATATGTACCTTCCACACACAATATATGTACCTTCCACACAAAATAAATGTACCTTCCACACAAAATAAATGTACCTTCCACACAAAATATATGTACCTTCCACACACAATATATGTACCATTCACACACAATATATGTACCATCCACACAAAATATATGTACCTTCCACACACAATATATGTACCATCCACACAAAATATATGTACCTTCCACACACAATATATGTATCTTCCACACACAATATATGTACCTTCCACACACAATATATGTACCTTCCACAAACAATATATGTACCTTCCACACACAATATATGTACCTTCCACACAAAATAAATGTACCTTCCACACACAATATATGTACCATCCACACAAAATATATGTACCTTCCACACACAATATATGTACCATCCACACAAAATATATGTACCTTCCACACACAATATATGTACCTTCCACACAAAATAAATGTACCGTCCACAAAAAATATATGTAGCATCCACACAAAATATATGTACTGTTCACACAAAATATATGTACTGTCAACACAAAATATATGTACTGTCCACACAAAATTTATGTACCATCCACACAAAATATATGTACCTTCCACACAAAATATATGTACCTTCCACACAAAATAAATGTACCTTCCACACAAAATAAATGTACCTTCCACACAAAATATATGTACCATCCACACAAAATATATGTACCATCCACACAAAATATATGTACCTTCCACACAAAATATATGTACCTTCCACACAAAATAAATGTACCGTCCACACAAAATATATGTACTGTCAACACAAAATATATGTACCATCCATACACAATACATGTACTGTCCACACAAAATATATATACCGTACCATCCACACAAAATATATGTACCATCCACACAAAATATATGTACCGTCCACAATATATGTACCGTCCACACAAAATATATGTACCGTCCACACACAATATATGTACCGTCCACACAAAATATATGTACCGTCCACACAAAATATATGTACCGTCCACACAAAATATATGCATCGTCCACACAAAGTATATGTACCGTCCACACAAAGTATATGTACCGTCCACACAAAATATGTGTACCGTCCACACAAAATATATGTATCGTCCACACAAAATATATGTACTGTCCACACAAAGTATATGTACCGTCCACACAAAATATATGTACCGTCCACACAAAATGTATGTACCGTCCCCACAAAATATATGTACCATCCACACAAAATATATGTACCGTCCACACAAAATATATGTACCTTCCACACACATTATATGTACCATCCACACAAAATATATGTACCTTCCACACACAATATATGTACCATCCACACAAAATATATGTACCATCCACACAAAATATATGTACCTTCCACACAAAATATATGTACCTTCCACACAAAATAAATGTACCTTCCACACAAAATAAATGTACCTTCCACACACAATATATGTACCATCCACACAAAATATATGTACCTTCCACACACAATATATGTACCTTCCACACACAATATATGTACCTTCCACACACAATATATGTACCGTCCACACAAAGTATATGTACCATCCATACAAAATATATGTACCATCCACACAAAATATATGTACCATCCACACAAAATATATGTACCATCCACACAAAATAAATATACCTTCCACACACAATATATGTACCTTCCACACAAAATAAATATACCTTCCACACACAATATATGTACCTTCCACACACAATATATGTACCTTCCACACACAATATATGTACCTTCCACACAAAATAAATGTACCTTCCACACACAATATATGTACCATCCACACAAAATATATGTACCTTCCACACAAAATAAATGTACCGTCCACACAAAATATATGTACTGTCAACACAAAATATATGTACCATCCATACACAATACATGTACTGTCCACACAAAATATATGTACCTTCCACACACAATATATGTACCTTCCACACAAAATAAATGTACCTTCCACACACAATATATGTACCATCCACACATAATATATGTACCTTCCACACACAATATATGTATCATCCACACAAAATATATGTACCTTCCACACAAAATAAATGTACCGTCCACAAAAAATATATGTAGCATCCACACAAAATATATGTACTGTTCACACAAAATATATGTACTGTCAACACAAAATATATGTACTGTCCACACAAAATTTATGTACCTTCCACACACAATATATGTACCTTCTACACACAATATATGTACCATCCACACAAAATATATGTACCTTCCACACACAATATATGTACCTTCCACACAAAATAAATGTACCGTCCACACAAAATATATGTACCGTCCACACAATACATGTACTGTCCACACAAAATATATATACCGTACCATCCACACAAAATATATGTACCATCCACACAAAATATATGTACCGTCCACAATATATGTACCGTCCACACAAAATATATGTACTGTCCACACACAATATATGTACCGTCCACACAAAATATATGTACCTTCCACACAAAATATATGTACCTTCCACACAAAATATATGCATCGTCCACACAAAATATATGTACCGTCCACACAAAGTATATGTACCGTCCACACAAAGTATATGTACCGTCCACACAAAGTATATGTACCGTCCACACAAAATATATGTATCGTCCACACAAAATATATGTACCGTCCACACAAAGTATATGTACCGTCCACACAAAATATATGTACCGTCTACACAAAATATATGTACCGTCCCCACAAAATATATGTACCTTCCACACACATTATATGTACCGTCCACACAAAGTATATGTACCATCCACACAAAATATATGTACCGTCCACACAAAATATATGTACCGTCCACACAAAATATATGTACCGTCCACACAAAATATATGTACCGTACACACAAAATATATGTACCTTCCACACAAAATATATGTACCGTCCACACAAAGTATATGTACCTTCCACACAAAATATATGTACCGTCCACACAAAATATATGTACCGTCCACACAAAATATATGTACCTTCCACACAAAATATATGTACCGTCCACACAAAGTATATGTACCATCCACACAAAATATATGTACCTTCCACACAAAATATATGTACCATCCACACAAAATATATGTACCGTCCACACAAAATATATGTACCTTCCACACAAAATATATGTACCGTCCACACAAAGTATATGTACCATCCATACAAAATATATGTACCATCCACACAAAATATATGTACTGTTCACACAAAATATATGTACTGTCCACACAAAATTTATGTACCATCCACACAAAGTATATGTACCGTCCACACAAAATATATGTACCGTCCACACAAAATATATGTACTGTCCACACAAAATTTATGTACCATCCACACAAAATATATGTACCATCCACACACAGTATATGTACCGTCCACACAAATTATATGTACCGTCCACAATATATGTACCGTCCACACAAAACATATGTACCACCCATACAAAATATATGTACCGTCCACACAAAATATATGTACCATCCACAATATATGTACCGTCCACACAAAATATATGTACCTTCCACACACAATATATGTACCATCCACACAAAATATATGTACCATCCACACAAAATATATGTACCATCCACACAAAATATATGTACCATCCACACACAGTATATGTACCGTCCACACAAATTATATGTACCGTCCACAATATATGTACCGTCCACACAAAACATATGTACCACCCATACAAAATTTATGTACCATCCACACAAAATATATGTACCTTCCACACACATTATATGTACCGTCCACACAAAATATATGTACCTTCCACACACAATATATGTACCTTCCACACAAAATAAATGTACCTTCCACACACAATATATGTACCATCCACACAAAATATATGTACCATCCACACAAAATATATGTACCATCCACACAAAATATATGTACCATCCACACACAGTATATGTACCGTCCACACAAATTATATGTACCGTCCACAATATATGTACCGTCCACACAAAACATATGTACCACCCATACAAAATATATGTACCGTCCACACAAAATATATGTACCTTCCACACAAAATATATGTACCACCCATACAAAATATATGTACCATCCACACAAAATAAATGTACCGTCCACACAAAATATATGTACCGTCCACACAAAACATATGTACCACCCATACAAAGTATATGTACCACCCACACAAAATATATGTACCTTCCACACAAAATAAATGTACCATCCACACAAAATATATGTACCGTCCACACAAAATATATGTACCATCCATACAAAATATATGTACCATCCACACAAAATATATGTACCTTCCACACAAAATAAATGTACCATCCACACAAAATATATGTACCGTCCACACAAAATATATGTACCATCCATACAAAATATATGTACCATCCACACAAAATATATGTACCATCCACACAAAACATATGTACCACCCATACAAAGTATATGTACCACCCACACAAAATATATGTACCATCCACACAAAATATATGTACCGTCCACACAAAATATATGTACCGTCCACACAAAATATATGTACCGTCCACACAAAATATATGTACCGTCCACAATATATGTACCGTCCACACAAAATATATGTACCGTCCACACAAAATATATGTACCGTCCACACAAAATATATGTACCGTCCACACAAAGTATATGTACCACCCATAAAAAATATATGTACCGTCCACACAAAATATATGTACCGTCCACACAAAATATATGTACCGTCCACACAAAATATATGTACCGTCCACAATATATGTACCGTCCACACAAAATATATGTACCGTCAACAATATATGTACCGTCCACACAAAATATATGTACCATCCACACAAAATATATGTACCGTCCACACAAAATATATGTACCGTCCACACAAAATATATGTACCGTCCACAATATATGTACCGTCCACACAAAATATATGTACCGTCCACACAAAATATATGTACCGTCCACACAAAGTATATGTACCACCCATAAAAAATATATGTACCGTCCACACAAAATATATGTACCGTCCACACAAAATATATGTACCGTCCACACAAAATATATGTACCATCCACACAAAATATATGTACCGTCCACAATATATGTACCGTCCACACAAAATATATGTACCGTCCACAATATATGTACCGTCCACACAAAATATATGTACCATCCACACAAAATATATGTACCGTCCACAATATATGTACCGTCCACACAAAATATATGTACCGTCCACAATATATGTACCGTCCACACAAAATATATGTACCATCCACAATATATGTACCGTCCACACAAAATATATGTACCATCCACACAAAATATATGTACCGTCCACAATATATGTACCGTCCACACAAAATATATGTACCGTCCACAATATATGTACCGTCCACACAAAATATATGTACCGTCCACACAAAATATATGTACCGTCCACACAAAGTATATGTACCACCCATAAAAAATATATGTACCGTCCACACAAAATATATGTACCGTCCACACAAAATATATGTACCGTCCACACAAAATATATGTACCGTCCACAATATATGTACCGTCCACACAAAATATATGTACCGTCAACAATATATGTACCGTCCACACAAAATATATGTACCATCCACACAAAATATATGTACCGTCCACACAAAATATATGTACCGTCCACACAAAATATATGTACCGTCCACAATATATGTACCGTCCACACAAAATATATGTACCGTCCACACAAAATATATGTACCGTCCACACAAAGTATATGTACCACCCATAAAAAATATATGTACCGTCCACACAAAATATATGTACCGTCCACACAAAATATATGTACCGTCCACACAAAATATATGTACCATCCACACAAAATATATGTACCGTCCACAATATATGTACCGTCCACACAAAATATATGTACCGTCCACAATATATGTACCGTCCACACAAAATATATGTACCATCCACACAAAATATATGTACCGTCCACAATATATGTACCGTCCACACAAAATATATGTACCGTCCACAATATATGTACCGTCCACACAAAATATATGTACCATCCACACAAAATATATGTACCGTCCACAATATATGTACCGTCCACACAAAATATATGTACCGTCCACAATATATGTATCGTCCACACAAAATATATGTACCGTCCACACAAAGTATATGTACCGTCCACACAAAATATATGTACCGTCCACACAAAATATATGTACCACCCATACAAAATATATGTACCATCCACACAAAATATATGTACCGTCCACAATATATGTACCGTCCACACAAAATATATGTACCGTCCACAATATATGTACCGTCCACACAAAATATATGTACCGTCCACAATATATGTACCGTCCACACAAATATATGTACCATCCACACAAAATATATGTACCGTCCACACAAAGTATATGTACCACCCATAAAAAATATATGTACCGTCCACACAAAATATATGTACCGTCCACACAAAATATATGTACCGTCCACACAAAATATATGTACCGTCCACACAAAATATATGTACCGTCCACAATATATGTACCGTCCACACAAAATATATGTACCGTCCACAATATATGTACCGTCCACACAAAATATATGTACCATCCACACAAAATATATGTACCGTCCACAATATATGTACCGTCCACACAAAATATATGTACCGTCCACAATATATGTACCGTCCACACAAAATATATGTACCGTCCACAAGATATGTACCATCCACACAAAATATATGTACCATCCACACAAAATATATGTACCGTCCACACAAAATATATGTACCGTCCACAATATATGTACCGTCCACACAAAATATATGTACCATCCACACAAAATATATGTACCGTCCACAATATATGTACCGTCCACACAAAATATATGTACCGTCCACAATATATGTACCGTCCACACAAAATATATGTACCATCCACAATATATGTACCGTCCACACAAAATATATGTACCGTCCACACAAAATATATGTACCGTCCACACAAAATATATGTACCGTCCACAATATATGTACCGTCCACACAAAATATATGTACCGTCCACAATATATGTACCGTCCACACAAAATATATGTACCATCCACACAAAATATATGTACCGTCCACAATATATGTACCGTCCACACAAAATATATGTACCGTCCACAATATATGTACCGTCCACACAAAATATATGTACCGTCCACACAAAATATATGTACCGTCCACACAAAATATATGTACCGTCCACAATATATGTACCGTCCACACAAAATATATGTACCGTCCACACAAAATATATGTACCGTCCACACAAAATATATGTACCGTCCACACAAAGTATATGTACCACCCATAAAAAATATATGTACCGTCCACACAAAATATATGTACCGTCCACACAAAATATATGTACCGTCCACACAAAATATATGTACCGTCCACAATATATGTACCGTCCACACAAAATATATGTACCGTCAACAATATATGTACCGTCCACACAAAATATATGTACCATCCACACAAAATATATGTACCGTCCACACAAAATATATGTACCGTCCACACAAAATATATGTACCGTCCACAATATATGTACCGTCCACACAAAATATATGTACCGTCCACACAAAATATATGTACCGTCCACACAAAGTATATGTACCACCCATAAAAAATATATGTACCGTCCACACAAAATATATGTACCGTCCACACAAAATATATGTACCGTCCACACAAAATATATGTACCATCCACACAAAATATATGTACCGTCCACAATATATGTACCGTCCACACAAAATATATGTACCATCCACAATATATGTACCGTCCACACAAAATATATGTACCATCCACACAAAATATATGTACCGTCCACAATATATGTACCGTCCACACAAAATATATGTACCGTCCACAATATATGTACCGTCCACACAAAATATATGTACCATCCACAATATATGTACCGTCCACACAAAATATATGTACCATCCACACAAAATATATGTACCGTCCACAATATATGTACCGTCCACACAAAATATATGTACCGTCCACAATATATGTACCGTCCACACAAAATATATGTACCGTCCACACAAAATATATGTACCGTCCACACAAAGTATATGTACCACCCATAAAAAATATATGTACCGTCCACACAAAATATATGTACCGTCCACACAAAATATATGTACCGTCCACACAAAATATATGTACCGTCCACAATATATGTACCGTCCACACAAAATATATGTACCGTCAACAATATATGTACCGTCCACACAAAATATATGTACCATCCACACAAAATATATGTACCGTCCACACAAAATATATGTACCGTCCACACAAAATATATGTACCGTCCACAATATATGTACCGTCCACACAAAATATATGTACCGTCCACACAAAATATATGTACCGTCCACACAAAGTATATGTACCACCCATAAAAAATATATGTACCGTCCACACAAAATATATGTACCGTCCACACAAAATATATGTACCGTCCACACAAAATATATGTACCATCCACACAAAATATATGTACCGTCCACAATATATGTACCGTCCACACAAAATATATGTACCGTCCACAATATATGTACCGTCCACACAAAATATATGTACCATCCACACAAAATATATGTACCGTCCACAATATATGTACCGTCCACACAAAATATATGTACCGTCCACAATATATGTACCGTCCACACAAAATATATGTACCATCCACACAAAATATATGTACCGTCCACAATATATGTACCGTCCACACAAAATATATGTACCGTCCACAATATATGTATCGTCCACACAAAATATATGTACCGTCCACACAAAGTATATGTACCGTCCACACAAAATATATGTACCGTCCACACAAAATATATGTACCACCCATACAAAATATATGTACCATCCACACAAAATATATGTACCGTCCACAATATATGTACCGTCCACACAAAATATATGTACCGTCCACAATATATGTACCGTCCACACAAAATATATGTACCGTCCACAATATATGTACCGTCCACACAAAATATATGTACCATCCACACAAAATATATGTACCGTCCACACAAAGTATATGTACCACCCATAAAAAATATATGTACCGTCCACACAAAATATATGTACCGTCCACACAAAATATATGTACCGTCCACACAAAATATATGTACCGTCCACACAAAATATATGTACCGTCCACAATATATGTACCGTCCACACAAAATATATGTACCGTCCACAATATATGTACCGTCCACACAAAATATATGTACCATCCACACAAAATATATGTACCGTCCACAATATATGTACCGTCCACACAAAATATATGTACCGTCCACAATATATGTACCGTCCACACAAAATATATGTACCGTCCACAATATATGTACCATCCACACAAAATATATGTACCATCCACACAAAATATATGTACCGTCCACACAAAATATATGTACCGTCCACAATATATGTACCGTCCACACAAAATATATGTACCATCCACACAAAATATATGTACCGTCCACAATATATGTACCGTCCACACAAAATATATGTACCGTCCACAATATATGTACCGTCCACACAAAATATATGTACCATCCACAATATATGTACCGTCCACACAAAATATATGTACCGTCCACACAAAATATATGTACCGTCCACACAAAATATATGTACCGTCCACAATATATGTACCGTCCACACAAAATATATGTACCGTCCACAATATATGTACCGTCCACACAAAATATATGTACCATCCACACAAAATATATGTACCGTCCACACAAAATATATGTACCACCCATACAAAATATATGTACCGTCCACACAAAATATATGTACCGTCCACAATATATGTACCGTCCACACAAAATATATGTACCGTCCACAATATATGTACCGTCCACACAAAATATATATACCATCCACACAAAATATATGTACCGTCCACACAAAGTATATGTACCACCCATAAAAAATATATGTACCATCCACACAAAATATATGTACCGTCCACACAAAATATATGTACCGTCCACACAAAATATATGTACCATCCACACAAAATATATGTACCGTCCACAATATATGTACCGTCCACACAAAATATATGTACCGTCCACAATATATGTACCGTCCACACAAAATATATGTACCATCCACACAAAATATATGTACCGTCCACAATATATGTACCGTCCACACAAAATATATGTACCGTCCACAATATATGTACCGTCCACACAAAATATATGTACCATCCACAATATATGTACCGTCCACACAAAATATTTGTACCGTCCACACAAAATATATGTACCGTCCACAATATATGTACCGTCCACACAAAATATATGTACCGTCCACAATATATGTACCGTCCACACAAAATATATGTACCATCCACAATATATGTACCGTCCACACAAAATATATGTACCATCCACAATATATGTACCGTCCACACAAAATATATGTACCGTCCACAATATATGTACCGTCCACACAAAATATATGTACCGTCCACACAAAATATATGTACCGTCCACAATATATGTACCGTCCACACAAAATATATGTACCATCCACACAAAATATATGTACCGTCCACACAAAATATATGTACCGTCCACACAAAATATATGTACCGTCCACAATATATGTACCGTCCACACAAAATATATGTACCGTCCACACAAAATATATGTACCGTCCACACAAAATATATGTACCGTCCACAATATATGTACCGTCCACACAAAATATATGTACCATCCACACAAAATATATGTACCGTCCACACAAAATATATGTACCGTCCACACAAAGTATATGTACCACCCATAAAAAATATATGTACCGTCCACACAAAATATATGTACCGTCCACACAAAATATATGTACCGTCCACACAAAATATATGTACCGTCCACAATATATGTACCGTCCACACAAAATATATGTACCGTCCACACAAAATATATGTACCGTCCACAATATATGTACCGTCCACAATATATGTACTGTCCACACAAAATATATGTACCGTCCACAATATATGTACCGTCCACACAAAATATATGTACCATCCACACAAAATATATGTACCGTTCACACAAAATATATGTACCGTCCACAATATATGTACCGTCCACACAAAATATATGTACCGTCCACACAAAATATATGTACCGTCCACACAAAATATATGTACCGTCCACACAAAATATATGTACCGTCCACACAAAATATATGTACCGTCCACACAAAATATATGTACCGTCCACACAAAATATATGTACCGTCCACACAAAGTATATGTACCACCCATAAAAAATATATGTACCGTCCACACAAAATATATGTACCGTCCACACAAAATATATGTACCATCCACACAAAATATATGTACCGTCCACAATATATGTACCGTCCACACAAAATATATGTACCGTCCACAATATATGTACCGTCCACACAAAATATATGTACCATCCACAATATATGTACCGTCCACACAAAATATATGTACCGTCCACACAAAATATATGTACCGTCCACAATATATGTACCGTCCACACAAAATATATGTACCGTCCACAATATATGTACCGTCCACACTAAATATATGTACCATCCACAATATATGTACCGTCCACACAAAATATATGTACCGTCCACACAAAATATATGTACCGTCCACAATATATGTACCGTCCACACAAAATATATGTACCGTCCACAATATATGTACCGTCCACACAAAATATATGTACCATCCACACAAAATATATGTACCGTCCACACAAAATATACGTACCGTCCACACAAAATATATGTACCGTCCACAATATATGTACCGTCCACACAAAATATATGTACCGTCCACACAAAATATATGTACCGTCCACACAAAATATATGTACCGTCCACAATATATGTACCGTCCACACAAAATATATGTACCGTCCACACAAAATATATGTACCGTCCACACAAAATATATGTACCGTCCACACAAAGTATATGTACCACCCATAAAAAATATATGTACCGTCCACACAAAATATATGTACCGTCCACACAAAATATATGTACCGTCCACACAAAATATATGTACCGTCCACACAAAGTATATGTACCACCCATAAAAAATATATGTACCGTCCACACAAAATATATGTACCGTCCACACAAAATATATGTACCGTCCACACAAAATATATGTACCGTCCACAATATATGTACCGTCCACACAAAATATATGTACCGTCCACACAAAATATATGTACCGTCCACAATATATGTACCGTCCACAATATATGTACCGTCCACAATATATGTACCGTCCACACAAAATATATGTACCGTCCACAATATATGTACCGTCCACACAAAATATATGTACCATCCACACAAAATATATGTACCGTTCACACAAAATATATGTACCGTCCACAATATATGTACCGTCCACACAAAATATATGTACCGTCCACACAAAATATATGTACCGTCCACACAAAATATATGTACCGTCCACAATATATGTACCGTCCACACAAAATATATGTACCGTCCACACAAAATATATGTACCGTCCACACAAAATATATGTACCGTCCACACAAAATATATGTACCGTCCACACAAAGTATATGTACCACCCATAAAAAATATATGTACCATCCACACAAAATATATGTACCGTCCACACAAAATATATGTACCGTCCACACAAAATATATGTACCGTCCACAATATATGTACCGTCCACAATATATGTACCGTCCACAATATATGTACCGTCCACAATATATGTACCGTCCACACAAAATATATGTACCGTCCACACAAAATATATGTACCGTCCACAATATATGTACCGTCCACACAAAATATATGTACCGTCCACAATATATGTACCGTCCACACAAAATATATGTACCGTCCACACAAAATATATGTACCGTCCACAATATATGTACCGTCCACAATATATGTACCGTCCACACAAAATATATGTACCGTCCACACAAAATATATGTACCGTCCACACAAAATATATGTACCGTCCACACAAAGTATATGTACCACCCATAAAAAATATATGTACCGTCCACACAAAATATATGTACCGTCCACACAAAATATATGTACCGTCCACACAAAATATATTTGGCAGACACACAATTTAAGGATTAGATCAATGTTATTTACTGGCGGATAATAGCTTGAGAAAGATTGGAACAGAATAAAGTTCATATGGACATAAGAAATTGTCAATATGGGCAAGGGTAGTCAAAACAAAGTATTATATTTGTGTATATTTTATATACAGATGTAGCTGTATATAAGGTTTACTAAAAATGGTAAATAAAGCAAGAAAATAACTAAAAAATACCTTTGCACCAAACATGGTTACTCACATTTACCACCATAGCAGGAAAGTAAACAAGTCATGAATGGTTACTAAATTATACAGAAACTGTTCTCAGTCATAAATAACCATAATAACCATAAACCAATAAATTAATAAAATGTGCAGGTCAACGAATAAACAAAGTGTACTTGGTATGATATAATGAAAATTTATTACAAATTAGTTTTAGTCTAATAAAAGTAATAATAAGTTTGTTTCCACATGTGGTGATATTATACAATTTGTAAATATTCTTTATTAGTGGGTTAAAACCTGGGGTGCCCTTAAAAGCATTGTTTCAACCTTGATACCTTGTTCACATATGCTTCAGCTCAGGCTTAAACATGGAGACCAGCCCTGTGACTCAAGCTAAACTAGCCAGGGTTGACACTGGGTTAAACATGGAGACCAGCCCTGTGACTCAAGCTAAACTAGCTGGGTTGACACTGGGTTAAACATGGAGACCAGCCCTGTGACTCAAGCTAAACTAGCCAGGGTTGACACTGGGTTAAACATGGAGACCAGCCCTGTGACTCAAGCTAAACTAGCCAGGGTTGACACTGGGTTAAACATGGAGACCAGCCCTGTGACTCAAGCTAAACTAGCCAGGGTTGACACTGGGTTAAACATGGAGACCAGCCCTGTGACTCAAGCTAAACTAGCCAGGGTTGACACTGGGTTAATTAAGAAATTTTACATGTGTTTTTTTCAAGGTGAATCATATTTTGCAATGCTGGTAGTTGTACACATAATCATCCCAGCCAATTATAAGATTATTTATCTCGTTTTAAAGGCAATTAAGAAATGAATCTACAGTTACAACCAGATGTAATAATATAATTATTATTAAGCCATACTCAATGCTTATTTTAATTTTATTTTTTTTTAATTCAAACTGCCATCACCATCTCATTTAAAATACTAAACATTTCATTGGTATCTTAAATCAACATGTAGCATTATACCTACATGTACATGTACCTATCTATGTATGTGAATGTGCATACTAAATGTAAAACTATGTACATTGTACAAACTATTCAACAATCCTAAGTGTTGGTACATCTAGGGTACTGCTGGCCTTCGATTATAAGCATTAAACAAAGTAATAAATGTTTTTTGTAATGGGTGGCTGGTGGAACATAGCATGCTGACCTTTGACCTTTTCAAGAATAAATACCATATATCTGCCATAGCTTCCATTTGCTTCTATTCTAATCAATGGCTGAGATAATATATTAATAATTATGTAGTTTAATTAGTAGTTTTAATGCATAAATATAACTAATCAGACTGAAAATAACTGGCATACATTTTGGAATATTTAGTCTGGTAGCATTCACAAGTGTCAATAGAGAATGATATAAATGATTTAAACATCAGCACATGTCCTACAGATTTCAGGTTGTATTAAAATTAAAACTAGCAGCCTGTCGGCTGATATAGCTCTGCTGTTTGTGATGCATGCTCTGAAAGCAACGACTAAGAAGTAATTTAAATTTAATGCTAGCTGCTTTAATATCGCAAGACACCAACTTTCTTGATTTTGTTGCAAAGAATATTTCACTAAAGGTAGAAAATTGAAGATATCTTTACAAAATGAACGCATCTAATAGAGGTCTGCCCAAGCTGCATGTGTACAAGTATCAAAGAATTAGGACTACTGGTTTTGAAGGACAAGTCAAAAATATGTTTTTTGATGAGTAGTTGATAATAACATTTTTATGAAAAATTACACAAATATTCACTAAAATTAGAGATTTGAAGATATCGTCATGAAATTACAAACAAATAAAGTTACAAAGCAATCAGATTAGCAGTTTTCAAGCAGAAGTCAAAACTATAATTTTTTACCAAAAATGACAAAAATATTCATCAAAATTAGAGAATTGAAGATATTGTCACAAAATCAACAAATCTGACAGAGGTCCACCTGATACACCTATATATACAATATCAAAGCAATTGGACAAGCAGTTTTCAAGGAGAAGTCGAAAATATAATTTTTTACAAAAAATAACAAAAATATTCATCAAAATTAGAGAATTGAAGATGTCGTCATAAAAATAACAAATCTGACAGAGGTCCACCTACATATACAATATCAAAGCAATCAGACTAGCAGTTTTCAAGGAGAAAATATAATTGTTTACCAAAAATGACAAAAATATTCATCAAAATTAGAGAAATAAAGATATCATCACGAAATGAACAAATCTGAGAGAGGTTCACCCAAGGTACCTACATACCAAGTATCAAAGCATTTGGGATAGCAGTTTTCAAGAAGAAGACGAAAATAGCACTTTTGACCAAAAATGACAAAAATATTCACTATAAATAAGACAATTGAACATATTCACACGAAATGGTACCTTCCTAGAAAGTTTCATAGCTATACAATTTGTGGTTATAAGAAGAAGTCAAAATGTAAAGTTAAAGACGGCGACGACGGGCAATCAGTAATACAATAAGCTCCGCTCGACTTCGTCAACAGTGGAGCTAAAAAGTTATTGCTTTCTATTCATAAGCAAATAAATTATGCCAACAAGTCATGACATGACATGTCAGTCGTTGTCTGTTTTCAAAGTAAGTTATTTAAGATACTCCATATGCTACATATTATACAAGATGTGATGCAATTATTCAAAACATAATGCAGATTAACATAATCAATTTAAATACTCTTTTGAGACATATTTGACACTACAAAACATTAATTACGGAAGGGCAATGCTAAAATTGAGAACACACACACACAAGCTTGAAATTGAAAAGGGCAGGTACACATGCCCTAAAACCACTAACTGAAAGAAAGTGTAAACAGTGAAACATAAATGTGATTGTGCAAAATATGGAAACTTGTGCCAACTTTTGTCAAAATTAAATTTTCTACCACACAATTCATGACATTCATTGCTCAGTGCAGATGAAACTGAAATTATTAAGAAGGTTTCACAGTTTATTTACAAAGCCTTTCAAGAAAGAATAGATAGTTGATAGTTTTTAATTTGATTATTATTATTATTAGTCCTTGAAAAAACAAGCAGCCTGTCGGCTGAGATAGCTCTGCTGTTAGCAATGCACATTGCAATTAAAGAACAGAAGATATCATTAGAAAATGAACAATATGTATAGTATCAAAGCAACAGGACTTGCTGTTTTCAACAAGAATTCAAAAATATCACTTTTCACCAAAAATATTCACCAAAATTAGAGAATTAAAGATATCATTACAAAATGAACAAATCTGAAAGAGGTTCACATGTAGTACCTATACATGTATATGTAATATCAAAGCAGCTGGATTTGTGGTTTTTAACAAGAAGTCGAAAATATCAGTTTTTACCAAAAATGACAAAAATATTCAACAAAATTAGAGAATTGAAGATATCATCATGAAATGAACAAATCTGAGAGAGGTCTACCCAGGGTACATATACACCAAGTATCAAAGCATTCAGGCTTGTAGTTTTCAAGAAGAAGTCGAAAAAGTAAAACATTGACAAGGATGACGGGCAATCACTCATATGATAAGCTCCGCTCGACAAAGTCGACAGTGGAGCTAGAAATATCATATTTTCAACACATTACTTTGAAATTTAACATTATAATATTTTCTCTTTGTTTATTATTTCATTATTATTATTATACTTGCTACTGTGCTGATGTAAATACTGTATTTCTAAAGATGCAATAAATATTATTATTATATGAGTAAGCCATTAAATAATCACTGGTTTTATGCTTTGGACCCCTAAATTAAATTGTTGGTGATCCAACTGATTTTCATACCCCACTTCAACATTGTCTGTAAAACGTATTAGCATACACATCAGACTTGTCACGTGAACTTAGATAGTAAATAATTTACAAAGTATTTACCAATGCAATGTTTTCAAAAGTATATCAAGTGTCTGACATCAAAGCTGATTTATGCTTGATTTATCATGACACACAGTGTGAAAGTATTTAGTATTTAGAAGATATTTAATGTATGATGAGTACATTGTTCAAGTTGGTTTCAAGAAAAATATTAAAAGCACTAACCAACAACTATTGCTGACTCTGATTCCAATCAGAAAAATCAACAAGTACATAGCAATGAAAAAAAAGTTTATGATGAGTCACATAATGACTTGATTAAGTAATGGACCACTAATGTTTTACTTTGGACCACCAAAATTGGAAGATGGTGGCCAATTAAGTCATGTGGTATTTTACACTTTTCAGAATCAGAACCTCAAGGCAACTTTTCAGAACCAGAACTGCGCCCTCTATCACTGAAAATTGTTTGCACTGGTTACATGCATACTAAGCTAAGTAACAGTCAGACCATCAAAAGAAATAGTCTGATGCAGTATTTGAAAGTTTTCAAAATTGTGTACAGACCAGCGTAGGAAACTTGATTTTCGAGTAGGCACCACAACATTCTGCTGTCCATCTATCTTGAAACAATGTTTTACTTCAAATGATGAATTCAAGTTGGGCCATTTAATGCTTAAAAATGAGGCAATGAAGGCATTATTCACCATTATGTTTCAAATCATAAAATGATATATGTTTGATCAATGTAGAACCCTGAAACTTGGATATATGAATTATTAAATGATAGTAATTAGCAAGTATGTAATTAATTATTAAATGATAGTAATTAGCAAGTATGTAATTAATTATTAAATGATAGTAATTAGCAAGTATGTAATTAATTTTATCTATTTGTACTTTTGTGAACTGAATAAATTTACACCAACACTTGGTATTAGAGGAGCATCGGGTAGAATTGCTATTAAACTGAAAGCAACAGCAAATTGAATACTGGTACAGAAAAATTAAACGTTGTATAGTCCCGACTTCATGTGAACTTTGTCTGGTTGTCATGACGCTTACATTTGTGAACACAAGTCAGTTAATGGTTGTCATGGATTCAAACAATCCTGTTGTTACCAAGACATAGAAGGAAATATCAAATATCAAACCAGTCATAGGTCTTCTCAACCACTCTTGCAAAAATATTATTTAATTTAAGACACAAAATCGATAAAAATGATATGTATGAATTAATGGTTTGTATTTAAAACTAATTAGCCAAATTCTGACTTGCTTGCTTTAACTCATCAATCTGATCTCTTAAATTACGGGATCAGAATTAAGCATATTTATGATGGACTACTCATGTTACCCTCAGAGTGGGTTGCTTGACCCAGCTCGACCATTACGCCGTCTTATTCCGGCCTTTCAATGTTGCCCCATGAAGTTCTACTGGTTCTGAGTTTCTGATGCTGAAAAGTGTACACTTATACTCAAATTATCAGCCATAGACAAACATTCTTTAAAATAAGCTTAGATGTTTGCCAGTTCAACCCCCTCCCTCACTATACATATTCACAGCCTCTCTAGAATGACTATGATATATTACACGTGACCTCACAATCACCTAGTTCAAATCATTATTCATTAACAGTCTGCTCAACTACGTGGTGGACTTCTAAAATGTCCGGCTGCGTTTATACTTGCTTGCCGATAGCCTGCTGTGGCAACAGACAAAACAAAAAAGCAAAATATATTGTCATTGTTTGTTAGCACGGTTGCTTCTAGCACAGACGGTTCTTCTATTGACCGTGAATTAAATAAAGGTAGGTCGTCGATCCAACCCACAGTGTCACAGCTGGCTAGTTCCAGATTCGTCATATGTTTTAAACACAGGCACTAGTTTGTTGTGTCTGTTTTTAGCCCAAATAGCTAACCCTTAAGCCTTTTTTATTTTACATTTGTTTTTATATTCCATTATTTTTAGAACAGTTCAATAGTAACACATTTACCTTGCAAACGCTTAAGTGGATGAGCTCACCGATGATATAAAGGAACGGCCATTTTGACGGAATCCCAAGTCGGTTGTTTGTTTGTTAATAACTTCTCCACTACACATTCTTAGAAGCCTGCTCATAAATTAAAAAACTGGGTAGATGCTCAAGTACATTTATTTGCACCGTCTGTCTTTCTTAACACCGTGACGTACTGTCACTGACATATTGTTCTGAGCAACAACTTTGCCAGCTAAGTTGCTGACTCTTTTATGGGCGTACATAATTAGACACGCCACGGTAACTGTCGAAACATACATTTTGTTTGAATAACTTTTCCATTTTTTATATAGAGATGTCTACAATTGATTAAAATAAATTGAAATGCAATCGTATCATGATCTTCTATTTATATTCAACATGTCTCAGTCCAGGGGTCTGAGTCCCCGCTATTAGTTTTATGTCTCCTGTTGAGGTTGGTATGACCCAACTTGTTATTTACATTCACAGTCAATTCGTCCCATCGTCCCAACACATTTGTCCCACAAATCGATTCTTCCAAATTCACATTCGTCCCAATTCAAAATCGTCCATTATTTTAAATTTGTGGTCAGCATTACGATCTTGAGCAGGGTCAATTTCTATGCCAACTGTTACTGACACGCTAACTAATAACTCCACCCGCTCCACGTTGCGTGTACGGTGTCTTTGTATTTATTAACTAATAACTTGTACGTTCCGTGTACGGTGTATTTGTATTTATTAACTAATAACTTGTACGTTCCGTGTACGGTGTATTTGTATTTATTACCTAATAACTTGTACGTTGCGTGTACGGTGTGTTTGTATTTATTAACTATTAACTTGTACGTTGCATGTGTGGTGTATTTGTATTTATTAACTAATATCTTGTACGTTGCGTGTACGGTGTATTTGTATTTATTAACTAGTACGTTGCATGTGTGGTGTATTTGTATTCATTAACTAATAACTCCACGTTGCGTGTACGGTGTATTTGTATTTATTAACCAATAATTCTACGTTGAGTGTACGGTGTATTTGTATTTATTTATTTATTAACTAATAACTTGTACGTTGCATGTACGGTGTATTCGTATTAATTAACTAATAACTTGTACGTTGCGTGTACGGTGTATTTGTATATAACGTCGGCAAAAACAAAATGGCATAACGAACAATTACGCATGCCAGTGCATGACGTGTACGTGAACAGTTCGTTGTTTGAATTTTTTGTGCTTATTTGGCGAGTTAGTAGTGGTCTAACCTTGAATCTGACTTTGGAACGAATTAACTTGTGGGACGAATCGACTTGAGACGAATCGACTTGTGGGACGAATCGACTTGGGACGAATGTGATTTGGGACGAATCGACCGCCCCCCGCTATTTACTACCTTATACTAAAATATATTTGGATACTAGTATTTGGAGTACGAACAAATTCCCACATCCGGTCCGGTTAGACTTAAAATACACCACGAATATTCACTTTTAAGATATAATTTTTGGTATGTGTTGGTTCTTGGATATTTCAGCTTCGTCGTCCTGTACTTCGTTTAGTAATTCGATCTTTCCAGTTTGCGTAAAAAGGGAGAGTTTCGCGTTTTCGACATCGAAAATGCCTTTGCTTCATTATTTGCTGAGGGACGGCCGCTTAGGTATGTGCTCTGTAACTTGTAGACTGGCAAAGTCAGGACTTCTTGTTTGTTTTAGGAAGAAAGTAATTAATGAGGGGAGGCAAGGGGGGTAGCTGGTACGATTTAACGGGAAATAAAAAGGGCTTTTTACAATTTACAAGGAAAAAAAAGACGTTTTTACAGTTTACAATGTTAAATCAAAGAAAGCTTAGAAATAACCCCCGTGTGCTGTGGGAATAGGGATCATGATGTAATATTCAGGAATATTTGAAAATGATAAACAAATTACAGTATGAATAATCTATTAAATATATACCTACAATAAGCCTACTTAAAAATATGCATAAAAAGTCTACACAAAATTGCAACATTAAAAAGAAAACTGAAATAATTCATAAAACATTGGGGAAAATGAAATGCAACAAAAATAGTAAACAAATAAATGCCCAAAATAAACTTATAGGGCATTTAAAAATATTTTAGAAATTTAGTTAACACGGAAAACGTGAAGTAGCAAGAACAACTATGTAAATTTCTGACAAACAATCACAATCTAAATATCTAAAATTCAAACCACTATCTTAATATCAATATGTGTGTCAATAAATATTATATTTATTTATTTTCAGTTACGTATATTAATAAGGAAGGCACTGATTACAATCTTTTGGATTGGTTCGTATATCCCGAAAATCGACATGGTAAAATTACAACCATCGTACAGCTCAGTACCATAACAAATATTAATAATTTACGGCAGACGTACTTCTCGGTACATAAAATTCAAAGTAATCCCCAACGCGTCTCATTTGTTACTGCGTATAAATTGACACTATCTGGGACACGTCGCACGCGATGAGTACCAACCAAAAATACACACAGGACATTTTAAGTGGCTCGCAACAAAACCTATTCGCTAATTTTCGTTTCGAAAACATCTACGATGGCTTAAAACCCTGCAGCCCGTCCCGCATGTTTTTTTTTTTACCAGGCAGGAGACGCCGGTCAGCGTGGCGTTGCCCCAGTGGTTTCCACTGTGCATCCAGTAGTTAACGCCGACATCACAGTCTATACATTCCACATGAAGCATGGTATTCAGCTTAACCATATTTTCTTTTTTGCTCCATGGCTTAACTTAATAGGAACAGTAACTCGAGCAATAAATGTGCCTTCCGATTTGAGGGATATCGTGCGGTGTAATATTCAATGAAAAAAATAGTGAAACACGAGGCTCACGCTGGGGGCCCACATAAGGTGTTACAATAGTATACATATAACAAAGCCAAACACCGATTGTTTCCTTTGCTAGGTAAAATCACAGTCCCGGGACTGTGGTAAAATCAATGTACAGAATAATCGGATGAAACAACTAAAGTAAACTAGGATATATTAGAGCCAATGAATTCGTAATTTCCGACGAAAAGGGCCGGGAAAAAATACCGCTCATAACAAACCACCGTCATAACAAATCACCGTGTTGAGGGAGCGGTGAACAAATGAGACACCGATTGTCAAATTGTTTTGGTAATCATCGCATGTCGATTCATGTCATTTGTACAGGGTACTCTGACACAAAAATAAGGTAAACCAGCTTACTTAGTGCTAATGATTTTGTGATTTCCCACAGGAAGAACGTTCTCAGAAATAATCCGACATGCTGATCAGCCCACCAACAATCGGCACCAAAATTGATCACTCCTGTCACGGTAAATTCGGTATGTTTTACGAGTTTTTTTTCTCCAAATCCCAACATAAATTTACACATGTAGGCGAATTTTTTCAGCTCTGTGTAAATAGATATTTTTACTGGGAATGTGCCCCATTTTACGTACGAGGAGCCCTTACACAACGACGTAGTCATCAACACACATAGACATCCTATACCTACTAATCGACATGATAGCTTCGTAATTTGGGGAAAGTGGGGGTGAAAGTGCACCATGCAAGTTTCCAAATGTGTAAAGGAAAATAAAGGAAAGAAGTACAATACAATGTTGGTAAGCGATACAAAGGAAATATCTCCTTGCGGCAGCGACTTGATACAACTACATTGATGCTGGAGGTCACCATATTTGTTCTCGCGTTCAATAATACGGTGATAAATCAGGATTCACAAGTACAACGAATTTACACAACATTTTACCATGAAATTGAACCTACCAACCATTTTCATATCTTCAACACTGCCATGGTTTTGGCGATGATGAATCTCACATTCATTATTTTCTTGACTGGGCTCACACAGGGTTCAATGTTCCGTGGCTTGAATGTAATTGTACACCACACGTGAATGTAAACTAGCTTGCACAGTAATTCGTTTCACAGTCATTGAGGTTATACATTTGTTCAATTACTTATTTATTTATTTACTTATACAATAATAAAAAATCATACATGTAATTTCTCAGACCTTTAATGTAAACTGATACATACATTTCATCTCCCGAGCGCTTGCTTCGTTTTTGTACAACACACTGGAAATAACAAAATGGCTGACACCATCATAAATTGCTGATCATAAAAAATAGAATACGCATGCGTATCATTATGCAAATTAGTCCACTCACCGATTCCTATTAGTTGTATTCATGCAATTGGGCATAAAAAACTTAAAAAAAAAATATTAAAAAAATACATAAAAAAATGCTAAATTTTAATTAAAATGTAAAATACAACAATGAATTGCAGCAGCCAATCATTAGTAACATTCTTACCAAGTTACATAAAAATCGTTTTAATGCTTCTTGAGATATAACTGAAATAGCTTAAAATTCACACATTATTATGCAGATGAGCTCATTAATATGCATGGTGTCAACCAAAAACTAATCAAATCTGTGCACTGCCCCAGACAAGCTATATACCAAGTTTCATTGAAATCCGAACATTGGTTCTTGAGATATCGATGGAACAGACACACACACACACACACACACACACACACAGACAGACAGACAGACAGACAGACACACAGACAGACACACTAACTGCAAATACTCCCTTTTTGTGCTTCGCACACGGGAGTCAAAAATGGAACATTGAATGGTCCAAAGAGCTCTCCGACTCAAATGCTCCGCCATTACTGCGCCGTGTGTAGAGACGCATGCGCATATTACCCTCGTAATGCTCTTCATTCGGTTAGAGGGCCTTTTACGTTTTGGACATTAAATTTTGTAGTGAATTGTGTCATCTAGTCGTTTTACAGTTTCTGAAATGTAATTTCCCTAGATTTTTTTTTTATGATTTTTTTATTTGGATGTAAATTCTTGTACGTACCGAGAAAAATGACACATTTTTACAGTGTACGAAAAAAATATTTGAATGATTACGTTGTACGTCTAGCCTGTGATTACAGAATTACGGAATTTGTTTTTTTCTATTTACATTGTACGAACAAAAAAATATTGCAATTACGTTGAACGAAAATAACCCTTTCCCCCCTCATTAATTGTTTTAAGTCCTCGCAAAAACTAACGTGACCGCGAAAGAAATCCCGACTGGACGCATCTGGGGGCATTTGACTGCTATTAATTATTCATGATGTCATTAATGGGTGGGTGGGTGTGTGTTAGGGTGGGTGTGATTCCTCAGCTCCTGAGAGCGAGGTTATTTGTAGATATGCTGGCGATCGCCTCTGTGTTTCCGGAAGTACTATGGGAGATTGCATGATGGGAGTGGAAAGTCTTTTGACTCCTCAGCTCCTGAGAGCGAGGTTATTTGTAGATATGTTGGCGATCGCCGCTGTGTCTGCGGAAGTACTATGGGAGATTGCATGATGGGAGTGAAAAGTCTTTTGATCAGTAAAATAATTTTAGAAAAGTGAAAACTAAAGTGACTGTGAAATAAAGGTGGGTTTTAAATATTAAATATCATGACATTTGGATGTAATAATTAAAGGAAATTGAACTGGTATGAAAGGGCAGTACATGTAGCCGGAACGCAAGGTCAGAATCCGGGGTCAAAATACATCACAATACATCCATCAAGGCGGTTGCAAAGTGTCAACAACTATGGATGAGGTAAAAGACTTGGAAATACATTAACCATGGTCAATAATCATACACAACAAAATACAATAACACGAAATACAGATATAAGAAAAAAACAGATAACACTAACAACTATAAGGTAAAATTATGTTGATAAACTTTCCTAGACTGTTGGCAATGAATCTTTTATTCCCATAATATGCTCAAACATATCTTCTTTTGGTAATTTTAAAATATTATCATTGTACAATGATGGAGTATTCCAAAAGTTGCTACGTGCCTTTACAATTTCATCCAGTTTGCAGTCAAAAAGAGCATGCATTTCATCACCAACAGACTGATCAGAACACAGTGTGCAAAATCTTTGCTCTGAGGGTATTTTTTGGTATCTTAATTTTTCAATTGGTAATATATATATTTAGTTTATATACTGATCGCGTCAATCATAAATTGTCTTATATTGTTTACGTCATTTGTTATTGTTCTGAGTAATCAGATGAGTAATATAAGATGGGAGCATGTAAAGAGAGCATGTACATTTCTGAAATGAACATATAACCGATAATAAAAAGCAAGCGCTACTTGGCGCGTGAATCTGATTACTCAGCTCCTGAGAGCGAGGTTATTTGTAGATATGTTGGGAGATTGCATGATGGGAGTGAAAAGTCTTTGATCAGTAAAACAATTTTAGAAAAGTGAAAACTAAAGTGACTGTGAAATAAAGGTTGGTTTTAAATAATTAAATATTGGATGTAATAATGAAAGGAAATTGAACTGGTATGAAAGGGCAGTACATGTAGCCGGAACGCAAGGTCAGAATCCGGGGTCAAAATACGTCACAATACATCTCAAAAAAGTCTCAAGTTCTTCATGATGGTAAACGCACCACCTATGTTACAAATCAAGGCGCCTGATCCTCTTTCATTGGAAGGAAATTTAGCAGAAAACTGGCGCAGATTTGAACGGAAATTCATGATCTACTTGAAGGCATCAGGAGCAGATGCAAGTGCTGATGAAGGTACGAAAATTGCTATATTACTGCATTGTTTGGGTGAAGAGGCTATTGAATTGTATGATACTTTCAATTTCGACCCAGCAGAAGACAAGAACAAATTTGATGCCAACATAGCCAAATTTAAAGAACATTGCAATCCGCGCAAAAACACATTGTTTGAGCGATACAGATTTTGGGAATGTTCTCAAAGTGATGGCGAGACTATTGATCAATTTGTGACTGAATTGAAAACGAGAGCAAAATCATGCGAATTTCATAAAGGCAACCAAGAAGATCTGAACATTTTGGATAGGATTGTACAAGGGATCAGAGATGTGCATCTGAAAGAAAGATTGCTAAGAGAGGCACCAAATACACTAGAAAAGGCTGTTGATATGTGTCGTGCTGTAGAAACTAGCAAATCTCAAATTGAAGCAATGACAGGCCGGGATAAACAGGTCCATTCAGTCTATAATAAGAAATGGTCTAAAGGAAAGCCCGCCAAAAAGTCTGTGGAAACGTATGGAAAAGGGAAGGGCAAAATATTTAAGTGTAGGAAATGTGCTACCCTACATGGGCCTCGGTCATGTCCAGCCCTTGGTAAAGAATGTCATTTTCGCTAACCCAAGCAGAGCAAAACTATGCACAGATAGAAAAAGAAATGCTTGCTATTGTGTTCTCGTGTGAACGATTCAACCAGTACGTATATGGAAAAATGATTGATAAGCCACTGGAAACAATACTGAAGAAACCATTATGCAAGGCATCACCTAGACTACAACGCATGTTGATGAGACTGCAGAAATATCAACTGAATGTCAGATATGTGGCTGGGAAAGAAATGTATGTTGCCGACACTCTGTCGAGAGCATACCTTAGTCACAATAAAGATGATGAAAAGCTAGATGCAGAAATGAATGTGGTAATTCATTCATTAGTGGACAATTTCCCCGCTACACCCAACAGGTTAGATGAGTTGAGAGCAGCGACTGCAGAAGATGAAACCCTTCAAGCATTAAACAAAGTTGTGAAGGAAGGATGGCCACTACACAAATACCATTTACGTGGTCCTGTAACGGGATATTGGTCACTGAGAGATGAAATACATGAAGCAGATGGTCTCATGTTTGTTGGAGAAAGAATGATAATACCAACATCATGGAGAAATCGAATGTTAGAGATCATTCATGAAAGCCATTTAGGCATTGAAAAATGCAAGTCAAGAGCAAGATCTGTATTATATTGGCCACACCCAATACCAGAGAGAGCATGGCAAAAGATTGGAAGTGACACATTTCATCTGAATGGCAAGGATTACTTATTAATCACTGATTAACTCTCTATTTCCAGAGATAAGCTTGCTGACAGCTACGACAGCAGACGCAGTGATCACTCGAATGTCTTCAATCTTTTCACGTCATGGAATACCCGATGAAGTATTCGCTGACAACGTACCATTCGCAAGTCAACGATTCCGCAAGTTCGCAAATGACTGGGGATTTAAGCTAACTACATCAAGTCCGACCTATGCTCAATCAAACGGAATGAGTGAAAGAGCAATACAAACCGTTAAACGGCTGATCAAGAAAGCTAAGGAAGACGGGAAAGATGCATATTTAGCATTGTTGGACTACCAAAACACATCTGTGTCAGGTATGACTGCATCACCAGCACAATTACTAATGAGCAAAATGTTAAAATCTAAACTACCAGTTTCACCTGAGATGCTAAAACCAAAGATTGTTCATGACGCCAGAGCTCAACTAGTCAAGCGCCAAGAAAAGCAAAAGAAATATTATGATAGACACACCAAACAACTACCTGAGATCAAAGTAAACAACACTGTAGGAATAAGATCTGACAAGATTTGGAAGCCAGCAATCATGACAAGACAGCATGAGAATCCAAGATCCTACATAGTAACAACACCAGAAGGTCAACAATACAGGCATGATAGAAAACATCTGTTAAAAGCACATATGCCAAAATCAAGTATGATACCATCATACCAGGATGAAATTCAACCAAATGAAAAAGTGTCTGTAGAAAAACCAGAATCAATAACATCCCCAATTAAAGATGTTACCGTGACAACACCACCAGACCAGAAACGCAAGCAAGTGGACGAGTAATCAAATTACCACTGAGATATAGGGATGAATATGAGCTTAATGGGTAGGCAGTGAACTTCTACTCCAACGGCAGGTCAAGTACTGGCGACCTCTGACCTCATAATTAGTGATTGTTTTGTGATGAGTGGATGGTAATGATCCCCTCCACCGGAAAGTCAAGTGCTGAAACCTCTGACTCAATAATTAATTGCATGTTTAAAAAAATATTTTTAGTACAATTTGCATAATCACATTTTAATTGTATTTTATTATTTTATTGTTTTGTTTGTTTCTATGATGAAACCAGACTCTTATGTGAACATGATACAATGACATCAGAAGTTTTAGTTTTGTAATACAATTTAAGAAACAATCATGAATGGACAGTGAACGTTCAGTTATGTTAGACGTATGTTAGATGTATTATTCAGATTTAATACCTCCCATTAGCAAGAACTACTTTGAAAGGGGGAGATGTGACATATTGCTACGTAATGAAGTATTAAGTATCGTCATTATCATAATATATTAATGTATGTATCACATGACTGTATGTATCATATGACTGTAGAGTTCAAGTACAATAAAAGTAGTTAGTTGTAAGCTAGGCACTGAATACTATAAAGCCTCCTGTTTTATGTTCATTGGAATATAAACATTACAAGAATGGCAGTTGAAGCTGGTTTTATATTTTCGCAAATAGGTCCTTTAGATGTGCATACACATTCTACTATATTGGCTCCACGATGGAAGCGCTGGTTGTCTCGTTTTGAGAACAGTTGCATTGCTTGGAAAATTAGGGACCCAGACCAGAAAAAGGACAGAAGTGGTGAAGACCTATTTGACATTTCCGAAACTCTTGTTATGCCTACTGCACCTGACAACAATTATAAAAAGATAATAAAGGCATTCCATGATTATTTCACACTTAAAAAGAACACTGAATTTGAATTTTTTCAATTTCGCCGTGCCGTACAACATGATACAGAAAGTATTGATCAGTTCGTTGCACGACTTCGAAAATTTATCAACAATTGTGGCATTTCTGACCAGGCAGTGAGGGATGAAGAAATAAAACATCAGATTGTCCAAGGAGGTAAGAATAAAAGGGTTCGCAGAAAAGCTCTCCAGGAAGAACTAACTTTTAACAAAATTATTTCCCTAGCAAGACCACTTGAGATATCTGAACGCGAAGCGCATGGGTTTGAACATCCAAAATTACCAGACTCCGTGAACAAAAATTTTCAATATACAGCAAATCAGAAACGTCCTACGAAATCAAGATGCAGAACAAGAAGTCTGCAAACTAAAGATTCATCACAACGTTCATCGAGCTGTTTCTATTGTGGCGGACAATTATCCACACCGAAATATCTGTCCTGCAAAGGGTAAGCAGTGTAATTACTGTCACGACGTCGGACATTTTATTTCTTGTTGTCATAAATTGAAAAGCAAGAACAAAACGCGAAGATCCAAGCCTAAGGTTTCCAACATTAACGATGTACATGATCATGATATTCTAGATAGTAGCAGCAGTGAAGATGATTTCTTGTTCAATATTCATGTTTATGAGAAATATGACGGAAAACTCCCGTTTGTATCAACCATGTGTCTTTAGATTTAATGATAGATTCAGGGGCAACTTGTAATGTTCTTAATATTAGTGATTATCAGTTGATTAGCGATACTGTGGTACTAAAACCAACTAGTAAAGATTTATTTACATGTGGGAAACGTCAAAAAGTTGATGTATTGGGTACTGTTAAAACCAAGATTGACATGGGGAATCGATTTGAAAATTTGGAATTCGTTGTTGTCAATACGAAAGACTCGTCAATTTTGGGATATTCTTCCGCAAGTCTGCTTGGTTTTATTCAAATTAATCCATACAATGATACGGTTTCCTTTGTTAAAAATAATTTCATTGACAACAATTCAACACCTGCATATAAATCGAAAATTGATGATCTGGCCTTGCCAAATTGTCCAGAGTCGGTAAAAGCAATATTACGCGATAACTCAAATGTTTGTACGGGAATGGGAAAATATAATGTTAAGCAAATTAAACTTCATGTTGACCCTACTGTTAAAACAATTTGTCAAAGTCACAGGCGTGTTCCATACTATCTGCGCAAGAACGTAGAAACAGAACTGAAATCACTTGAAGAGTCTGACATACTGGAAAAAGTTGAAGGTTTAACACCTTGGGTGAACCCGGTACTGACTGTGTACGAATTTGTGGTGATTATAGAGCTCCTAACTTGGCTATACAGAGAGAACGTCACGTGACTTCCAATGTACAAGAAATACGTACAAAACTTCATGGTTCCACCGTTTTTAGTAAATTAGATGCTAATAAACATTATCTCCAATTTGAACTTGATAAAGAATCACGTAACATTGCGACAATCAGTACACATGTTGGGCTTAGACGATACAAACGACTTCCTTTTGGTATTAATTCGGCTGCTGAAATTTGCCAGAATGAAATGTCATTGGCCTTGCAAAATATTCCAGGTGTAGAAACTCTTTCAGATGATATCAATATTCATGGCAACGATCAAAATTCGCACGACAAAGCGCTACGTAGTTGCCTGTCCCGTTTATTGGCTAGTGGTTTGTCTCTTGGTTTATCAAAATGTAAATTTTCAGTTCCCGAAATAATCTTCTTTGGATTTAAGTTTAATAAAAATGGGATGAGTTGCGATGAAAAACGAATCAAAACTATCCGCGAGTTGAATCGTCCGGAAAATGCCTCCGAGGTTCGTTCATTTTTGGGAATGTTGGGTTTGCCTTCCATGATGGTTTCCCAATTTAGTACTATATCTGAGCCAATTAAACAGACGTCTTACAAAGACGGGTGTACAATTCGTTTGGGATGATATTCAAGAAGCTTCGTTTAATGCCATTAAAAACGCTATCTGTTCTGACATTTCTTTAAGATATGTTGACATAAATAAGGAGACTACTTTGAATGTGGACGCAAGCCCAATGCTATCTGTTCTGACATTTCTTTAAGATATGTTGACATAAATAAGGAGACTACTTTGACTGTAGACGCAAGCCCAATGCTATCTGTTCTGACATTTCTTTAAGATATTTTGACATAAATAAGGAGACTACTTTGACTGTAGACGCTATTCTACGTCATAATGACGCTATTCTACGTCAAGGTAACACCCTTATTAGTTGTGCCATTATAGCACTAACTGACACTGAAACTCGCTATAGTCAGCTAGAAAGAGAAGCGTTGGCAATATTTTGGGGTTTAGATTACCATCGTTTGTATCTCGACGGTTCACCAACATTTGTAGTGCAAACCGACCACAAACCACTCGTTAGAATATTTAAGCGTCAACAATTGCATAAAATGTCAGCACGAATTGAAAGATGGGTGATAAAATCTCAGAGATTTAGTTTCAATGTTCAATATATACAGGGCGACAAAAATCCCAGTGATTACATGTCGCGCCATCCGAATCATTCTAAGCTACATAAAGTAACTAAAGCAAATAATTATATTTCTTTTGTGCAACAACATGCCAAACCTCGTGCCGTTAATTTAGCGGAAATACAGCTAGCAACCCAAAATAACCCAACATTAATGTTTGTTGTGCAGTGTTTAAAATCTAATATTTGGCACAAGAACATCAATGAAAATGTGAATAAAGATGCTCTGAATAAATATATAAACAAATTAAGGATGAATTATGTTTCGCAGACGGAATACTTCTAAGAGGTACTAAAATTGTAGTCCCGTCTTCACTGCAGCATCAAATTATTTCGACTGCACATGAAGGTCATTTGGGGTCATCCAAAACAAAGAGAATTGAATCTGCAGTGTCCAATGCACGTCAACTTAATATTGGCACTAAGGTCAAAGAACCATTAAAACCAACGAAACTACCTAAAGCGGTATGGTCATCCCTAGCAACGGATATGTATGGCCCTCAGCCGTCCGGTGAATATTTAATTGTAGTTATAGACGAGTATTAGCGGTTTCGCGGTTTCCGGAAGTTGAAATTACGAGCTCTACATCTACAAGTTCGGCAGCGGTTATACCAAAGCTTGATCGCATTTTCACTTCTTATGGATACCCCGATAAACTCAAAAGTGACAACGGACCTCCGTTTAATTCAAAAGAATTCAAGATATATTCAAAGGTTTCTGGTTTTAAACATCAGAAAATCACCCCCGAATTCGCTAGAGCAAATGGGTTGGCAGAAAACGTTATGAAAAATTTAGGTAAAATAATTCGTTGCTCATTAGTAGAACGGAATAATTGGAAAACTGAAACCCGAGAAGTCTTGTTGAACTACTATCCGTCAACTGGGAAAAGTCTAGCAGAAGTTATTTTCAATCGAAAAATTAAAAATAAACTTCCTTCTATTGATCTCGATACGAAATTATTTAAAGGTGATCGGAGTATAATGTTAAGACATAATCGTAGCATGAAGCAAACTTCATTCCCTGATGGGGAGAGAGTGTTTGTGAAAAATATGAAACGAACAAAATATGGACCAAGGTACAAGAAATATATATTTCGGATTGTGCGTTCCAAAGGTAGTATGGTGACTGCCAGCAACGCACAAACAAATAACTCGATATAAATCCTTCTTTAAAAGTTACCATGGTCCAAATTATTATTAGATTATTTATTAAATGTATATATTCAAGAAAATAAATAAAACAATTGTTCTAATCCAAAAAAGTTGAATAATAAATAAAAGTAATTAAAAAATAAGTATATATTTAGACAAGTATTGTATGTACTAACAATTGTAATTTGTATTTGTAAAAGTATAGTTATTCATGTATTGCATATAATCAAATTGAATACTGGTTAATCATAATCTGTTGTAGAGCTTACTATTTAAAGGTGAAGAGAGGTGTAGTGATTTGTACACACTATTGATATGCTAATTAATGTACACCTGGTATGCCAGTACATCTGGTATGCACTGTTATAAAAGAAATGTAATTCAATAAACCGTTGTCAGTATTCTATGAGCCTGGGTCGTATTTGTGTCTTTTCATTGTACTGTGTACGTGCGTGCTTTTGCTAGGGGTCCACCCCAGAACACCACGGCAAAGTAGTGGCAAAGTACAGCAAAGTAATGGCAAAGTACGGTAAAATAGTGGCAAAGTACTGCAAATTAGTGGCAAAGTACTGAAAAGTAGTGGCAAAGTACGGCAAAGTAGTGGCAACGTACGGCAAAGTACGACAAAGTATTGCAAAGTATGGCAAAGTAGTGGCAAAGTACTGCAAAGTAGTGGCAGCGTACGGCAAAGTAGTGGCAAAGTATTACAAAGTATGGCAAAATAGTGGCAAATTACTGCAAAGTAATGGCAAAGTACTGAAAAGTAGTGGCAAAGTAGTGGCAAAGTACTGCAAAGTAGTGGCAAAGTACTGAAAAGTAGTGGCAAAGTACGGCAAAGTAGTGGCAACGTGCTGCAAAGTAGTGGCAAAGTACGGCAAAGTAGTGGCAAAGCACGGCAAAGTAAAGCCAAGTACTGCAAAGTAGTGGCAAAGTACTGAAATGTAGAGGCAAAGTAGGGCAAAATAGTGGCAAAGTACGGCAAGGAGTGGCAAAGTACTGCAAAGCAGTGGCAAAGTACTGAAAAGTACGGCAAAGCAGAGGCAAAGTACGGCAAAGTAGTGCCAAAGTACGGCAAAGTAGTGGCAAAGTAGTGAAAAGTAGTGGCAAAGTAAGGCAAAGAAGTGGAAAAGTTGTGGCAAAGTACTGAAAAATACGGCAAAGTACTGAAAAGTAGTGGTAAAGTACGGCAAGTAGTGGCAAAGTACTGCAAAGTAATGGCAAAGTTCTGCAAAGTAGTGGCAAAGTACTGAAAAGTAGTGGTAAGAGTACTGAAAAGTACGGCAAAGCAGAGACAAAGTACGGCAAAGTAGTGGCAAAGTACGGCAAAGTAGTGGCAAAGTACTGAAAAGTAGTGTAAAAGTACGGCAAAGTAGTTGCAAAATACGGCAAAGTACTGAAAAGTAGTGGTAAAGTACGGCAAGTAGTGGCAAAGTACTGCAAAGTAATGGCAAAGTACTGCAAAGTAGTGGCAAAGTACTGACAAGTAGAGGCAAAGTACGGCAAAGTAGTGGCAAAGTACGGAAAAGTAGTGGCAAAGTACGGCAAAGTAGTGGCAATGTTCGGCAAAGTAGTACGGCAAAGTAGTGGCAAAGTATTGGCAAAGTACTGCAAAGTGGTGGCAAAGTACGGCAAAGTAGTGGCAAAGTACGGCAATAGTGGCAATGTACGGCAAAGAAGTGGCAAAGTAGTGGCAAAGTACTGCAAAGTAGTGGCAAAGTACTGAAAAGTAGTGTAAAAGTACGGCAAAGCAGTGGCAAAGTACGGCAAAGTAGTGGCAAACTACGGCAAAGTAGTGGCAAAGTAAGGCTAAGTAGAGGAAAAGTAGTGGCAAAGTACTGCAAAACACGGCAAAGTACTGAAAAGTAGTGATAAAGTACGGCAAGTAGTGGCAAAGTACTGCAAAGTAATGGCAAAGTACAGCGAAGTAGCGGAAAAGTACTGAAAAAGTAGTGGCAAAGTACGGCAAAGTAGCGGCAAAGTACTGCAAAGTACGGAAAAGTAGTAGCAAAGTACTGCAAAGTAGTGACAAAGTACTGAAAAGTAGTGGCAAAGTACTGAAAAAAGTGGCAAAGTAGTAGCAAAGTATTGCAAAGCAGTGGCAAAGTACTGAAATGTAGTGGCAAAGTACGGCAAAGTAGTGGGAAAGTACGGCAAAGTAGTGCCAATGTACGGGAAAGTAGTACGGCAAAGTGGTGGAAAAGTACTGCAAAGTAGTGGCAAAGTATTGCAAAGTATGGCAAAGTGGTGGAAAAGTACTGCAAAGTAGTGGCAAAGTACTGAAAAGTAGTGGCAAAGTACGGCAAAATAGTGGCAAAGTACGGCAAGGAATGGCAAAGTACTGCAAAGTAGTGGTAAAGTACTGAAAAGTACGGCAAAGCAGAGGCAAAGTACGGCAAAGTAGTGGCAAAGTACGGCAAAGTAGTGGCAAAGTACTGAAAAGTTGTGGCAAAGTAAGGCAAAGAAGTGGAAAAGTAAGGGCAAAGTACTGAAAAATATGACAAAGTACTGAAAAGTAGTGGTAATGTGCGGCAAGTAGTGGCAAAGTACTGCAAAGTAATGGCAAATTACTGCAAAGTAGTGGCAAAGTACTGAAAAGTAGTGGTAAGAGTACTGAAAAGTACGGCAAAGCAGAGGCAAAGTACGGCAAAGTAGTGGCAAAGTACTGCAAAGTAGTGTAAAAGTACAGCAAAGTAGTTGCAAAGTACGGCAAAGTAGTGGCAAAATAAGGCAAAGTAGTGGAAAAGGAGTGGCAAAGTACGGCAAGTAATGGCAAAGTACTGCAAAGTAGTGGCAACGTACTGAAAAGTAGAGGCAAAGTACGGCAAAGTAGTGGCAAAGTACTGAAAAAAGTGGCAAAGTAGTAGCAAAGTACTGCAAAGTAGTGGCAAAGTACTGAAAAGTAGTGGCAAAGTACGGCAAAGTAGTGGCAAAGTTCGGCAAAGTAGTGGCAAAGTTCGGCAAAGTAGTGGCAAAGTACGGCAAAGTAGTGGCAAAGTACTGCAAAGTAGTGTAAAAGTACAGCAAAGTAGTTGCAAAGTACGGCAAAGTAGTGGCAAAATAAGGCAAAGTAGTGGAAAAGGAGTGGCAAAGTACGGCAAGTAATGGCAAAGTACTGCAAAGTAGTGGCAACGTACTGAAAAGTAGAGGCAAAGTACGGCAAAGTAGTGGCAAAGTACGGCAAAGTACTGGCAAAGTACTGCAAAGTATGGCAAAGTAGTGGCAAAGTACTGCAGAGTAGTGACAAAGTACCGAAAAGTAGTGGCAAAGTACTGAAAAAAGTGGCAAAGTAGTAGCAAAGTACTGCAAAGTAGTGGCAAAGTACTGAAAAGTAGTGGCAAAGTACGGCAAAGTAGTGGCAAAGTTCGGCAAAGTAGTGGCAAAGTTCGGCAAAGTAGTGGCAAAGTACGGCAAAGTAGTGGCAAAGTACGGCAAAGTTGTGGCAAAGTACGGCAAAGTAGTGGCAACATACGGCAAGGTCGTGGCAAAGTACGGCAAAGTAGTGGCAAAGTACTGGAAAGTAGTGGCAAATTACGGCAAAGTAGTGGCAAAGTACGGCAAAGTAGTGGCAAAGTACGGCAAAGTAGTGGCAAAGTACTGCAAAGTAGTGGCAAAGTACTGCAAAGTAGTGGCAAAGTACGGCAAAGTAGTGGCAAAGTACGGCAAAGTAGTGGCAATGTTCGGCAAAGTAGTACGGCAAAGTAGTGGCAAAGTATTGCAAAGTATGGCAAAGTAGTGGCAAAGTACTGCAAAGTGGTGGCAAAGTACTGAAAAGTAGTGGCAAAGTACGGCAAAGCAGTGGCAAAGTACGGCGATAGTGGCAATGTACGGCGAAGAAGTGGCAAATTATTGGAAAAGTACTGCAAAGTAGTGGCAAAGTACTGAAAAGTAGTGTAAAAGTACGGCAAAGTAGTTGCAAAGTACGGCAAAGTAGGGGCAAACTACGGCAAAGTAGTGGCAAAGTACTGGCAAAGTAGTGGCAAAGTAGTGGCAAATTATGGCAAAGTAGTGGCAAAGTACGGCAAAGTAGTGCCAAAGTTCTGCAAAGTATTGACAAAATACTGCAAAGTAGTGGTAAAGTACAGCAAAGTAGTGGCAAAGTACGGCAAAGTAGTGGCAATGTACGAGAAAGTAGTACGGCAAAGTATTGCAAAGTATGGCAAAGTAGTGGCAAAGTATTGCAAAGTATGGCAAAGTGGTGGCAAAGTACTGCAAAGTAGAGGCAAAGTACTGAAAAGTAGTGGAATAGTACGGCAAGGAGTGGCAAAGTACTGCAAAGTAGTGGCAAAGTACTGAAAAGTACGGCAAAGCAGAGGCAAAGTACGGCAAAGTAGTGGCAAAGTTCGGCAAAGTAGTGGCAAAGTACTGAAAAGTAATGGCAAAGTAAGGCAAAGAAGTGGAAAAGTAGTGGCAAAGTACTGCAAAATACGGCAAAGTACTGAAAAGTAGTGGTAACGTACGGCAAGTAGTTGCAAAGTACTGCAAAGTAATGGCAAAGTAATGCAAAGTAGTGGCAAAGTACTGAAAAGTAGTGGTAAGAGTACTGAAAAGTACGTCAAAGCAGAGGCAAAGTAGTGGCAAAGTACTGCAAAGTAGTAGCAAAGTACTGCAAAGTAGTGACAAAGTACAGAAAAGTAGTGTCAAAGTATGGCAAAGTAGTGGCAAAGTACGGCAAAGAAGTGGCAAAGTGAGGCAAAGTAGTGGCAAAGCACGCCAAAGTAGTGGCAAAGTACTGCAAAGTACAGCAAAGTAGTGGCAAAGTACTGCAAAGTAGTGACAAAGTACTGAAAAGTAGTGGCAAAGTACTGAAAAGTAGTGGCAAAGTACTGCAAAGTAGTGGCAAAGTACTGCAAAGTAGTGGCAAAGTACTGCAAAGTAGTGGCAAAGTAGTTGCAAATTACGGCAAAGTAGTGGCAAAGTACTGCAAAGTAGTAGCAAAGTACTGCAAAGTAGTGGCAAAGTACTGAAAAGTAGTGGCAAAGTACTGCAACGCATGGCAAAGTATTGCAAAGTAGTGGCAAAGTACTGCAAAGTAGTGGCAAAGTACAGCAAAGTAGTGACAAAGTACTGAAAAATAGTGGCAAAGTACTGAAAAGTAGTGGCAAAGTACGCCAAAGTAGTGGCAAAGTACGGCAAAGTAGCGGCAAAGTACTGCAAAATACGGAAAAGTAGTGTAAAAGTAAGGCAAAGTAGTGGCAAAGTACGGCAAATTAGCGGCAAAATACTGCAAAGTACTGAAAAGTAGTGTAAAAGTACGGCAAAGTAGTGGCAAACTAGTGGCAAAGTAAGGCAAAGTAGTGCAAAAAGTAGTGGCATAGTACTGCAAAACACGGCAAAGTACTGAAAAGTAGTGATAAAGTACGGCAAGTAGTGGCAAAGTACTGCAAAGTAATGACAAAGTACAGTGAAGTTGTGGCAAATTACTGAAAAGTAGTGGCAAAGTACGCCAAAGTATGGCAAAGAACGGCAAAGTAGTGACAAAGTACTGAGAAGTAGTGGCAAAGTACTGAACAAAGTGGCAAAGTAGTGGCAAAGTACGGCAAAGTAGTGGCAAAGTACGGCAAAGTAGTGGCAATATTCGGCAAAGTAGTGGCAAAGTAGTGGCCAAGTAAGCCAAAGTTGTGACAAAGCAGGTCAAAGAGGTGGAAAAGTACTGCATAGTACGGCAAAGTAGTGGCAAAGTACTGCAAAGTAGTGACAAAGTACTGAAAAGTAGTGGCAAAGTACGCCAAAGTAGTGGCAAAGTACTGCGAAGTACGGCAAAGTAGTGGCAAAGTACTGCAAAATAGTGACAAAGTACTGAAAAGTAGTGGCCAAGTACTGAAAAAAGTGGCAAAGTAGTAGCAAAGTACTGCAAAGCAGTGGCAAAGTACTGAAAAGTAGTGGCAAAGTACGGCAAAGTAGTGGCAAAGTACGGCAAAGTAGTGGCAATATTCGGCAAAGTAGTGGCAAAGTAGTGGCCAAGTAAGCCAAAGTAGTGGCAAAGCACGCCAAAGTAGTGGCAAAGTACTGCATAGTACGGCAAAGTAGTGGCAAAGTACTGCAAAGTAGTGAGAAACTACTGAAAAGTAGTGGCAAAGTACTGAAAAAAGTGGCAAAGTAGTAGCAAAGTACTGCAAAGCAGTGGCAAAGTACTGAAAAGTAGTGGCAAAGTAGTGGCAAAGTACGGCAAAGTAGTGGCAAAGTTCTGCAAAGTATTGACAAAGTACTGCAAAGTAGTGGTAAAGTACGGCAAAGTAGTGGCAAAGTACGGCAAAGTAGTGGCAATGTACGAGAAAGTAGTACGGCAAAGTATTGCAAAGTATGGCAAACTAGTGGCAAAGTACGGCAATAGTGGCAATGTACGGCAAAGAAGTGGCAAAGTAGTAGCAAAGTACTGAAAAGTAGTTGCAAAGTACTGAAAAATAGTGTAAAAGTACGGCAAAGTAGTGGCAAAGTACGGCAATGTAGTGGCAAACTACGGCAAAGTAGTGGCAAAGTAAGGCAAAGTAGTGCAAAAAGTAGTGGCAGAGTACTGCAAAACACGGCAAAGTACTGAAAAGTTGTGATAAAGTACGGCAAGTAGTGGCAAAGTACTGCAAAGTAATGGCAAAGTACAGCAAAGTTGTGGCAAAGTACTGAAAAGTAGTGGCAAAGTACGCCAAAGTAGTGGCAAAGTACTGCGAAGTACGGCAAAGTAGTGGCAAAGTACTGCAAAATAGTGACAAAGTACTGAAAAGTAGTGGCAAAGTATTGAAAAAAGTGGCAAAGTAGTAGCAAAGTACTGCAAAGCAGTGGCAAAGTACTGAAAAGTAATGGCAAAGTACGGCAAAGTAGTGGGAAAGTACGGCAAAGTAGTGGCAATATTCGGCAAAGTAGTGGCAAAGTAATGGCCAAGTAAGCCAAAGTAGTGGCAAAGCACGCCAAAGTAGTGGCAAAGTACTGCATAGTACGGCAAAGTAGTGGCAAAGTACTGCAAAATAGTGACAAACTATTGAAAAGTAGTGGCAAAGTACTGAAAAAAGTGGCAAAGTAGTAGCAAAGTACTGCAAATCAGTGGCAAAGTACTGAAAAGTAGTGGCAAAGTAGTGGCAAAGTACGGCAAAGTAGTGCCAAAGTTCTGCAAAGTATTGACAAAATACTGCAAAGTAGTGGTAAAGTACGGCAAAGTAGTGGCAAAGTACGGCAAAGTAGTGGCAATGTACGAGAAAGTAGTACGGCAAAGTATTGCAAAGTATGGCAAAGTAGTGGCAAAGTATTGCAAAGTATGGCAAAGTGGTGGCAAAGTACTGCAAAGTAGAGGCAAAGTACTGAAAAGTAGTGGCATAGTACGGCAAGGAGTGGCAAAGTACTGCAAAGTAGTGGCAAAGTACTGAAAAGTACGGCAAAGCAGAGGCAAAGTACGGCAAAGTAGTGGCAAAGTTCGGCAAAGTAGTGGCAAAGTACTGAAAAGTAATGGCAAAGTAAGGCAAAGAAGTGGCAAAGTAGTGGCAAAGTACTGCAAAATACGGCAAAGTA
This sequence comes from Saccoglossus kowalevskii, assembly GCF_978046115.1. Taxonomy (NCBI): domain Eukaryota; kingdom Metazoa; phylum Hemichordata; class Enteropneusta; family Harrimaniidae; genus Saccoglossus; species Saccoglossus kowalevskii. The sequence continues at coordinate 1,054,489 of NC_140652.1, forward strand.
CTGAAAAGTAGTGGTAACGTACGGCAAGTAGTTGCAAAGTACTGCAAAGTAATGGCAAAGTAATGCAAAGTAGTGGCAAAGTACTGAAAAGTAGTGGTAAGAGTACTGAAAAGTACGTCAAAGCAGAGGCAAAGTAGTGGCAAAGTACTGCAAAGTAGTAGCAAAGTACTGCAAAGTAGTGACAAAGTACAGAAAAGTAGTGTCAAAGTATGGCAAAGTAGTGGCAAAGTACGGCAAAGAAGTGGCAAAGTGAGGCAAAGTAGTGGCAAAGCACGCCAAAGTAGTGGCAAAGTACTGCAAAGTACAGCAAAGTAGTGGCAAAGTACTGCAAAGTAGTGACAAAGTACTGAAAAGTAGTGGCAAAGTACTGAAAAGTAGTGCAAAGTACTGCAAAGTAGTGGCAAAGTACTGCAAAGTAGTGGCAAAGTACTGCAAAGTAGTGGCAAAGTAGTTGCAAATTACGGCAAAGTAGTGGCAAAGTACTGCAAAGTAGTAGCAAAGTACTGCAAAGTAGTGGCAAAGTACTGAAAAGTAGTGGCAAAGTACTGCAACGCATGGCAAAGTATTGCAAAGTTGTGGCAAAGTACTGCAAAGTAGTGGCAAGTACAGCAAAGTAGTGACAAAGTACTGAAAAATAGTGGCAAAGTACTGAAAAGTAGTGGCAAAGTACGCCAAAGTAGTGGCAAAGTACGGCAAAGTAGCGGCAAAGTACTGCAAAATACGGAAAAGTAGTGTAAAAGTAAGGCAAAGTAGTGGCAAAGTACGGCAAATTAGCGGCAAAATACTGCAAAGTACTGAAAAGTAGTGTAAAAGTACTGCAAAGTAGTGGCAAAGTACAGCAAAGTAGTGACAAAGTACTGAAAAATAGTGGCAAAGTACTGAAAAGTAGTGGCAAAGTACGCCAAAGTAGTGGCAAAGTACGGCAAAGTAGCGGCAAAGTACAGCAAAATACGGAAATGTAGTGTAAAAGTAAGGCAAAGTAGTGGCAAAGTACGGCAAATTAGCGGCAAAATACTGCAAAGTACTGAAAAGTAGTGTAAAAGTACGGCAAAGTAGTGGCAAACTAGTGGCAAAGTAAGGCAAAGTAGTGCAAAAAGTAGTGGCATAGTACTGCAAAACACGGCAAAGTACTGAAAAGTAGTGATAAAGTACGGCAAGTAGTGGCAAAGTACTGCAAAGTAATGACAAAGTACAGTGAAGTAGTGGCAAATTACTGAAAAGTAGTGGCAAAGTACGCCAAAGTATGGCAAAGAACGGCAAAGTAGTGACAAAGTACTGAGAAGTAGTGGCAAAGTACTGAACAAAGTGGCAAAGTAGTGGCAAAGTACGGCAAAGTAGTGGCAAAGTACGGCAAAGTAGTGGCGATATTCGGCAAAGTAGTGGCAAAGTAGTGGCCAAGTAAGCCAAAGTTGTGACAAAGCAGGTCAAAGAGGTGGAAAAGTACTGCATAGTACGGCAAAGTAGTGGCAAAGTACTGCAAAGTAGTGACAAAGTACTGAAAAGTAGTGGCAAAGTACGCCAAAGTAGTGGCAAAGTACTGCGAAGTACGGCAAAGTAGTGGCAAAGTACTGCAAAATAGTGACAAAGTACTGAAAAGTAGTGGCCAAGTACTGAAAAAAGTGGCAAAGTAGTAGCAAAGTACTGCAAAGCAGTGGCAAAGTACTGAAAAGTAGTGGCAAAGTACGGCAAAGCAGTGGCAAAGTACGGCAAAGTAGTGGCAATATTCGGCAAAGTAGTGGCAAAGTAGTGGCCAAGTAAGCCAAAGTAGTGGCAAAGCACGCCAAAGTAGTGGCAAAGTATTGCATAGTACGGCAAAGTAGTGGCAAAGTACTGCAAAGTAGTGAGAAACTACTGAAAAGTAGTGGCAAAGTACTGAAAAAAGTGGCAAAGTAGTAGCAAAGTACTGCAAAGCAGTGGCAAAGTACTGAAAAGTAGTGGCAAAGTAGTGGCAAAGTACGGCAAAGTAGTGGCAAAGTTCTGCAAAGTATTGACAAAGTACTGCAAAGTAGTGGTAAAGTACGGCAAAGTAGTGGCAAAGTACGGCAAAGTAGTGGCAATGTACGAGAAAGTAGTACGGCAAAGTATTGCAAAGTATGGCAAACTAGTGGCAAAGTACGGCAATAGTGGCAATGTACGGCAAAGAAGTGGCAAAGTAGTAGCAAAGTACTGAAAAGTAGTTGCAAAGTACTGAAAAATAGTGTAAAAGTACGGCAAAGTAGTGGCAAAGTACGGCAAAGTAGTGGCAAACTACGGCAAAGTAGTGGCAAAGTAAGGCAAAGTAGTGCAAAAAGTAGTGGCAGAGTACTGCAAAACACGGCAAAGTACTGAAAAGTAGTGATAAAGTACGGCAAGTAGTGGCAAAGTACTGCAAAGTAATGGCAAAGTACAGCAAAGTTGTGGCAAAGTACTGAAAAGTAGTGGCAAAGTACGCCAAAGTAGTGGCAAAGTACTGCGAAGTACGGCAAAGTAGTGGCAAAGTACTGCAAAATAGTGACAAAGTACTGAAAAGTAGTGGCAAAGTATTGAAAAAAGTGGCAAAGTAGTAGCAAAGTACTGCAAAGCAGTGGCAAAGTACTGAAAAGTAATGGCAAAGTACGGCAAAGTAGTGGGAAAGTACGGCAAAGTAGTGGCAATATTCGGCAAAGTAGTGGCAAAGTAGTGGCCAAGTAAGCCAAAGTAGTGGCAAAGCACGCCAAAGTAGTGGCAAAGTACTGCATAGTACGGCAAAGTAGTGGCAAAGTACTGCAAAATAGTGACAAACTATTGAAAAGTAGTGGCAAAGTACTGAAAAAAGTGGCAAAGTAGTAGCAAAGTACTGCAAATCAGTGGCAAAGTACTGAAAAGTAGTGGCAAAGTAGTGGCAAAGTACGGCAAAGTAGTGCCAAAGTTCTGCAAAGTATTGACAAAATACTGCAAAGTAGTGGTAAAGTACGGCAAAGTAGTGGCAAAGTACGGCAAAGTAGTGGCAATGTACGAGAAAGTAGTACGGCAAAGTATTGCAAAGTATGGCAAAGTAGTGGCAAAGTATTGCAAAGTATGGCAAAGTGGTGGCAAAGTACTGCAAAGTAGAGGCAAAGTACTGAAAAGTAGTGGCATAGTACGGCAAGGAGTGGCAAAGTACTGCAAAGTAGTGGCAAAGTACTGAAAAGTACGGCAAAGCAGAGGCAAAGTACGGCAAAGTAGTGGCAAAGTTCGGCAAAGTAGTGGCAAAGTACTGAAAAGTAATGGCAAAGTAAGGCAAAGAAGTGGAAAAGTAGTGGCAAAGTACTGCAAAATACGGCAAAGTACTGAAAAGTAGTGGTAACGTACGGCAAGTAGTTGCAAAGTACTGCAAAGTAATGGCAAAGTAATGCAAAGTAGTGGCAAAGTACTGAAAAGTAGTGGTAAGAGTACTGAAAAGTACGTCAAAGCAGAGGCAAAGTAGTGGCAAAGTACTGCAAAGTAGTAGCAAAGTACTGCAAAGTAGTGACAAAGTACAGAAAAGTAGTGTCATAGTATGGCAAAGTAGTGGCAAAGTACGGCAAAGAAGTGGCAAAGTGAGGCAAAGTAGTGGCAAAGCACGCCAAAGTAGTGGCAAAGTACTGCAAAGTACAGCAAAGTAGTGGCAAAGTACTGCAAAGTAGTGACAAAGTACTGAAAAGTAGTGGCAAAGTACTGAAAAGTAGTGGCAAAGTACTGCAAAGTAGTGGCAAAGTACTGCAAAGTAGTGGCAAAGTACAGCAAAGTTGTGGCAAAGTACTGAAAAGTAGTGGCAAAGTACGCCAAAGTAGTGGCAAAGTACTGCGAAGTACGGCAAAGTAGTGGCAAAGTACTGCAAAATAGTGACAAAGTACTGAAAAGTAGTGGCAAAGTATTGAAAAAAGTGGCAAAGTAGTAGCAAAGTACTGCAAAGCAGTGGCAAAGTACTGAAAAGTAATGGCAAAGTACGGCAAAGTAGTGGGAAAGTACGGCAAAGTAGTGGCAATATTCGGCAAAGTAGTGGCAAAGTAGTGGCCAAGTAAGCCAAAGTAGTGGCAAAGCACGCCAAAGTAGTGGCAAAGTACTGCATAGTACGGCAAAGTAGTGGCAAAGTACTGCAAAGTAATGGCAAAGTAATGCAAAGTAGTGGCAAAGTACTGAAAAGTAGTGGTAAGAGTACTGAAAAGTACGTCAAAGCAGAGGCAAAGTAGTGGCAAAGTACTGCAAAGTAGTAGCAAAGTACTGCAAAGTAGTGACAAAGTACAGAAAAGTAGTGTCAAAGTATGGCAAAGTAGTGGCAAAGTACGGCAAAGAAGTGGCAAAGTGAGGCAAAGTAGTGGCAAAGCACGCCAAAGTAGTGGCAAAGTACTGCAAAGTACAGCAAAGTAGTGGCAAAGTACTGCAAAGTAGTGACAAAGTACTGAAAAGTAGTGGCAAAGTACTGAAAAGTAGTGGCAAAGTACTGCAAAGTAGTGGCAAAGTACTGCAAAGTAGTGGCAAAGTACTGCAAAGTAGTGGCAAAGTAGTTGCAAATTACGGCAAAGTAGTGGCAAAGTACTGCAAAGTAGTAGCAAAGTACTGCAAAGTAGTGGCAAAGTACTGAAAAGTAGTGGCAAAGTACTGCAACGCATGGCAAAGTATTGCAAAGTAGTGGCAAAGTACTGCAAAGTAGTGGCAAAGTACAGCAAAGTAGTGACAAAGTACTGAAAAATAGTGGCAAAGTACTGAAAAGTAGTGGCAAAGTACGCCAAAGTAGTGGCAAAGTACGGCAAAGTAGCGGCAAAGTACTGCAAAATACGGAAAAGTAGTGTAAAAGTAAGGCAAAGTAGTGGCAAAGTACGGCAAATTAGCGGCAAAATACTGCAAAGTACTGAAAAGTAGTGTAAAAGTACGGCAAAGTAGTGGCAAACTAGTGGCAAAGTAAGGCAAAGTAGTGCAAAAAGTAGTGGCATAGTACTGCAAAACACGGCAAAGTACTGAAAAGTAGTGATAAAGTACGGCAAGTAGTGGCAAAGTAATGACAAAGTACAGTGAAGTAGTGGCAAATTACTGAAAAGTAGTGGCAAAGTACGCCAAAGTATGGCAAAGAACGGCAAAGTAGTGACAAAGTACTGAGAAGTAGTGGCAAAGTACTGAACAAAGTGGCAAAGTAGTGGCAAAGTACGGCAAAGTAGTGGCAAAGTACGGCAAAGTAGTGGCAATATTCGGCAAAGTAGTGGCAAAGTAGTGGCCAAGTAAGCCAAAGTTGTGGCAAAGCAGGTCAAAGAGGTGGAAAAGTACTGCATAGTACGGCAAAGTAGTGGCAAAGTACTGCAAAGTAGTGACAAAGTACTGAAAAGTAGTGGCAAAGTACTGAAAAAAGTGGCAAAGTAGTAGCAAAGTACCGCAAAGCAGTGACAAAGTTCTGAAAAGTAGTGGCAAAGTAGTGGCAAAGTACGGCAAAGTAGTGGCAAAGTTCAGCAAAGTATTGGCAAAGTACTGCAAAGTAGTGGTAAAGTACGGCAAAGTAATGGCAAAGTATGGCAAAGTAGTGGCAAAGTGGTGGCAAAGTACTGCAAAGTAGAGGCAAACTACTGAAAAGTAGTGGCAATGTACGGCAAAATAGTGGCAAAGTACGGCAAAGTAGTGGCAAAGTACTGAAAAGTATGGCAAAGCAGAGGCAAAGTACGTCAAAGTAGTGGCAAAGTACGGCAAAGTAGTGGCAAAGTACTGAAAAGTAGTGGTAAAGTACGGCAAGTAGTGGCAAAGTACTGCAAAGTAATGGCAAAGTACTGCAAAGTAGTGGCAAAGTATGGCAAAGTAGTGGCAAAGTACGGCAAAGAAGTGGCAAAGTTCGGCAAAGTAGTGGCAAAGTACGGCAAAGTAGTGGCAAAGTACGGCAAAGTAGTGGCAAAGTACGCCAAAGTAGTGGCAACATACGGCAAGGTAGTGGCAAAAGAGTGGCAAAGTATGGCAAAGAACGGCAAAGTAGTGGCAAATTACGGCAAAGTAGTGGCAAAGTACTGAAAAGTAGTGGCAAAGTAAGTCAAAGAAGTAGAAAAGTAGTGGCAAAGTACTGCAAAATACGGCAAAGTACTGAAAAGTAGTGGCAAAGTACTGCAATGTAGTGGTAAAGTACGGCAAAGTAGTGGCAAAGTACGGCAAAGTAGTGGCAATGTACGGGAAAGTAGGACGGCAAAGTTCGGCAAAGTAGTGGCAAAGCACGCCAAAGTAGTGGCAAAGTAATGCAAAGTACGGCAAAGTAGTGGCAAAGTACTGCAAAGTAATGACAAAGTACTGAAAAGTAGTGGCAAAGTACTGAAAAAACTGGCAAAGTAGTAGCAAAGTACTGCAAAGCAGTGGCAAAGTACTGAAAAGTCGTGGCAAAGTACGGCAAAGTAGTGGCAAAATACGGCAAAGTATTGGCAAAGTACGGCAAAGTAGTGGCAAAGTACGGCAAAGTAGTGGCAATGTACGGTAAAGTAGTACGGCAAAGTATTGCAAAGTATGCCAAAGTAGTGGCAAAGTATTGCAAAGTATGGCAAAGTGGTGGCAAAGTACTGCAAAGTAATGGCAAAGTACTGCAAAGTAGTGGCAAAGTATGGCAAAGTAGTGGCAAACTACGGCAAGGAGTGGCAAACTACTGCAAAGTAGTGGCAAAGTACTGAAAAGTACGGCAAAGAAGTGGCAAAGATCGGCAAAGTAGTGGCAAAGTACGGCAAAGTAGTGGCAAATTACTGAAAAGTAGTGTAAAAGTACGGCAAAGTAGTGGCAAAGTACAGAAAAGTACGGCAAAGCAGAGGCAAAGTACGGCAAAGTAGTGGCAAAGTACGGCAAAGTAGTGGCAAATTACTGAAAAGTAGTGTAAAAGTACGGCAAAGTAGTGGAAAAGTACGGCAATTAGTGGCAAAGTACTGCAAAGTAATAGCAAAGTACTGCAAAGTAGTGGCAAAGTACTGAAAAGTAGAGGCAAAGTACGGCAAAGTAGTGGCAAAGTACGGCAAAGTAGTGGCAAAGTACGGCAAAGTAGTGGCAACATACAGCAAGGTAGTGGCAAATTACTGAAAAGTAGTGTAAAAGTACGGCAAAGTAGTGGAAAAGTACGGCAATTAGTGGCAAAGTACTGCAAAGTAATAGCAAAGAACGGCAAAGTAGTGGCAAAGTACTGAAAAGTAATGGCAAATTACGGCAAAGTAGTGGCAAAGTACTGAAAAGTAGTGGCAAAGTAAGGCAAAGAAGTAGAAAAGTAGTGGCAAAGTACTGCAAAATACGGCAAAGTACTGCAAAGCAGTGGCAAAGTACTGAAAAGTAGTGGCAAAGTACGGCAAACTGTTGGCAAAGTACGGCAAAGTAGTGGCAAAGTACTGCAAAGTAGTGGCAAAGTAATGCAAAGTAGTGGTAAAGTACGGCAAAGTAGTGGCAAAGTACGGCAAAGTAGTGGCAATGTACGGGAAAGTAGTACGGCAAAGTATGGCAAAGTAGTGGCAAAGTATTGCAAAGTATGGCAAAGTGGTGGCAAAGTACTGCAAAGTAGAGGCAAAGTATGGCAAAATAGTGGCAAAGTACTGCAAAATAGTATCAAAGTACTGAAAAGTACGGCAAAGCAGAGGCAAAGTACGGCAAAGTAGTGGCAAAGTACGGCAAAGTAGTGGCAAAGTACTGGAAAGTAGTGGTAAAGTACGGCAAGTAGTGGCAAAATACTGCAAAGTAATGGCAAAGTAGTGGCAAAGTATGGCAAAGTAGTGGCAAAGTACGGCAAAGAAGTGGCAAAGTTCGGCAAAGTAGTGGCAAAGTACGGCAAAGTAGTGGCAAAGTACGGCAAAGTAGTGGCAAAGTACGGCAAAGTAGTGGCAACATACAGCAAGGTAGTGGAAAAAGAGTGGCAAAGTATGGCAAAGAACGGCAAAGTAGTGGCAAATTACGGCAAAGTAGTGGCAAAGTACTGAAAAGTAGTGGCAAAGTAAGTCAAAGAAGTAGAAAAGTAGTGGCAAAGTACTGCAAAATACGGCAAAGTACTGCAAAGCAGTGGCAAAGTACTGAAAAGTAGTGGCAAAGTACTGCAATGTAGTGGTAAAGTACGGCAAAGTAGTGGCAATGTACGGGAAAGAAGTACGGCAAAGTATTGCAAAGTACGGCAAAGTAGTGGCAAAGTATTGGAAAGTATGGCAAAGTGGTGGCAAAGTACTGCAAAGTAATGGCAAAGTACTGCAAAGTAGTGGCAAAGTATGGCAAAGTAGTGGCAAAGTACGGCAAGGAGTGACAAAGTACTGCAAAGTAGTGGCAAAGTACTGAAAAGTACGGCAAAGAAGTGGCAAAGTTCGGCAAAGTAGTGGCAAAGTACGGCAAAGTAGTGGCAAATTACTGAAAATTAGTGTAAAAGTACGGCAAAGTAGTGGCAAAGTACTGAAAAGTACGGCAAAGCAGAGGCAAAGTACGGCAAAGTAGTGACAAAGTACGGCAAAGTAGTGGCAAATTACTGAAAAGTAGTGGAAAAGTACGGCAAAGTAGTGGAAAAGTACGGCAATTAGTGGCAAAGTACTGCAAAGTAATAGCAAAGTACTGCAAAGTAGTGGCAAAGTACTGAAAAGTTGAGGCAAAGTATGGCAAAGTAGTTGCAAAGTACGGCAAAGTAGTGGCAAAGTACGGCAAAGTAGTGGCAACATACAGCAAGGTAGTGGCAAATTACTGAAAAGTAGTGTAAAAGTACGGCAAAGTAGTGGAAAAGTACGGCAATTTGTGGCAAAGTACTGCAAAGTAATAGCAAAGAACGGCAAAGTAGTGGCAAAGTACTGAAAAGTAATGGCAAATTACGGCAAAGTAGTGGCAAAGTAAGGCAAAGAAGTAGAAAAGTAGTGGCAAAGTACTACAAAATACGGCAAAGTACTGCAAAGCAGTGGCAAAGTACTGAAAAGTAGTGGCAAAGTACGGCAAACTGTTGGCAAAGTACGGCAAAGTAGTGGCAAAGTACTGCAAAATAGTGGCAAAGTACTGCAAAGTAGTGGTAAAGTACGGCAAAGTAGTGGCAAAGTACGGCAAAGTAGTGGCAATGTACGGGAAAGTAGTACGGCAAAGTATTGCAAAGTATGGCAAAGTAGTGGCAAAGTATTGCAAAGTATGGCAAAGTGGTGGCAAAGTACTGCAAAGTAGAGGCAAAGTACTGAAAAGTAGTGGCAAAGTACGGCAAAATAGTAGCAAAGTACGGCAAGGAGTGGCAAAGTACTGCAAAGTAGTGGCAAAGTACTGAAAAGTACGGCAAAGCAGAGGCAAAGTACGGCAAAGTAGTGGCAAAGTACGGCAAAGTAGTGGCAAAGTACTGAAAAGTAGTGGTAAAGTAAGGCAAGTAGTGGCAAAGTAATGGCAAAGTACTGCAAAGTAGTGGCAAAGTACGGCAAAGTAGTGGCAATGTACGGGAAAGTAGTGGCAATGTACGGGAAAGTAGTACGGCAAAGTTCGGCAAAGTAGTGCAAAGCACGCCAAAGTAGTGGCAAAGTAATGCAAAGTACGGCAAAGTAGTGGCAAAGTACTGCAAAGTAATGACAAAGTACTGAAAAGTAGTGGCAAAGTACTGAAAAAAGTGGCAAAGTAGTAGCAAAGTACTGCAAAGCAGTGGCAAAGTACTGAAAAGTAGTGGCAAAGTACGGCAAAGTAGTGGCAAAATACGGCAAAGTATTGGCAAAGTACGGCAAAGTAGTGGCAAAGTACGGCAAAGTAGTGGCAATGTACGGGAAAGTAGTACGGCAAAGTATTGCAAAGTATGGCAAAGTAGTGGCAAAGTATTGCAAAGTATGGCAAAGTGGTGGCAAAGTACTGCAAAGTAATGGAAAAGTACTGCAAAGTAGTGGCAAAGTATGGCAAAGTAGTGGCAAAGTACGGCAAGGAGTGGCAAAGTACTGCAAAGTAGTGGCAAAGTACTGAAAAGTACGGCAAAGAAGTGGCAAAGTTCGGCAAAGTAGTGGCAAAGTACGGCAAAGTAGTGGCAAATTACTGAAAAGTAGTGTAAAAGTACGGCAAAGTAGTGGCAAAGTACTGAAAAGTACGGCAAAGCAGAGGCAAAGTACGGCAAAGTAGTGGCAAAGTACGGCAAAGTAGTGGCAAATTACTGAAAAGTAGTGTAAAAGTACGGCAAAGTAGTGGAAAAGTACGGCAATTAGTGGCAAAGTACTGCAAAGTAATAGCAAAGTACTGCAAAGTAGTGGCAAAGTACTGAAAAGTAGAGGCAAAGTATGGCAAAGTAGTGGCAAAGTACGGCAAAGTAGTGGCAAAGTACGGCAAAGTAGTGGCAACATACAGCAAGGTAGTGGCAAATTACTGAAAAGTAGTGTAAAAGTACAGCAAAGTAGTGGAAAAGTACGGCAATTAGTGGCAAAGTACTGCAAAGTAATAGCAAAGAACGGCAAAGTAGTGGCAAAGTACTGAAAAGTAATGGCAAATTACGGCAAAGTAGTGGCAAAGTACTGAAAAGTAGTGGCAAAGTAAGGCAAAGAAGTAGAAAAGTAGTGGCAAAGTACTGCAAAATACGGCAAAGTACTGCAAAGCAGTGGCAAAGTACTGAAAAGTAGTGGCAAAGTACGGCAAACTGTTGGCAAAGTACTGAAAAGTAGTGGTAAAGTACGGCAAGTAATGGCAAAGTACTGCAAAGTAATGGCAAAGTACTGCAAAGTAGTGGCTAAGTATGGCAAAGTAGTGGCAAAGTACGGCAAAGAAGTGGCAAAGTTCGGCAAAGTAGTGGCAAAGTTCGGCAAAGTAGTGGCAAAGTACGGCAAAGTAGTGGCAAAGTACGGCAAAGTAGTGGCAACATACAGCAAGGTAGTGGCAAAAGAGTGGCAAAGTACTGAAAAGTAGTGGCAAAGTACGGCAAACTGTTGGCAAAGTACGGCAAAGTAGTGGCAAAGTACTGCAAAGTAGTGGCAAAGTACTGAAAAGTAGTGGTAAAGTACGGCAAAGTAGTGGCAAAGTACGGCAAAGTAGTGGCAATGTACGGGAAAGTAGTACAGCAAAGTATGGCAAAGTAGTGGCAAAGTATTGCAAAGTATGGCAAAGTGGTGGCAAAGTACTGCAAAGTAGAGGCAAAGTACTGAAAAGTAGTGGCAAAGTACGGCAAAATAGTAGCAAAGTACGGCAAGGAGTGGCAAAGTACTGCAAAGTAGTGGCAAAGTACTGAAAAGTACGGCAAAGTAGAGGCAAAGTACGGCAAAGTAGTGGCAAAGTACGGCAAAGTAGTGGCAAAGTACTGAAAAGTAGTGGCAAAGTACGGCAAGTAGTGGCAAAGTACTGCAAAGTAATGGCAAAGTACTGCAAAGTAGTGGCAAAGTATGGCAAAGTAGTGGCAAAGTACGGCAAAGAAGTGGCAAAGTTCGGCAAAGTAGTGGCAAAGTACGGCAAAGTAGTGGCAAAGTACGGCAAAGTAGTGGCAAAGTACGGCAAAGTAGTGGCAACATACAGCAAGGTAGTGGCAAAAGAGTGGCAAAGTATGGCAAAGAACGGCAAAGTAGTGGCAAATTACGGCAAAGTAGTGGCAAAGTACTGAAAAGTAGTGGCAAAGTAAGTCAAAGAAGTAGAAAAGTAGTGGCAAAGTACTGCAAAATACGGCAAAGTACTGCAAAGCAGTGGCAAAGTACTGAAAAGTAGTGGCAAAGTACTGCAATGTAGTGGTAAAGTACGGCAAAGTAGTGGCAATGTACGGGAAAGTAGTACGGCAAAGTATTGCAAAGTATGGCAAAGTAGTGGCAAAGTATTGCAAAGTATGGCAAAGTGGTGGCAAAGTACTGCAAAGTAATGGCAAAGTACTGCAAAGTAGTGGCAAAGTATGGCAAAGTAGTGGCAAAGTACGGCAAGGAGTGGCAAAAACTGAAAAGAAGTGGCAAAATACTGAAAAGTACGGCAAAGAAGTGGCAAAGTTCGGCAAAGTAGTGGCAAAGTACGGCAAAGTAGTGGCAAATTACTGAAAATTAGTGTAAAAGTACGGCAAAGTAGTGGCAAAGTACTGAAAAGTACGGCAAAGCAGAGGCAAAGTACGGCAAAGTAGTGGCAAAGTACGGCAAAGTAGTGGCAAAGTACTGAAAAGTAGAGGCAAAGTATGGCAAAGTAGTGGCAAAGTACGGCAAAGTAGTGGCAAAGTACGGCAAAGTAGTGGCAACATACAGCAAGGTAGTGGCAAATTACTGAAAAGTAGTGTAAAAGTACGGCAAAGTAGTGGAAAAGTACGGCAATTTGTGGCAAAGTACTGCAAAGTAATAGCAAAGAACGGCAAAGTAGTGGCAAAGTACTGAAAAGTAATGGCAAATTACGGCAAAGTAGTGGCAAAGTAAGGCAAAGAAGTAGAAAAGTAGTGGCAAAGTACTGCATAACACGGCAAAGTACTGCAAAGCAGTGGCAAAGTACTGAAAAGTAGTGGCAAAGTTCGGCAAACTGTTGGCAAAGTACGGCAAAGTAGTGGCAAAGTACTGCAAAGTAGTGGCAAAGTACTGCAAAGTAGTGGTAAAGTACGGCAAAGTAGTGGCAAAGTACGGCAAAGTAGTGGCAATGTACGGGAAAGTAGTACGGCAAAGTATTGCAAAGTAGTGGCAAAGTATTGCAAAGTATGGCAAAGTGGTGGCAAAGTACTGCAAAGTAGAGGCAAAGTACTGAAAAGTAGTGGCAAAGTACGGCAAAATAGTAGCAAAGTACGGCAAGGAGTGGCAAAGTACTGCAAAGTAGTGGCAATGTACTGAAAAGTACGGCAAAGCAGAGGCAAAGTACGGCAAAGTAGTGGCAAAGTACGGCAAAGTAGTGGCAAAGTACTGAAAAGTAGTGGTAAAGTACGGCAAGTAGTGGCAAAGTACTGCAAAGTAATGGCAAAGTAATGCAAAGTAGTGGCAAAGTATGGCAAAGTAGTGGCAAAGTACGGCAAAGAAGTGGCAAAGTTCGGCAAAGTAGTGGCAAAGTACGGCAAAGTAGTGGCAAAGTACGGCAAAGTAGTGGCAAAGTACGGCAAAGTAGTGGCAACATACAGCAAGGTAGTGGCAAAAGAGTGGCAAAGTATGGCAAAGAACGGCAAAGTAGTGGCAAATTACGGCAAAGTAGTGGCAAAGTACTGAAAAGTAGTGGCAAAGTAAGTCAAAGAAGTAGAAAAGTAGTGGCAAAGTACTGCAAAATACGGCAAAGTACTGCAAAGCAGTGGCAAAGTACTGAAAAGTAGTGGCAAAGTACTGCAATGTAGTGGTAAAGTACGGCAAAGTAGTGGCAAAGTACGGCAAAGTAGTGGCAATGTAATGAAAAGTAGTGTAAAAGTTCGGCAAAGTAGTGGCAACGTACGGCAAAGTAGTTGCAAGGTAAGGGAAAATAGTGGCAAAGTTGTGGCAAAGTACTGCACAATACGGCAAAGTACTGAAAAGTAGGGATAAAGTACAGCAAGTAGTGGAAAAGTAATGCAAAGTAATAGCAAAGTACGGCAAAGTAGTGGCAAAGTACTGAAAAGTACGGCAAAGTAGTGGCAAAGTACTGACAAGTAATGGTAAAGTACGGCAAAGTAGTGGCAAAGTATGGCAAAGTAATGGCAAAGTACGGCAAAGTAGTGGCAAAGTAATGCAAAGTAGTGGCAAAGTACTGAAAGCAGTGGCAAAGTACGGCAATGTAGTGGCAAAGAACTGAAAAGTAGTGGCAAATTACGGAAAAAGTAGTGGCAAAGTACGGAAAAGTAGTGTAAAAGTTCGGCAAAATAGTGGCAAAGTACGGCAAAGTAATGGCAAAGTACGGCAAAGTAGTGGCAAAGTAATGCAAAGTAGTGGCAAAGTACTGAAAACCAGTGGCAAACTACGTCAAAGTAGTAGCAAAGTACTGAAAAGTAGTGGGAAATTACGACGAAGTAGTGGCAAAGCACGGCAAAGTAGTGGTAAAGTGCTGCAAAGTAGTGGCAAAGTAGTGGCAAATTACGGCAATAGTGGCAAAGTACGGCAAAGTAGTGGCAAAATACTGCAAAGTAGTGGCAAAGTACTGAAAAGCAGTGGCAAAGTACGGCAAAGTAGTGGCAAAGTAATGCAAAGTAGTGGCAAAGTACTGAAAAGCAGTGGCAAACTACGGCAAAGTAGTGGCAAAGTACTGAAAAGTAGTGGCAAATTACTACAAAGTAGTGGTAAAGTACGGAAAAGTAGTGGTAAAGTACGGCAAAGTAGTGCAAAGCACGGCAAAGTAGTGGTAAAGTACGGCAAAGTAGTGGCAAAGTACTACAAAGTAGTGGCAAAGTACGGCAAAGTAGTGGCAAAGTACGGCAAATTAGTGGCAATGTAGGGCAAAGTAATACGGCAAAGTAGTGGCAAAGTACGGCAAAGTAGTGGCAAAGTACTGCAAATTAGTAGCAAAGTAGTGGCAAAGTAGTTGCAAAGTACGGCAAAGTAGTGGCAAAGTAGTGGCATAGTACGGCAAAGTAGTGGCAAAGTACGGCAAATTAGTGGCAAAGTAATGCAAAGTAATAGCAAAGTACTGCAAAGTAGTGGCAAAGTACTGAAAAGTAGAGGCAAAGTATGGCAAAGTAGTGGCAAAGTACGGCAAAGTAGTGGCAAAGTACGGCAAAGTAGTGGCAACATACAGCAAGGTAGTGGCAAATTACTGAAAAGTAGTGTAAAAGTACGGCAAAGTAGTGGAAAAGTACGGCAATTAGTGGCAAAGTACTGCAAAGTAATAGCAAAGAACGGCAAAGTAGTGGCAAAGTACTGAAAAGTAATGGCAAATTACGGCAAAGTAGTGGCAAAGTAAGGCAAAGAAGTAGAAAAGTAGTGGCAAAGTACTGCAAAATACGGCAAAGTACTGCAAAGCAGTGGCAAAGTACTGAAAAGTAGTGGCAAAGTTCGGCAAACTGTTGGCAAAGTACGGCAAAGTAGTGGCAAAGTACTGCAAAGTAGTGGCAAAGTACTGCAAAGTAGTGGTAAAGTACGGCAAAGTAGTGGCAAAGTACGGCAAAGTAGTGGCAAAGTACGGCAAAGTAGTACGGCAAAGTATTGCAAAGTATGGCAAAGTGGTGGCAAAGTATTGCAAAGTATGGCAAAGTGGTGGCAAAGTACTGCAAAGTAGAGGCAAAGTACTGAAAAGTAGTGGCAAAGCACGGCAAAATAGTAGCAAAGTACGGCAAGGAGTGGCAAAGTACTGCAAAGTAGTGGCAATGTACTGAAAAGTACGGCAAAGCAGAGGCAAAGTACGGCAAAGTAGTGGCAAAGTACGGCAAAGTAGTGGCAAAGTACTGAAAAGTAGTGGTAAAGTACGGCAAGTAGTGGCAAAGTACTGCAAAGTAATGACAAAGTACTGCAAAGTAGTGGCAAAGTATGGCAAAGTAGTGGCAAAGTACGGCAAAGAAGTGGCAAAGTTCGGCAAAGTAGTGGAAAAGTACGGCAAAGTAGTGGCAAAGTACGGCAAAGTAGTGGCAAAGGACGGCAAAGTAGTGGCAACATACAGCAAGGTAGTGGCAAAAAGTGGCAAAGTATGGCAAAGAACGGCAAAGTAGTGGCAAATTACGGCAAAGTAGTGGCAAAGTACTGAAAAGTAGTGGCAAAGTAAGTCAAAGAAGTAGAAAAGTAGTGGCAAAGTACTGCAAAATACGGCAAAGTACTGCAAAGCAGTGGCAAAGTACTGAAAAGTAGTGGCAAAGTACTGCAATGTAGTGGTAAAGTACGGCAAAATAGTGGCAAAGTATGGCAAGTAGTGGCAACGTACTGCAAAGTAATGGCAAAGTACTGCAAAGTAGTGGCAAAGTAGTTGCAATGTACGGGAAAGTAGTACGGCAAAGTTCGGCAAAGTAGTGGCAAAGCACGCCAAAGTAGTGGCAAAGTAATGCAAAGTACGGCAAAGTAGTGGCAAAGTACTGCAAAGTAATGACAAAGTACTGAAAAGTAGTGGCAAAGTACTGAAAAAAGTGGCAAAGTAGTAGCAAAGTACTGCAAAGCAGTGGCAAAGTACTGAAAAGTAGTGGCAAAGTACGGCAAAGTAGTGGCAAAGTATTGCAAAGTATGGCAAAGTAGTGGCAAAGTATTGCAAAGTATGGCAAGTAGTGGCAACGTACTGCAAAGTAATGGCAAAGTACTGCAAAGTAGTGGCAAAGTAGTTGCAATGTACGGGAAAGTAGTACGGCAAAGTTCGGCAAAGTAGTGGCAAAGCACGCCAAAGTAGTGGCAAAGTAATGCAAAGTACGGCAAAGTAGTGGCAAAGTACTGCAAAGTAATGACAAAGTACTGAAAAGTAGTGGCAAAGTACTGAAAAAAGTGGCAAAGTAGTAGCAAAGTACTGCAAAGCAGTGGCAAAGTACTGAAAAGTAGTGGCAAAGTACGGCAAAGTAGTGGCAAAGTATTGCAAAGTATGGCAAAGTAGTGGCAAAGTATTGCAAAGTATGGCAAAGTGGAGGCAAAGTACTGCAAAGTAATGGCAAAGTACTGCAAAGTAGTGGCAAAGTATGGCAAAGTAGTGCAAAGTACGGCAAGGAGTGGCAAAGTACTGCAAAGTAGTGGCAAAGTACTGAAAAGTACGGCAAAGAAGTGGCAAAGTTCGGCAAAGTAGTGGCAAAGTACGGCAAAGTAGTGGCAAATTACTGAAAAGTAGTGTAAAAGTACGGCAAAGTAGTGGCAAAGTACTGAAGAGTACGGCAAAGCAGAGGCAAAGTACGGCAAAGTAGTGGCAAAGTACGGCAAAGTAGTGGCAAATTACTGAAAAGTAGTGGAAAAGTACGGCAAAGTAGTGGAAAAGTACGGCAATTAGTGGCAAAGTACTGCAAAGTAATAGCAAATTACTGCAAAGTAGTGGCAAAGTACTGAAAAGTAGAGGCAAAGTATAGCAAAGTAGTGGCAAAGTACGGCAAAGTAGTGGCAAAGTACGGCAAAGTAGTGGCAACATACAGCAAGGTAGTGGGAAATTACTGAAAAGTAGTGTAAAAGTACGGCAAAGTAGTGGAAAAGTACGGCAATTAGTGGCAAAGTACTGCAAAGTAATAGCAAAGAACGGCAAAGTAGTGGCAAAATACTGAAAAGTAATTGCAAATTACGGCAAAGTAGTGGCAAAGTACTGAAAAGTAGTGGCAAAGTAGGGCAAAGAAGTAGAAAAGTAGTGGCAACGTACTGCAAAATACGGCAAAGTATTGCAAAGCAGTTGCAAAGTACTGAAAAGTAGTGGCAAAGTACGGCAAACTGTTGGCAAAGTACGGCAAAGTAGTGGCAAAGTACTGCAAAGTAGTGGCAAAGTACTGCAAAGTAGTGGTAAAGTACGGCAAAGTAGTGGCAAAGTACGGCTAAGTAGTGGCCATGTACGGGAAAGTAGTACGGCAAAGTATTGCAAAGTATGGCAAAGTAGTGGCAAAGTATTGCAAAGTATGGCAAAGTGGTGGCAAAGTACTGCAAAGTAGAGGCAAAGTACTGACAAGTAGTGGCAAAGTACGGCAAAATAGTAGCAAAGTACGGCAAGGAGTGGCAAAGTACTGCAAATTAGTGGCAAAGTACTGAAAAGTACGGCAAAGCAGAGACAAAGTACGGCAAAGTAGTGGCAAAGTACGGCAAAGTTGTGGCAAAGTGCTGAAAAGTAGTGGTAAAGTACGGCAAGTATTGGCAAAGTACTGCAAAGTAATGGCAAAGTACTGCAAAGTAGTGGCAAAGTATGGCAAAGTAGTGGCAAAGTACGGCAAAGAAGTGGCATAGTTCGGCAAAGTAGTGGCAAAGTACGGCAAAGTAGTGGCAAAGTACGGCAAAGTAGTGGCAAAGTACGGCAAAGTAGTGGCAACATACAGCAAGGTAGTGGCAAAAGAGTGGCAAAGTATGGCAAAGAACGGCAAAGTAGTGGCAAATTACAGGAAAGTAGTGGCAAAGTACTGAAAAGTAGTGGCAAAGTAAGTCAAAGAAGTAGAAAAGTAGTGGCAAAGTACTGCAAAATACAGCAAAGTACTGCAAAGCAGTGGCAAAGTACTGAAAAGTAGTGGCAAAGTACTGCAATGTAGTGGTAAAGTACTGCAAAGTAGTGGCAAAGTACGGCAAAGTTGTGGCAATGTAATGAAAAGTAGTGTAAAAGTTCGGCAAAGTAGTGGCAACGTACGGCAAAGTAGTTGCAAGGTAAGGTAAAATAGTGGCAAAGTTGTGGCAAAGTACCGCACAATACGGCAAAGTACTGAAAAGTAGGGATAAAGTACGGCAAGTAGTGGAAAAGTAATGCAAAGTAATG
Source organism: Saccoglossus kowalevskii (assembly GCF_978046115.1). Lineage (NCBI taxonomy): Eukaryota > Metazoa > Hemichordata > Enteropneusta > Harrimaniidae > Saccoglossus > Saccoglossus kowalevskii. The sequence continues at coordinate 1,072,588 of NC_140652.1, forward strand.
GCAAAGTACGGCAAAGTAGTGGCAAAGTACTGAAAAGTACGGCAAAGTAGTGGCAAAGTACTGAAAAGTAATGGTAAAGTACGGCAAAGTAGTGGCAAAGTATGGCAAAGTAATGGCAAAGTACGGCAAAGTAGTGGCAAAGTAATGCAAAGTAGTGGCAAAGTACTGAAAGCAGTGGCAAAGTACGGCAAAGTAGTGGCAAAAAACTGAAAAGTAGTGGCAAATTACGGAAAAGTAGTGGCAAAGTACGGAAAAGTAGTGTAAAAGTTCGGCAAAGTAGTGGCAAAGTACGGCAAAGTAATGGCAAAGTACGGCAAAGTAGTGGCAAAGTAATGCAAAGTAGTGGCAAAGTACTGAAAAGCAGTGGCAAAGTACGGCAAAGTAGTGGCAAAGTACTGAAAAGTAGTGGGAAATTACGGCGAAGTAGTGGCAAAGCACGGCAAAGTAGTGGTAAAGTGCTGCAAAGTAGTGGCAAAGTAGAGGCAAATTACGGCAATAGTGGCAAAGTACGGCAAAGTATTGGCAAAATACTGCAAAGTAGTGGCAAAGTACTGAAAAGCAGTGGCAAAGTACGGCAAAGTAGTGGCAAAGTAATGCAAAGTAGTGGCAAAGTACTGAAAAGCAGTGGCAAATTACGGCAAAGTAGTGGCAAAGTACTGAAAAGTAGTGGCAAATTACTACAAAGTAGTGGCAAAGTACGGAAAAGTAGTGGCAAAGTACGGCAAAGTAGTGGCAAAGCACGGCAAAGTAGTGGTAAAGTACGGCAAAGTAGTGGCAAAGTACTGCAAAGTAGTGGCAAAGTACTACAAAGTAGTGGCAAAGTACGGCAAAGTAGTGGCAAAGTACGGCAAATTAGTGGCAATGTACGGCAAAGTAATACGGCAAAGTAGTGGCAAAGTACGGCAAAGTAGTGGCAAAGTACTGCAAATTAGTAGCAAAGTAGTGGCAAAGTAGTTGCAAAGTACGGCAAAGTAGTGGCAAAGTAGTGGCATAGTACGGCAAAGTAGTGGCAAAGTACGGCAAATTAGTGGCAAAGTAAGGCAAAGTAGTGGCAAAGTACGGCAAAGTAGTGGCAAAGTAATGCAAAGTAGTGGCAAAGTGGCAAAGTACGGCAAAGTAGGGGCAAAGTACTGAAAAGTAGTGGCAAATTACGGCAAAGTAGTGGCAAAGTACGGAAAAGTAGTGGCAAAGTAGGGCAAAGAAGTAGAAAAGTAGTGGCAAAGTACTGCAAAATACGGCAAAGTACTGCAAAGCAGTTGCAAAGTACTGAAAAGTAGTGGCAAAGTACGGCAAACTGTTGGCAAAGAACGGCAAAGTAGTGGCAAAGTACTGCAAAGTAGTGGCAAAGTACTGCAAAGTAGTGGTAAAGTACGGCAAAGTAGTGGCAAAGTACGGCTAAGTAGTGGCCATGTACGGGAAAGTAGTACGGCAAAGTATTGCAAAGTATGGCAAAGTGGTGGCAAAGTACTGCAAAGTAGAGGCAAAGTACTGACAAGTAGTGGCAAAGTACGGCAAAATAGTAGCAAAGTACGGCAAGGAGTGGCAAAGTACTGCAAAGTAGTGGCAAAGTACTGAAAAGTACGGCAAAGCAGAGACAAAGTACGGCAAAGTAGTGGCAAAGTACGGCAAAGTTGTGGCAAAGTGCTGAAAAGTAGTGGTAAAGTACGGCAAGTAGTGGCAAAGTACTGCAAAGTAATGGCAAAGTACTGCAAAGTAGTGGCAAAGTATGGCAAAGTAGTGGCAAAGTACGGCAAAGAAGTGGCAAAGTTCGGCAAAGTAGTGGCAAAGTACGGCAAAGTAGTGGCAAAGTACGGCAAAGTAGTGGCAAAGTACGGCAAAGTAGTGGCAACATACAGCAAGGTAGTGGCAAAAGAGTGGCAAAGTATGGCAAAGAACGGCAAAGTAGTGGCAAATTACAGCAAAGTAGTGGCAAAGTAATGAAAAGTAGTGGCAAAGTAAGTCAAAGAAGTAGAAAAGTAGTGGCAAAGTACTGCAAAATACAGCAAAGTACTGCAAAGCAGTGGCAAAGTACTGAAAAGTAGTGGCAAAATACTGCAATGTAGTGGTAAAGTACTGCAAAGTAGTGGCAAATACGGCAAAGTTGTGGCAATGTAATGAAAAGTAGTGTAAAAGTTCGGCAAAGCAGTGGCAACGTACGGCAAAGTAGTTGCAAGGTAAGGTAAAATAGTAGCAAAGTTGTGGCAAAGTACCGCACAATACGGCAAAGTACTGAAAAGTAGGGATAAAGTACGGCAAGTAGTGGAAAAGTAATGCAAAGTAATGGCAAAGTACGGCAAAGTAGTGGCAAAGTACTGAAAAGTACGGCAAAGTAGTGGCAAAGTACTGAAAAGTAATGGTAAAGTACGGCAAAGTATGGCAAAGTAATGGCAAAGTACAGCAAAGTAGTGGCAAAGTAATGCAAAGTAGTGGCAAAGTACTGAAAGCAGTGGCAAAGTACGGCAAAGTAGTGGCAAAGAACTGAAAAGTAGTGGCAAATTACGGAAAAGTAGTGGCAAAGTACGGAAAAGTAGTGTAAAAGTTCGGCAAAGTAGTGGCAAAGTACGGCAAAGTAATGGCAAAGTACGGCAAAGTAGTGGCAAAGTAATGCAAAGTAGTGGCAAAGTACTGAAAAGCAGTGGCAAAGTACGGCAAAGTAGTGGCAAAGTACTGAAAAGTAGTGGGAATTACGGCGAAGTAGTGGCAAAGCACGGCAAAGTAGTGGTAAAGTGCTGCAAAGTAGTGGCAAAGTAGAGGCAAATTACGGCAATAGTGGCAAAGTACGGCAAAGTATTGGCAAAATACTGCAAAGTAGTGGCAAAGTACTGAAAAGCAGTGGCAAAGTACGGCAAAGTAGTAGCAAAGTAATGCAAAGTAGTGGCAAAGTACTGAAAAGCAGTGGCAAATTACGGCAAAGTAGTGGCAAAGTACAGCAAATTAGTGGCAATGTACGGCAAAGTAATACGGCAAAGTAGTTGCAAAGTACGGCAGAGTAGTGGCAAAGTAGCGGCATAGTACGGCAAAGTAGTGGCAAAGTACGGCAAATTAGTGGCAAAGTAAGGCAAAGTAGTGGCAAAGTACGGCAAAGTAGTGGCAAAGTAATGCAAAGTAGTGGCAAAGTACTGAAAAGCAGTGGCAAAGTACGGCAAAGTAGGGGCAAAGTACTGAAAAGTAGTGGCAAATTACGGCAAAGTAGTGGCAAAGTACGGAAAAGTAGTGGCAAAGTATGGCAAAGTAGTGGCAAAGCACGGCAAAGTAGTTGTAAAGTACGGCAAAGTAGTGGCAAAGTAATGCAAAGAAGTGGCAAAGTACTACAAAGTAGTGGCAAAGTACGGCAAAGTAGTGGCAAAGTTCGGCAAAGTAGTGGCAAAGTACTACAAAGTAGTGGCAAAGTACGGCAAAGTAGTGGCAAAGTACGGCAAATTAGTGGCAATGTACGGCAAAGTAATACGGCAAAGTAGGGGCAAAGTATGGCAAAGTAGTGCAATGTACTGCAAATTAGTAGCAAAGTAGTGGCAAAGTAGTGGCAAACTACGGCAAAGTAGTGGCAAAGTAGTGGCATAGTACGGCAAAGTAGTGGCAAAGTGCTGCAAAGTAGAGGCAAATTACGGCAATAGTGGCAAAGTACGGCAAAGTAGTGGCAAAATACTGCAAAGTAGTGGCAAAGTACAGAAAAGTAGTGTAAATGTACGGCAAAGTAGTGGCAAAGTACGGCAAAGTAGTGGCAAAGTACGGCAAAGTAGTGGCAAAGTACTGCAATGTAGTGGAAAAGTAGTGGCAAAGTACTGCAAAATACGGCAAAGTACTGAAAAGTAGTGGTAAAGTACGGCAAGTAGTGGCAAAGTACTGCAAAGTAATGGCAAAGTACTGCAAAGTAGTGGCAAAGTACTGAAAAGTAGTGGCAAAGTACAGCAAACTAGTGGCAAAGTACGGCAAAGTAGTGGCAAAGTACTGCAAGTATTGCAAAATACGGCAAAGTAGTGGCAAAGTACTGAAAAAAGTGGCAAAGTAGTAGCAAAGTACTGCAAAGCAGTGGCAAAGTACTGAAAAGTAGTGGCAAAGTAGTCGCAAAGTACGGCGAAGCAGTTGCAGAGTACGGCAAAGTAGTGGCAAAGTACGGCAAAGTAGTGGCAAAGTACGGCAAAGTAGTGGCAAAGTACTGCAAAGTAGTGGCAAAGTACGGCAAAGTTGTGGCAATGTAATGAAAAGTAGTGTAAAAGTTCGGCAAAGTAGAGGCAACGTACGGCAAAGTAGTTGCAAGGTAAGGTAAAATAGTAGCAAAGTTGTGGCAAAGTACCGCACAATACGGCAAAGTACTGAAAAGTAGGGATAAAGTACGGCAAGTAGTGGAAAAGTAATGCAAAGTAATGGCAAAGTACGGCAAAGTAGTGGCAAAGTACTGAAAAGTACGGCAAAGTAGTGGCAAAGTACTGAAAAGTAATGGTAAAGTACGGCAAAGTAGTGGCAAAGTATGGCAAAGTAATGGCAAAGTACAGCAAAGTAGTGGCAAAGTAATGCAAAGTAGTGGCAAAGTACTGAAAGCAGTGGCAAAGTACGGCAAAGTAGTGGCAAAGAACTGAAAAGTAGTGGCAAATTACGGAAAAGTAGTGGCAAAGTACGGAAAAGTAGTGTAAAAGTTCGGCAAAGTAGTGGCAAAGTACGGCAAAGTAATGGCAAAGTACGGCAAAGTAGTGGCAAAGTAATGCAAAGTAGTGGCAAAGTACTGAAAAGCAGTGGCAAAGTACGGCAAAGTAGTGGCAAAGTACTGAAAAGTAGTGGGAATTACGGCGAAGTAGTGGCAAAGCACGGCAAAGTAGTGGTAAAGTGCTGCAAAGTAGTGGCAAAGTAGAGTCAAATTACGGCAATAGTGGCAAAGTACGGCAAAGTATTGGCAAAATACTGCAAAGTAGTGGCAAAGTACTGAAAAGCAGTGGCAAAGTACGGCAAAGTAGTAGCAAAGTAATGCAAAGTAGTGGCAAAGTACTGAAAAGCAGTGGCAAATTACGGCAAAGTAGTGGCAAAGTACTGAAAAGTAGTGGCAAATTACTACAAAGTAGTGGCAAAGTACGGAAAAGTAGTGGCAAAGTACGGCAAAGTAGTGGCAAAGCACGGCAAAGTAGTGGTAAAGTACGGCAAAGTAGTGGCAAAGTACTGCAAAGTAGTGGCAAAGCATGGCAAAGTAGTGGTAAAGTACGGCAAAGTAGTGGCAAAGTACTGCAAAGTAGTGGCAAAGTACTACAAAGTAGTGGCAAAGTACGGCAAAGTAGTGGCAAAGTACAGCAAATTAGTGGCAATGTACGGCAAAGTAATACGGCAAAGTAGTTGCAAAGTACGGCAGAGTAGTGGCAAAGTAGTGGCATAGTACGGCAAAGTAGTGGCAAAGTACGGCAAATTAGTGGCAAAGTAAGGCAAAGTAGTGGCAAAGTACGGCAAAGTAGTGGCAAAGTAATGCAAAGTAGTGGCAAAGTACTGAAAAGCAGTGGCAAAGTACGGCAAAGTAGGGGCAAAGTACTGAAAAGTAGTGGCAAATTACGGCAAAGTAGTGGCAAAGTACGGAAAAGTAGTGGCAAAGTATGGCAAAGTAGTGGCAAAGCACGGCAAAGTAGTTGTAAAGTACGGCAAAGTAGTGGCAAAGTAATGCAAAGAAGTGGCAAAGTACTACAAAGTAGTGGCAAAGTACGGCAAAGTAGTGGCAAAGTTCGGCAAAGTAGTGGCAAAGTACTACAAAGTAGTGGCAAAGTACGGCAAAGTAGTGGCAAAGTACGGCAAATTAGTGGCAATGTACGGCAAAGTAATACGGCAAAGTAGGGGCAAAGTATGGCAAAGTAGTGCAATGTACTGCAAATTAGTAGCAAAGTAGTGGCAAAGTAGTGGCAAACTACGGCAAAGTAGTGGCAAAGTAGTGGCATAGTACGGCAAAGTAGTGGCAAAGTGCTGCAAAGTAGAGGCAAATTACGGCAATAGTGGCAAAGTACGGCAAAGTAGTGGCAAAATACTGCAAAGTAGTGGCAAAGTACAGAAAAGTAGTGTAAATGTACGGCAAAGTAGTGGCAAAGTACGGCAAAGTAGTGGCAAAGTACGGCAAAGTAGTGGCAAAGTACTGCAATGTAGTGGAAAAGTAGTGGCAAAGTACTGCAAAATACGGCAAAGTACTGAAAAGTAGTGGTAAAGTACGGCAAGTAGTGGCAAAGTACTGCAAAGTAATGGCAAAGTACTGCAAAGTAGTGGCAAAGTACTGAAAAGTAGTGGCAAAGTACAGCAAACTACTGGCAAAGTACGGCAAAGTAGTGGCAAAGTACTGCAAGTATTGCAAAATACGGCAAAGTAGTGGCAAAGTACTGAAAAAAGTGGCAAAGTAGTAGCAAAGTACTGCAAAGCAGTGGCAAAGTACTGAAAAGTAGTGGCAAAGTAGTCGCAAAGTACGGCGAAGCAGTTGCAGAGTACGGCAAAGTAGTGGCAAAGTACGGCAAAGTAGTGGCAAAGTACGGCAAAGTAGTGGCAAAATAGGGCAAAGTTGTGGCAAAGTAGTGGCAAAGTAGTGGCAAAGTAGTGGCAAAGAACGGCAAAGTAGTGGCAAAGTACTGAAAAGTAGTGGCAAATAACTGAAAAGCAGTGGCAAAGTACGGCAAAGTAGTGGCAAAGTAATGCAAAGTAGTGGCAAAGTACTGAAAAGCAGTGGCAAAGTACGGCAAAGTAGTGGCAAAGCACTGAAAAGTAGTGGCAAATTACTACAAAGTAGTGGCAAAGTACGGAAAAGTAGTGGCAAAACACGGCAAAGTAGTGGCAAAGCACGGCAAAGTAGTGGTAACGAGCGGCAAAGTAGTGGCAAAGTACTGCAAAGTAGTAGCAAAATACTACAAAGTAGTGGCAAAGTACGGCAAAGTAGTGGCAAAGTACTGCAAATTAGTAGCAAAGTAGTGGCAAAGTAGTGGCATAGTACGGTAAAGTAGTGGCAAAGTACGGCAAAGTAGTGGCAAAGTACAGCAAAGTAGTAGCAAAGTACTGTAAAGTAGTGGCAAAGTACGGCAAAGTAGTGGCAAAGTACAGCAAAGTAGTAGCAAAGTACTGTAAAGCAGTGGCAAAGTACGGCAAAGTAGTGGCAAAGTGCTGCAAAGTAGTGGCAAAGTACGGCAAAGTAGTGGCAAAGTACGGCAAAGTAGTGGCAAAGTGCTGCAAAGTAGTGGCAATGTCGTGGCAAAATACGGCAATAGTGGCAAAGTACGGCAAAGTAGTGGCAAAATACTGCAAAGTAGTGGAAAAGTACTGAAAAGCAGTGGCAAAGTACGGCATAGTAGTGTCAAAGTAATGCAAAGTAGTGGCAAAGTACTGAAAAGCAGTGGCAAAGTAGTGGCAAAGTACTGAAAAGTAGTGGCAAATTACCACAAAGTAGTGGCAAAGTACGGAAAAGTAGTGGCAAAGTACGGCAAAGTAGTGGCAAAGCACGGCAAAGTAGTGGTAAAGTACGGCAAAGTAGTGGCAAAGTACTGCAAAGTAGTGGCAAAGTACTACAAAGTAGTGGCAAAGTACGGCAAAGTAGTGGCAAAGTACGGCAAATTAGTGGCAATGTACGGCAAAGTAGTACGGCAAAGTAGTGGCAAAGTACGGCAAAGTAGTGGCAAAGTACTGCAAATTAGTAGCAAAGTACTGAAAAGTAGTGGCAAATTACGGCAAAGTAGTGGCAAAGTACGGAAAAGTAGTGGCAAAGTACGGCAAATTAGTGGCAAAGCACGGCAAAGTAGTTGTAAAGTACGGCAAAGTAGTGGCAAAGTAATGCAAAGAAGTGGCAAAGTACTACAAAGTAGTGGCAAAGTACGGCAAAGTAGTGGCAAAGTAGTGCAAAGTAGTGGAAAAGTACTGAAAAGCAGTGGCAAAGTACGGCATAGTAGTGGCAAAGTAATGCAAAGTAGTGGCAAAGTACTGAAAAGCAGTGGCAAATTACTACAAAGTAGTGGCAAAGTACGGCGAAGCAGTTGCAGAGTACGGCAAAGTAGTGGCAAAATAGGGCAAAGTTGTGGCAAAGTAGTGGCAAAGTAGTGGCAAAGAACGGCAAAGTAGTGGCAAAGTACTGAAAAGTAGTGGCAAAGTAAGTCAAAGAAGTAGAAAAGTAGTGGCAAAGTACTGCAAAATACAGCAAAGTACTGCAAAGCAGTGGCAAAGTACTGAAAAGTAGTGGCAAAGTACTGCAATGTAGTGGTAAAGTACTGCAAAGTAGTGGCAAAGTACGGCAAAGTTGTGGCAATGTAATGAAAAGTAGTGTAAAAGTTCGGCAAAGTAGTGGCAACGTACGGCAAAGTAGTTGCAAGGTAAGGTAAAATAGTGGCAAAGTTGTGGCAAAGTACCGCACAATACGGCAAAGTACTGAAAAGTAGGGATAAAGTACGGCAAGTAGTGGAAAAGTAATGCAAAGTAATGGCAAAGTACGGCAAAGTAGTGGCAAAGTACTGAAAAGTACGGCAAAGTAGTGGCAAAGTACTGAAAAGTAATGGTAAAGTACGGCAAAGTAGTGGCAAAGTATGGCAAAGTAATGGCAAAGTACGGCAAAGTAGTGGCAAAGTAATGCAAAGTAGTGGCAAAGTACTGAAAGCAGTGGCAAAGTACGGCAAAGTAGTGGCAAAGAACTGAAAAGTAGTGGCAAATTACGGAAAAGTAGTGGCAAAGTACGGAAAAGTAGTGTAAAAGTTCGGCAAAGTAGTGGCAAAGTACGGCAAAGTAATGGCAAAGTACGGCAAAGTAGTGGCAAAGTAATGCAAAGTAGTGGCAAAGTACTGAAAAGCAGTGGCAAAGTACGGCAAAGTAGTGGCAAAGTACTGAAAAGTAGTGGGAAATTACGGCGAAGTAGTGGCAAAGCACGGCAAAGTAGTGGTAAAGTGCTGCAAAGTAGTGGCAAAGTAGAGGCAAATTACGGCAATAGTGGCAAAGTACGGCAAAGTATTGGCAAAATACTGCAAAGTAGTGGCAAAGTACTGAAAAGCAGTGGCAAAGTACGGCAAAGTAGTGGCAAAGTAATGCAAAGTAGTGGCAAAGTACTGAAAAGCAGTGGCAAATTACGGCAAAGTAGTGGCAAAGTACTGAAAAGTAGTGGCAAATTACAACAAAGTAGTGGCAAAGTACGGAAAAGTAGTGGCAAAGTACGGCAAAGTAGTGGCAAAGCACGGCAAAGTAGTGGTAAAGTACGGCAAAGTAGTGGCAAAGTACTGCAAAGTAGTGGCAAAGTACTACAAAGTAGTGGCAAAGTACGGCAAAGTAGTGGCAAAGTACGGCAAATTAGTGGCAATGTACGGCAAAGTAATACGGCAAAGTAGTGGCAAAGTACGGCAAAGTAGTGGCAAAGTACTGCAAATTAGTAGCAAAGTAGTGGCAAAGTAGTTGCAAAGTACGGCAAAGTAGTGGCAAAGTAGTGGCATAGTACGGCAAAGTAGTGGCAAAGTACGGCAAATTAGTGGCAAAGTAAGGCAAAGTAGTGGCAAAGTACGGCAAAGTAGTGGCAAAGTAATGCAAAGTAGTGGCAAAGTACTGAAAAGCAGTGGCAAAGTACGGCAAAGTAGGGGCAAAGTACTGAAAAGTAGTGGCAAATTACGGCAAAGTAGTGGCAAAGTACGGAAAAGTAGTGGCAAAGTATGGCAAAGTAGTGGCAAAGCACGGCAAAGTAGTTGTAAAGTACGGAAAAGTAGTGGCAAAGTAATGCAAAGAAGTGGCAAAGTACTACAAAGTAGTGGCAAAGTACGGCAAAGTAGTGGCAAAGTTCGGCAAAGTAGTGGCAAAGTACTACAAAGTAGTGGCAAAGTACGGCAAAGTAGTGGCAAAGTACGGCAAATTAGTGGCAATGTACGGCAAAGTAATACGGCAAAGTAGGGGCAAAGTATGGCAAAGTAGTGCAATGTACTGCAAATTAGTAGCAAAGTAGTGGCAAAGTAGTGGCAAACTACGGCAAAGTAGTGGCAAAGTAGTGGCATAGTACGGCAAAGTAGTGGCAAAGTGCTGCAAAGTAGTGGCAAATTACGGAAATAGTGGCAAAGTACGGCAAAGTAGTGGCAATATACTGCAAAGTAGTGGCAAAGTACAGAAAAGTAGTGTAAATGTACGGCAAAGTAGTGGCAAAGTACGGCAAAGTAGTGGCAAAGTACGGCAAAGTAGTGGCAAAGTACTGCAATGTAGTGGAAAAGTAGTGGCAAAGTACTGCAAAATATGGCAAAGTACTGAAAAGTAGTGGTAAAGTACGGCAAGTAGTGGCAAAGTACTGCAAAGTAATGGCAAAGTACTGCAAAGTAGTGGCAAAGTACTGAAAAGTAGTGGCAAAGTACAGCAAACTAGTGGCAAAGTACGGCAAAGTAGTGGCAAAGTACTGCAAGTATTGCTAAATACGGCAAAGTAGTGGCAAAGTACTGAAAAAAGTGGCAAAGTAGTAGCAAAGTACTGCAAAGCAGTGGCAAAGTACTGAAAAGTAGTGGCAAAGTAGTCGCAAAGTACGGCGAAGCAGTTGCAGAGTACGGCAAAGTAGTGGCAAAGTACGGCAAAGTAGTGGCAAAGTACGGCAAAGTAGTGGCAAAATAGGGCAAAGTTGTGGCAAAGTAGTGGCAAAGTAGTGGCAAAGTAGTGGCAAAGAACGGCAAAGTAGTGGCAAAGTACTGAAAAGTAGTGGCAAATAACTGAAAAGCAGTGGCAAAGTACGGCAAAGTAGTGGCAAAGTAATGCAAAGTAGTGGCAAAGTACTGAAAAGCAGTGGCAAAGTACGGCAAAGTAGTGGCAAAGCACAGAAAAGTAGTGGCAAATTACTACAAAGTAGTGGCAAAGTACGGAAAAGTAGTGGCAAAACACGGCAAAGTAGTGGCAAAGCACGGCAAAGTAGTGGTAACGTACGGCAAAGTAGTGGCAAAGTACTGCAAAGTAGTAGCAAAGTACTACAAAGTAGTGGCAAATTACGGCAAAGTAGTGGCAAAGTACTGCAAATTAGTAGCAAAGTAGTGGTAAAGTAGTGGCATAGTACGGTAAAGTAGTGGCAAAGTACGGCAAAGTAGTGGCAAAGTACAGCAAAGTAGTAGCAAAGTACTGTAAAGCAGTGGCAAAGTACGGCAAAGTAGTGGCAAAGTGCTGCAAAGTAGTGGCAAAGTACGGCAAAGTAGTGGCAAAGTACGGCAAAGTAGTGGCAAAGTGCAGCAAAGTAGTGGCAATGTCGTGGCAAAATACGGCAATAGTGGCAAAGTACGGCATAGTAGTGGCAAAATACTGCAAAGTAGTGGAAAAGTACTGAAAAGCAGTGGCAAAGTACGGCATAGTAGTGGCAAAGTAAAGCAAAGTAGTGGCAAAGTACTTAAAAGCAGTGGCAAAGTACGGCAAAGTAGTGGCAAAGTACTGAAAAGTAGTGGCAAATTACTACAAAGTAGTGGCAAAGTACGGAAAAGTAGAGGCAAAGTACGGCAAAGTAGTGGCAAAGCACGGCAAAGTAGTGGTAAAGTACGGCAAAGTAGTGACAAAGTACTGCAAAGTAGTGGCAAAGTACTACAAAGTAGTGGCAAAGTACGGCAAAGTAGTGGCAAAGTACGGCAAATTAGTGGCAATGTACGGCAAAGTAGTACGGCAAAGTAGTGGCAAAGTACGGCAAAGTAGTGGCGAAGTACTGCAAATTAGTAGCAAAGTAGTGGCAAAGTAGTGGCAAAGTACGGCAAAGTAGTGGCAAAGTAGTGGCATAGTACGGCAAAGTAGTGGCAAAGTACGGCAAATTAGTGGCAAAGTACGGCAAAGTAGTGGCAAAGTACGGCAAAGTAGTGGCAAAGTAATGCAAAGTAGTGGCAAAGTACTGAAAAGCAGTGGCAAAGTACGGCAAAGTAGGGGCAAAGTACTGGAAAGTAGTGGCAAATTACGGCAAAGTAGTGGCAAAGTACGGAAAAGTAGTGGCAAAGTATGGCAAAGTAGTGGCAAAGCACGGCAAAGTAGTTGTAAAGTACGGCAAAGTAGTGGCAAAGTAATGCAAAGAAGTGGCAAAGTACTACAAAGTAGTGGCAAAGTACGGCAAAGTAGTGGCAAAGTTCGGCAACGTAGTGGCAAAGTACTACAAAGTAGTGGCAAAGTACGGCAAAGTAGTGGCAAAGTACGGCAAATTAGTGGCAATGTACGGCAAAGTAATACGGCAAAGTAGAGGCAAAGTACGGCAAAGTAGTGCAATGTACTGCAAATTAGTAGCAAAGTAGTGGCAAAGTAGTGGCAAACTACGGCAAAGTAGTGGCAAAGTAGTGGCATAGTACGGCAAAGTAGTGGCAAAGTGCTGCAAAGTAGTGGCAAATTACGGCAATAGTGGCAAAGTACGGCAAAGTAGTGGCAAAATACTGCAAAGTAGTGGCAAAGTACAGAAAAGTAGTGTAAATGTACGGCAAAATAGTAGCAAAGTACGGCAAAGTAGTGGCAAAGTACGGCAAAGTAGTGGCAAAGTACTGCAATGTAGTGGCAAAGTACTGCAAAGTAGTGGCAAAGTACTGAAAAGTAGTGGTAAAGTACAGCAAACTAGTGGCAAAGTACGGCAAAGTAGTGGCAAAGTACTGCAAGTATTGCAAAATACGGCAAAGTAGTGGCAAAGTACTGAAAAAAGTGGCAAAGTAGTAGCAAAGTACTGCAAAGCAGTGGCAAAGTACTGAAAAGTAGTGGCAAAGTAGTCGCAAAGTACGGCGAAGCAGTTGCAGAGTACGGCAAAGTAGTGGCAAAGTACGGCAAGTAGTGGCAAAGTACTGCAAAGTAATGGCAAAGTACTGCAAAGTAGTGGCAAAGTACTGAAAAGTAGTGGTAAAGTACAGCAAACTAGTGGCAAAGTACGGCAAAGTAGTGGCAAAGTACTGCAAGTATTGCAAAATACGGCAAAGTAGTGGCAAAGTACTGAAAAAAGTGGCAAAGTAGTAGCAAAGTACTGCAAAGCAGTGGCAAAGTACTGAAAAGTAGTGGCAAAGTAGTCGCAAAGTACGGCGAAGCAGTTGCAGAGTACGGCAAAGTAGTGGCAAAGTACGGCAAAGTAGTGGCAAAGTACGGCAAAGTAGTGGCAAAATAGGGCAAAGTTGTGGCAAAGTAGTGGCAAAGTAGTGGCAAAGTAGTGGCAAAGAACGGCAAAGTAGTGGCATAGTACTGAAAAGTAGTGGCAAATAACTGAAAAGCAGTGGCAAAGTACGGCAAAGTAGTGGCAAAGTAATGCAAAGTAGTGGAAAAGTACTGAAAAGCAGTGGCAAAGTACGGCAAAGTAGTGGCAAAGCACTGAAAAGTAGTGGCAAATTACTACAAAGTAGTGGCAAAGTACGGAAAAGTAGTGGCAAAACACGGCAAAGTAGTGGCAAAGCACGGCAAAGTAGTGGTAACGAGCGGCAAAGTACGGCAAAGTACTGCAAAGTAGTAGCAAAATACTACAAAGTAGTGGCAAAATACGGCAAAGTAGTGGCAAAGTACTGCAAATTAGTAGCAAAGTAGTGGCAAAGCAGTGGCATAGTACGGTAAAGTAGTGGCAAAGTACGGCAAAGTAGTGGCAAAGTACAGCAAAGTAGTAGCAAAGTACTGTAAAGCAGTGGCAAAGTACGGCAAAGTAGTGGCAAAGTGCTGCAAAGTAGTGGCAAAGTACGGCAAAGTAGTGGCAAAGTGCTGCAAAGTAGTGGCAATGTCGTGGTAAAATACGGCAATAGTGGCAAAGTACGGCAAAGTAGTGGCAAAATACTGCAAAGTAGTGGAAAAGTACTGAAAAGCAGTGGCAAAGTACGGCATAGTAGTGGCAAAGTAATGCAAAGTAGTGGCAAAGTACTGAAAAGCAGTGGCAAAGTACGGCAAAGTAGTGGCAAAGTACTGAAAAGTAGTGGCAAATTACTACAAAGTAGTGGCAAAGTACGGAAAAGTAGTGGCAAAGTACGGCAAAGTAGTGGCAAAGCACGGCAAAGTAGTGGTAAAGTACGGCAAAGTAGTGGCAAAGTACTGCAAAGTAGTGGCAAAGTACTACAAAGTAGTGGCAAAGTACGGCAAAGTAGTGGCAAAGTAGTGGCAAAGTACGGCAAAGTAGTGGCAAAGTACTGCAAATTAGTAGCAAAGTACTGAAAAGTAGTGGCAAATTACGGCAAAGTAGTGGCAAAGTACGGAAAAGTAGTGGCAAAGTACGGCAAAGTAGTGGCAAAGCACGGCAAAGTAGTTGTAAAGTACGGCAAAGTAGTGGCAAAGTAATGCAAAGAAGTGGCAAAGTACTACAAAGTAGTGGCAAAGTACGGCAAAGTAGTGGCAAAGTACGGCAAAGTAGTGGCAAAGTACGGCAAAGTAGTGGCAAAGTGCAGCAAAGTAGTGGCAATGTCGTGGCAAAATACGGCAATAGTGGCAAAGTACGGCATAGTAGTGGCAAAATACTGCAAAGTAGTGGAAAAGTACTGAAAAGCAGTGGCAAAGTACGGCATAGTAGTGGCAAAGTAAAGCAAAGTAGTGGCAAAGTACTTAAAAGCAGTGGCAAAGTACGGCAAAGTAGTGGCAAAGTACTGAAAAGTAGTGGCAAATTACTACAAAGTAGTGGCAAAGTACGGAAAAGTAGAGGCAAAGTACGGCAAAGTAGTGGCAAAGCACGGCAAAGTAGTGGTAAAGTACGGCAAAGTAGTGGCAAAGTACTGCAAAGTAGTGGCAAAGAACTACAAAGTAGTGGCAAAGTACGGCAAAGTAGTGGCAAAGTACGGCAAATTAGTGGCAATGTACGGCAAAGTAGTACGGCAAAGTAGTGGCAAAGTACGGCAAAGTAGTGGCAAAGTACTGCAAATTAGTAGCAAAGTAGTGGCAAAGTAGTGGCAAAGTACGGCAAAGTAGTGGCAAAGTAGTGGCAAAGTAGTGGCATAGTACGGCAAAGTAGTGGCAAAGTACGGCAAATTAGTGGCAAAGTACGGCAAAGTAGTGGCAAAGTACGGCAAAGTAGTGGCAAAGTAATGCAAAGTAGTGGCAAAGTACTGAAAAGCAGTGGCAAAGTACGGCAAAGTAGGGGCAAAGTACTGAAAAGTAGTGGCAAATTACGGCAAAGTAGTGGCAAAGTACGGAAAAGTAGTGGCAAAGTATGGCAAAGTAGTGGCAAAGCACGGCAAAGTAGTTGTAAAGTACGTCAAAGTAGTGGCAAAGTAATGCAAAGAAGTGGCAAAGTACTACAAAGTAGTGGCAAAGTACGGCAAAGTAGTGGCAAAGTTCGGCAACGTAGTGGCAAAGTACTACAAAGTAGTGGCAAAGTACGGCAAAGTAGTGGCAAAGTACGGCAAATTAGTGGCAATGTACGGCAAAGTAATACGGCAAAGTAGGGGCAAAGTACGGCAAAGTAGTGCAATGTACTGCAAATTAGTAGCAAAGTAGTGGCAAAGTAGTGGCAAACTACGGCAAAGTAGTGGCAAAGTAGTGGCATAGTACGGCAAAGTAGTGGCAAAGTGCTGCAAAGTAGTGGCAAATTACGGCAATAGTGGCAAAGTACGGCAAAGTAGTGGCAAAATACTGCAAAGTAGTGGCAAAGTACAGAAAAGTAGTGTAAATGTACGGCAAAGTAGTAGCAAAGTACGGCAAAGAAGTGGCAAAGTACGGCAAAGTAGTGGCAAAGTACTGCAATGTAGTGGAAAAGTAGTGGCAAAGTACTGCAAAATACGGCAAAGTACTGAAAAGTAGTGGTAAAGTACGGCAAGTAGTGGCAAAGTACTGCAAAGTAATGGCAAAGTACTGCAAAGTAGTGGCAAAGTACTGAAAAGTAGTGGTAAAGTACAGCAAACTAGTGGCAAAGTACGGCAAAGTAGTGGCAAAGTACTGCAAGTATTGCAAAATACGGCAAAGTAGTGGCAAAGTACTGAAAAAAGTTGCAAAGTAGTAGCAAAGTACTGCAAAGCAGTGGCAAAGTACTGAAAAGTAGTGGCAAAGTAGTCGCAAAGTACGGCGAAGCAGTTGCAGAGTACGGCAAAGTAGTGGCAAAGTACGGCAAAGTAGTGGCAAAGTACGGCAAAGTAGTGGCAAAATAGGGCAAAGTTGTGGCAAAGTAGTGGCAAAGTAGTGGCAAAGTAGTGGCAAAGAACGGCAAAGTAGTGGCATAGTACTGAAAAGTAGTGGCAAATAACTGAAAAGCAGTGGCAAAGTACGGCAAAGTAGTGGCAAAGTAATGCAAAGTAGTGGCAAAGTACTGAAAAGCAGTGGCAAAGTACGGCAAAGTAATGGCAAAGCACTGAAAAGTAGTGGCAAATTACTACAAAGTAGTGGCAAAGTACGGAAAAGTAGTGGAAAAACACGGCAAAGTAGTGGCAAAGCACGGCAAAGTAGTGGTAACGAGCGGCAAAGTAGTGGCAAAGTACTGCAAAGTATTAGCAAAATACTACAAAGTAGTGGCAAAATACGGCAAAGTAGTGGCAAAGTACTGCAAATTAGTAGCAAAGTAGTGGCAAAGCAGTGGCATAGTACGGTAAAGTAGTGGCAAAGTACGGCAAAGTAGTGGCAAAGTACAGCAAAGTAGTAGCAAAGTACTGTAAAGCAGTGGCAAAGTACGGCAAAGTAGTGGCAAAGTGCTGCAAAGTAGTGGCAAAGTACGGCAAAGTAGTGGCAAAGTACGGCAAAGTAGTGGCAAAGTGCTGCAAAGTAGTGGCAATGTCGTGGTAAAATACGGCAATAGTGGCAAAGTACGGCAAAGTAGTGGCAAAATACTGCAAAGTAGTGGAAAAGTACTGAAAAGCAGTGGCAAAGTACGGCATAGTAGTGGCAAAGTAATGCAAAGTAGTGGCAAAGTACTGAAAAGCAGTGGCAAAGTACGGCAAAGTAGTGGCAAAGTACTGAAAAGTAGTGGCAAATTACTACAAAGTAGTGGCAAAGTACGGAAAAGTAGTGGCAAAGTACGGCAAAGTAGTGGCAAAGCACGGCAAAGTAGTGGTAAAGTACGGCAAAGTAGTGGCAAAGTACTGCAAAGTAGTGGCAAAGTACTACAAAGTAGTGGCAAAGTACGGCAAAGTAGTGGCAAAGTACGGCAAATTAGTGGCAATGTACGGCAAAGTAGTACGGCAAAGTAGTGGCAAAGTACGGCAAAGTAGTGGCAAAGTACTGCAAATTAGTAGCAAAGTACTGAAAAGTAGTGGCAAATTACGGCAAAGTAGTGGCAAAGTACGGAAAAGTAGTGGCAAAGTACGGCAAAGTAGTGGCAAAGCACGGCAAAGTAGTTGTAAAGTACGGCAAAGTAGTGGCAAAGTAATGCAAAGAAGTGGCAAAGTACTACAAAGTAGTGGCAAAGTACGGCAAAGTAGTGGCAAAGTACTGCAAAGTAGTGGCAAAGTACTACAAAGTAGTAGCAAAGTAGTGCAAAGTAGTGGAAAAGTACTGAAAAGCAGTGGCAAAGTACGGCATAGTAGTGGCAAAGTAATGCAAAGTAGTGGCAAAGTACTGAAAAGCAGTGGCAAATTACTACAAAGTAGTGGCAAAGTACGGCGAAGCAGTTGCAGAGTACGGCAAAGTAGTGGCAAAATAGGGCAAAGTTGTGGCAAAGTAGTGGCAAAGTAGTGGCAAAGAACGGCAAAGTAGTGGCAAAGTACTGAAAAGTAGTGGCAAATAACTGAAAAGCAGTGGCAAAGTACGGCAAAGTAGTGGCAAAGTAATGCAAAGTAGTGGCAAAGTACTGAAAAGCAGTGGCAAAGTACGGCAAAGTAGTGGCAAAGCACTGAAAAGTAGTGGCAAATTACTACAAAGTAGTGGCAAAGTACGGAAAAGTAGTGGCAAAACACGGCAAAGTAGTGGCAAAGCACGGCAAAGTAGTGGTAACGTACGGCAAAGTAGTGGCAAAGTACTGCAAAGTAGTAGCAAAGTACTACAAAGTAGTGGCAAAGTACGGCAAAGTAGTGACAAAGTACTGCAAATTAGTAGCAAAGTAGTGGCAAAGTAGTGGCATAGTACGGTAAAGTAGTGGCAAAGTACGGCAAAGTAGTGGCAAAGTACAGCAAAGTAGTAGCAAAGTACTGTAAAGCAGTGGCAAAGTACGGCAAAGTAGTGGCAAAGTGCTGCAAAGTAGTGGCAAATTACTACAAAGTAGTGGCAAAGTACGGAAAAGTAGTGGCAAAGTACGGCAAAGTAGTGGCAAAGCACGGCAAAGTAGTGGTAAAGTACGGCAAAGTAGTGGCAAAGTACTGCAAAGTAGTGGCAAAGTACTACAAAGTAGTGGCAAAGTACGGCAAAGTAGTGGCAAAGTACGGCAAATTAGTGGCAATGTACGGCAAAGTAGTACGGCAAAGTAGTGGCAAAGTACGGCAAAGTAGTGGCAAAGTACTGCAAATTAGTAGCAAAGTAGTGGCAAAGTAGTGGCAAAGTACGGCAAAGTAGTGGCAAAGTAGTGGCATAGTACGGCAAAGTAGTGGCAAAGTACGGCAAATTAGTGGCAAAGTACGGCAAAGTAGTGGCAAATTACGGCAAAGTAGTGGCAAAGTAATGCAAAGTAGTGGCAAAGTACTGAAAAGCAGTGGCAAAGTACGGCAAAGTAGGGGCAAAGTACTGAAAAGTAGTGGCAAATTACGGCAAAGTAGTGGCAAAGTACGGAAAAGTAGTGGCAAAGTACTGAAAAGCAGTGGCAAAGTACGGTAAAGTAGTGGTAAAGTACGGCAAAGTAGTGGCAAAGTAATGCAAAGTAGTAGCAAAGTACTGTAAAGCAGTGGCAAAGTACGGCAAAGTAGTGGCAAAGTGCTGCAAAGTAGTGGCACAATACGGCAAAGTAGTGGCAAAGTACGGCAAAGTAGTGGGAAAGCGCTGCAAAGTAGTGGCAATGTAGTGGCAAAATACGGCAATAGTGGCAAAGTACGGCAAAGTAGTGGCAAAATACTGCAAAATAGTGGCAAAGTACTGAAAAGCAGTGGCAAAGTACGGCATAGTAGTGGCAAAGTAATGCAAAGTAGTGGCAAAGTACTGAAAAGCAGTGGCAAAGTACGGCAAAGTATTGGCAAAGTACTGAAAAGTAGTGGCAAATTACTACAAAGTAGTGGCAAAGTTCGGAAAAGTAGTGGCAAAATACGGCAAAGTAGTGGCAAAGCACGGCAAAATAGTGGTAAAGTACGGCAAAGTAGTGGCAAAGTACTGCAAAGTAGTGGCAAAGTACTACAAAGTAGTACGGCAAAGTAGTGGCAAAGTACGGCAAAGTAGTGGCAAAGTACTGCAAATTAGTAGCAAAGTAGTGGCAAAGTAGTGGCAAAGTACGGCAAAGTAGTGGCAAAGTAGTGGCATAGTACGGCAAAGTAGTGGCAAAGTACGGCAAATTAGTGGCAAAGTACGGCAAAGTAGTGGCAAAGTACGGCAAAGTAGTGGCAAAGTAATGCAAAGTAGTGGCAAAGTACTGAAAAGCAGTGGCAAAGTACGGCAAAGTAGGGGCAAAGTACTGAAAAGTAGTGGCAAATTACGGCAAAGTAGTGGCAAAGTACGGAAAAGAAGTGGCAAAGTACGGCAAAGTAGTGGCAAAGCACGGCAAAGTAGTGGTAAAGTACGGCAAAGTAGTGGCAAAGTACTGCAAAGAAGTGGCAAAGTACTACAAAGTAGTGGGAAAGTACGGCAAAGTAGTGGCAAAGTACGGCAAATTAGTGGCAATGTACGGCAAAGTAATACGGCAAAGTAGTGGCAAAGTAGTGGCAAAGTAGTGGCAAAGTACTGCAAATTAGTAGCAAAGTAGTGGCAAAGTAGTGGCAAAGTAGTGGCATAGTACGGCAAAGTAGTGGCAAAGTACGGCAAATTAGTGGCAAAGTATGGCAAAGTAGTGGCAAAGTGCTGCAAAGTAGTGGCAAATTACGGCAATAGTGGCAAAGTACGGCAAAGTAGTGGCAAAATACTGCAAAGTAGTGGCAAAGTACTGAAAAGTAGTGTAAATGTACGGCAAAGTAGTGGCAAAGTACGGCAAAGTAGTGGCAAAGCACGGCAAAGTAGTGGCAAAGTAATGCAATGTAGTGGAAAAGTAGTGGCAAAGTACTGCAAAATACGGCAAAGTACTGAAAAGTAGTGGTAAAGTACGGCAAGTAGTGACAAAGTACTGCAAAGTAATGGCAAAGTACTGCAAAGTAGTGGCAAAGTACTGAAAAGTAGTGGCAAAGTACAGCAATCTAGTGGCAAAGTACGGCAAAGTAGTGGCAAAGTACTGCAAGTATTGCAAAATACGGCAAAGTAGAGGCAAAGTACTGCAAAGTAGTGACAAAGTACTGAAAAGTAGTGGCAAAGTACTGAGAAAAGTGGCAAAGAAGTAGCAAAGTACTGCAAAGCAGTGGCAAAGTACTGAAAAGTAGTGGCAAAGTACGGCAAAGTAGTGGCAAAGTACTGAAAAGCAGTGGCAAAGTACGGCAAAGTAGGGGCAAAGTACTGAAAAGTAGTGGCAAATTACGGCAAAGTAGTGGCAAAGTACGGAAAAGTAGTGGCAAAGTACGGCAAAGTAGTGGCAAAGTACTACAAAGTAGTGGCAAAGTACGGCAAAGTAGTGGCAAAGTACGGCAAATTAGCGGCAATGTACGGCAAAGTAGTACGGCGAAGTAGTGGCAAAGTACGGCAAAGTAGTGGCAAAGTACTGCAAATTAGTAGCAAAGTAGTGGCAAAGTAGTGGCAAAGTACGGCAAAGTAGTGGCAAAGTAGTGGCATAGTACGGCAAAGTAGTGGCAAAGTACGGCAAATTAGTGGCAAAGTACGGCAAAGTAGTGGCAAAGTACGGCAAAGTAGTGGCAAAGTAGTGGCAAAGTACTGAAAAGCAGTGGCAAAGTACGGCAAAGTAGGGGCAAAGTACTGAAAAGTAGTGGCAAATTACGGCAAAGTAGTGGCAAAGTACGGGAAAGTAGTGGCAAAGTAGGGGAAAGTAGTGGCAAAGCACGGCAAAGTAGTGGGAAAGTACGGCAAAGTAGAGGCAAAGTACGGCAAATTAGTGGCAATGTACGGCAAAGTAATACGGCAAAGTAGTGGCAAAGTACGGCAAAGTAGTGGCAAAGTACTGCAAATTAGTAGCAAAGTAGTGGCAAAGTAGTGGCAAACTACGGCAAAGTAGTGGCAAAGTAGTGGCATAGTATGGCAAAGTAGAGGCAAAGTGCTGCAAAGTAGTGGCAAATTACGGCAATAGTGGCAAAGTACGGCAAAGTAGTGGCAAAATACTGCAAAGTAGTGGCAAAGTACTGAAAAGTAGTGTAAATGTACGGCAAAGTAATGGCAAAGTACGGCAAAGTAGTGGCAAAGTACGGCAAAGTAGTGGCAAAGTAATGCAATGTAGTGGAAAAGTAGTGGCAAAGTACTGCAAAATACGGCAAAGTACTGAAAAGTAGTGGTAAAGTACGGCAAGTAGTGACAAAGTACTGCAAAGTAATGGCAAGGTACTGCAAAGTAGTGGCAAAGTACTGAAAAGTAGTGGCAAAGTACAGCAAACTAGTGGCAAAGTACGGCAAAGGAGTGGCAAAGTTCTGCAAGTATTGCAAAATACGGCAAAGTAGAGGCAAAGTACTGCAAAGTAGTGACAAAGTACTGAAAAGAAGTGGCAAAGTACTGAAAAAAGTGGCAAAGTAGTAGCAAAGTACTGCAAAGCAGTGGCAAAGTACTGAAAAGTAGTGGCAAAGTACGGCAAAGTAGTGGCAAAGTACGGCGAAGCAGTTGGAAAGTAGTGGCAAAGTACGGCAAAGTAGTGCCAAAGTACGGCAAAGTAGTGGCAAAATAGGGCAAAGTTGTGGCAAAGTAGTGCCAAAGTATGGCAAAGTACGGCAAAGTATTGGCAAAGTACTGAAAAGTAGTGGCAAAGAACGGCAATGTAGTGACAAAGTACTGAAAAGTAGTGGCAAATTACGGCAAAGTAGTGGCAAAGTACTGCAAAATAGTGGCAAAGTACGGCAAAGTAGTGGCAAAGTACGGCAAAGTAGTGGCAAAGTGCTGCAAAGTAGTGGCAAAGTACTGGCAAATTACGGCAATAGTGGCAAAGTACGGCAAAGTAGTGGCAAAGTACTGAAAAGTAGTGTAAAAGTACGGCAAAGTAGTGGCAAAGTACGGCAAAGTAATGGCAAAGTACGGCAAAGTAGTGGCAAAGTAATGCAAAGTAGTGGCAAAGTACTGAAAAGCAGTGGCAAAGTACGGTAAAGTAGTGGCAAAGTACTGAAAAGTATTGGCAAAGTACTACAAAGTTGTGGCAAAATACGGCAAAGTAGTGGCAAAGTACGGCAAATTAGTGGCAATGTACGGCAAAGTAGTACGGCAAAGTACGGCAAAGTAGTGGTAAAGTACGGCAAAGTAGTGGCAAAATAATGCAAAGTAGTAGCAAAGTACTGTAAAGCAGTGGCAAAGTACGGCAAAGTAGTGGCAAAGTGCTGCAAAGTAGTGGCAAAATACGGCAAAGTAGTGGCAAAGTACGGCAAAGTAGTGGCAAAGTGCTGCAAAGTAGTTGCAATGTAGTGGCAAAATACGGCAATAGTGGCAAGGTACGGCAAAGTAGTGGCAAAATACTGCAAAGTAGTGGCAAAGTAATGCAAAGTAGTGGCAAAGTACTGAAAAGCAGTGGCAAAGTACGGCAAAGTAGGGGCAAAGTACTGAAAAGTAGTGGCAAATTACGGCAAAGTAGTGGCAAAGTACGGAAAAGTAGTGGCAAAGTACGGCAAAGTAGTGGCAAAGCACGGCAAAGTAGTGGTAAAGTACGGCAAAGTAGTGGCAAAGTACTGCAAAGAAGTGGCAAAGTACTACAAAGTAGTGGGAAAGTACGGCAAAGTAGTGGCAAAGTACGGCAAATTAGTGGCAATGTACGGCAAAGTAATACGGCAAAGTAGTGGCAAAGTACGGCAAAGTAGTGGCAAAGTACTGCAAATTAGTAGCAAAGTAGTGGCAAAGTAGTGGCAAACTACGGCAAAGTAGTGGCAAAGTAGTGGCATAGTACGGCAAAGTAGTGGCAAAGTACGGCAAATTAGTGGCAAAGTATGGCAAAGTAGTGGCAAAGTGCTGCAAAGTAGTGGCAAATTACGGCAATAGTGGCAAAGTACGGCAAAGTAGTGGCAAAATACTGCAAAGTAGTGGCAAAGTACTGAAAAGTAGTGTAAATGTACGGCAAAGTAGTGGCAAAGTACGGCAAAGTAGTGGCAAAGCACGGCAAAGTAGTGGCAAAGTAATGCAATGTAGTGGAAAAGTAGTGGCAAAGTACTGCAAAATACGGCAAAGTACTGAAAAGTAGTGGTAAATTACGGCAAGTAGTGACAAAGTACTGCAAAGTAATGGCAAAGTACTGCAAAGTAGTGGCAAAGTACTGAAAAGTAGTGGCAAAGTGAAGCAAACTAGTGGCAAAGTACGGCAAAGTATTGGCAAAGTACTGCAAGTATTGCAAAATACGGCAAAGTAGAGGCAAAGTACTGCAAAGTAGTGACAAAGTACTGAAAAGTAGTGGCAAAGTACTGAAAAAAGTGGCAAAGTAACAGCAAAGTACTGCAAAGCAGTGGCAAAGTACTGAAAAGTAGTGGCAAAGTAC